>NC_143151.1:32119524-32443148 GCF_041381405.1 Jatropha curcas | reverse complement strand
AGTCAATCAAGAATTTGCAGAGGTGCCTATTCCTCCAAATTTGATGACTGGAACTTCAGATGTAAGTGTTTAATTTTCAAACCATCTTTAATACTTTATGAAACTACCTTTTGCATAAAGTTTCTCAACTCTCAAATACAATTTTGGTTTCAGGCTCTGTTTGACTATATTGCAGCAGAACTAGCAAAATTTGTTGCTCAAGAAGATGAAAAGTTTCAACTCCCTCCGGGTAAAAAGAGGGAATTGGGTTTCACCTTTTCATTTCCTGTTACACAAACATCAATTGCTTCTGGGAACCTGGTTAGGTGGACGAAAGGCTTCTCTATAGATGACGCAGTCAGTCCAAATTTCTCGAGCTCTATTCTACATTTTCTATTATCAAATTTGTTCTTGGTTTTGTATGAAGTGAAATACCATTTCTTTGATAAATTGGATACTATTTTATCATCCGCTTGGAAGCAAAACAAACACTTTCCTTTAGGATATTTACTAATTATGGGAGTGAAGAAATGACTCATCTTGATTTTTGGAAAATAGGTTGGCCAAGATGTGGTGGTGGCATTGACAAAAGCCATGGAAAGAAAGGGTGTTCATATGCACGTGTCAGCTCTGGTAACTTGAAAATTTTTGGTTTTCTTATGAAACTAAAAAGGTTTCTTTGTCGGTGTGTCATTCTTTTCCCAGTCCTGTATTTTTGTCTTGCTTTTATATGTCAATTTGGTATGATTCTCCTCTACCTTATTATTGTTGCAAGCATCAATTTGTTTTTCCAATTTAGATTTATATAATATTGGTACCAGGTCAATGATACAGTTGGAACCCTAGCTGGAGGCAAATACTTCAACAAGGATGTGGTTGCTGCTGTAATCTTAGGTACTGGGACAAATGCTGCTTATGTGGAACGTGCACAAGCAATACCAAAATGGCACGGTGCTCTTCCTGAATCTGGCGAGATGGTAATCAAATTAGCATCTCTTTTGTTTGTTTATTTCAGGCTCTGGCAATAAATTATTAAAGCTCCTGCCCATGTTGGAATTTAGGTTATCAACATGGAGTGGGGTAACTTTAGGTCATCGCATCTTCCACTGACTAAGTATGACCTTGCACTGGATGCTGAAAGTTTAAATCCTGGAGAACAGGTAACTTATGATTTTCATACTGAGTTCTTACAATAACCATGCTTCTAACTAGCACTAGATGATTCTCACAGATCTTTGAAAAGATAATTTCTGGTATGTACTTGGGAGAAATTGTAAGAAGAGTTCTACTTAGGATGGCTGAAGAAGCTTCATTTTTTGGTGATGCTGTTCCACCAAAACTTAGGGTTCCCTTCATTTTGAGGTAACTACAATGGGCATTTTATGTTGAGATTCCAAAATCTTGAGAGACATGAACTTTTATGCTGGGTAAAATAAAAGCTAGCTACATAATATATAAGGTTTGTATGCAACAGACAACTGATTTATGTCAAAATTTATCTCCTACATGTGAACATTCCATGAGAATGTTAGAAAATGTTTAACTTGAAAGTAGTAATTAATCTGAATATCAGGACTTTAGATGGAATTTTGTGCTTCAACCGTTGCAATTTGGAGCCTGTCAAATATTTGAGTTTGTTGGTTGTGGCATCTTGTGACTAATTCTGTCAAGTTGGGTTTAATGCATATTTTCAAATCAATATTGTTTTTTGGCTTTATGTTTATTGTTAGACAAAGCATTCATATGCAATCTACATTGCATTGGAAAATATTTACTTGTCTTTTTTCACACATATGATTGATATTCTTCAATTCCATGCTAATAGAAACTTTTTTGGCTACTGTTGTTAAATAATTTTTTAAAAACAGAAATTTTCATTGATGTGCCCTTCAGCATATATGAATTGAGAGAATGTGGTGTCCTGTTTTTCCCCAGTGATGTAAGAGCTGCTGACCTAGAAAGTGATTGCAAAAACTGATGAGCAATTGGTTTCTGGTTAGTGAAAGGGTGCTCTTTCTTTTTTTTTTTTTTTTTTTTTTTCTTTTCTTTGGGTTTGATGGGGGAAACATAGTTCAGAGACTGGTGTCATGACATTTCTCTTTCCGTAAGGCCTTTTTCACTCTTATTTGTTTTTGAATCTGCAAATTATTTTAATTCTTGAAAGTTCTCACTGGTTTTATTTTTTATTTATTTATTTTCTTAAACTCTTCCTCTATATGGTCCATATCTTTCCAAATCTACCAAAAACTTACATAAATGTTACTGAAATTAAGTAATCACTAAGATAGACATGTACATGCTCATTTTTCTAACACAGTTTCTGGGGCTTATCTAGGCTTTGCCATTATCGAGAAAAAGTTACTATTGTTTGTTTTGGCTGGTTGAATCTTCATTTTCAGCTATAGCTTGTAGCTGTATGTTGCTAGTTAATGTTTATAATTTGAGTGGTGGAAGTCATTTTAGCCGCGGCAACTTCCTTGAATGTCTTTCCTCGAGTCGTAAATTCACTGGCCATCATTTGTAAATTCATTATAATTATTCTTTTGTATTCTAAATATCGAATGATATAAGACACTTTATTTTCACTATATTTGTTACATGCATATCGTGTAATGACAAAGATTTTTAGATTTACTTGTGCTGTGAATTCTGAATATGCAGAACACCTGATATGTCAGCAATGCATCATGATACATCCTCTGATCTCAAAGTGGTGGGGAATAAATTGAAGGATATTTTAGAGGTATTTATTTTATCCTGCAACCTGCTCTTGGTGTTTCAATTAGTTCCAAATGTGTATTGCTTTTCATACTCGTCTCTCCAATTTTCTTTGATGCTTATCTTTGACTAAAGCTTTTGTTGCATTTTATAGCTGATCAGACGTGTTCAAATTGTCTGTTTTAGGAATTTCCATATGCTTCAAGACATTTCTTATTTATACTCGCATTCTACCTAGGTTTCTCAATAAATATGCAAACATGCATACACCTACATATGCATACAAAAAAATTAAATGGAAAAATCACAAAAAGTTCCCCTATGAGAATTCTTTTGGATATTAAGAACTTGTATCAGTTATTTGCCAAACTGCTGCAGGATCTTTATGTGCAATTGTTTTGTTGTTGTCTGCTCCATTTCAGATATCTAACACATCCCTGAAAACAAGAAAAGTTGTTATTGAGCTTTGCAACATTGTTGCTTCCCGTGGAGCACAACTTGCAGCAGCTGGAATCTTGAGTATCCTGAAGAAAATGGGGAAGGATACGGTCAAAGAGGGGGATAAACAGAAGACGGTGATAGCCTTGGATGGTGGATTGTATGAGCATTATAGTGAATACAGCAAGTGCATGGAGAATACTCTTAATGAATTACTTGGTGAAGAAGTGTCCAAAAACATCGAGATTGTACATTCCAACGATGGATCTGGCATTGGAGCGGCTCTCCTTGCTGCCTCACATTCACGGTATCTTAAAGATGAGACTGAGACATCCTAACAAGCATAGCAAATGCCTGGGTTCATTATTTTTCCATTTCATTGCAGCCTCTCCCATACCATTTTTTCTCTAATCATTTTGTCCTCATGTTTATTTTTTGATAATTCTTCTTCAGACTTTGATTGGGAAGAAAGTTCCTGTGAATATTTTTAAATCATACCTAGTTGAACATGGCAGGACCTAAAAGCAGCCAATATTTTTCGGCTTTGGCCTGCAATTTAAGTCATTTGTTCCTGCAGATGGTTGCCAATTCCTTTTGGTTGTAATAAATAATCAGCAAATTATCCACATGCTGTTTTTGAATTATAGTTCTGTTGGGTAATATCTGCTTATCAGTGTTTCATGCAATTTAATTATATTGTATGGGTAAGCTTGCAGTGGAGATCTTATGATTGGGCCAAAAAAAATTAAATGAGATGATTTTGGTTTGTGTACATACAAAATGCAGCAATGAATGCAAATTGAACTGGAAACAAGTGCGTCGTTGTGAAGGATATCTGTGTCACGTGGGTGTATTACTAGAGTCAAATTGGAAGATTCTAATTTCTTGCAGAAATCAAATATACTGTTAACATGTGGAAGAAAATGAACTTGGCATTTTTCTTTAACTCAAGTGAAATTTATCATTACAGGTCCTAAAATGTCAAACATAAAATGGTAGTTTTGATGAGACTTGCTCATTGACAGTGACAGGTTTTGCCACATAAATATCAAACAAGAAACAAGAAGGCAACCCTGAAATGATTTCCATTTGAAAAAATATTTAGTAACCACCTACATAATTTATATTTTTCACTCCACTCAAGTAAATGAAAATGGACGCTGTAGAATATCTATATATATATATATATATATATATATATATATATGAATTAGGTATTGGTTACATGGTATCTGGAAGATGAGGTCCTAAGAGTACTAACACATTGATTGTGTATTGACCAAAGGTCCAACACTGAGCATTAGAATATACTCAGTGAGTGGAGGTGCCTATATCTATATGTTGCCGTCTGCCTTTTTCAACACCCTTTTCCCTTCCTTAGTCCAAAGGAAAATTAATTACATGTTGAAATTTCTCACAACGACATTCCTGCCAATGCCATATCCACTTGCACTATTCTCAAACTTTGAATTCGAAAAAGCCCCTCATAATATCAACTAAATTGCAACTATCATCTTTAACCTTGCATGTTTGATAAAGTCATCTTAGTATACTAGAGCAGGTTGAAACTTGAAACGCAAGAAAAATAATAACAGCATTGGAAGAGCTTAGGAATTTTTTTTTTTTTATTGATTTTTACATTTATTTTACACATTCAGACTAAAAAGGACATTCAAATAAAACTTTTTCAACGTTTCAAATTCCTAAATTTACAGAATTTTGAAATTCTGAGTTATATGCATCCATTTCTAAATCTGGTAAAATCCCACTTAGTCATAATCGTTTCAGTAACACAATTTTCAAGAAAGATTGAAACCATATATTGAACTTAAGAACGACAAGGATCCACACAGAATCGAGGCTTATGCATTGGTGGACCATTTTCTGTCTTTACCTTGTGGGATACATTGACTTCTCTCACATTAATTCACCATTATCTATCCAAGTGCTTTTCTTATTAAACACAACCAAACCTATTATCAACAACAATTACTCCTTCAATTACAAAAATATAGGTCTATTTATTATTTTAATTTTTTTTTTCACTATAAAAATATCTTATCTTTTTCTTTTAACGAACTTCTCGTTTCACCGTATGGTATTTCTATTTATACGAATAAAAAAAAAATCTATTCTCGAGCTAAAATAATATTTCAGTAAAGTCATTCTAATATACCCAAGATACTACATGTATAAAGGTTAGGCTCTCTTTTTTCTAACCAAAAAAAGTTTTGAACTTTTAACCTTAGAGCTAAAAACTTATCCTTTCCTCACTCCACGTCCTCAAGGAGCGAGGAAAGGGTAATAGAAACAGCAGTTGAAATGGGGTACACACATACATATACATACAAAGACACTTCAAAAACTTCACTTTTCATCATGGTTCTTGAGGTATTTCTTTCTCTACCTCTCTGCCAAATTTGGTGGCGGCATCACCTCCAAGTTTGGCAGAACTCACGGTGGCGATGTGTCTCCATCTATGTGCCAGCTCTCCACTTTTAGCCTATATATGCTCAAGGTGTATATATATATATATATATAAGTATGGCAGACAGGCTGAAGCCAGGCAATTAGAAGAAAACGAAAGTGCTTATTTTTGTAAGTATTAATTATTCACGAAGGTCTCTTTATGTTAATTATTCTATTAATTATTTTCCGTTTTAATTAAGGAAACCTTAATCTTAATCTTTTGAGTTTTTGTTCAAGAATATTAATTATGTTATTATTGTGGTTTTGTAATTGTGTTTAATTAATTATCATCAGGTGCCCCTTTACGATATATCACTGATTCTGTAAAAGATATAATTAGGCTAATTCATATTAATTATTAAAATAGTTAAATGATTGTAATTTTCAAGTTATTAGACATTGTTAATTAATTACTTTTATTCTAGAAATTATTATAATCATAAATTTGGATCTGATTTGGTTAGAACTCAATTCTTCACAAATGTTAACATTCTTGTAGATCACTCCAATATTTAGTGGAACAAACGTTTATTACTCCGTTAATTCAGATTTGGATGTTCTCCAGCCAATGTAAAAAGGGAATTGACTTAATTAATTTTTGATTTTTTTTTTTTTTAATACTTGCACGAGCTGTTTTAACAGTCTACAAACCGGAATCCATGACCTAAATTATGGTGATCAATCCGGTAAGTGTTTTTTGCTACTCAATTACCTCCATTCGAGTTAATTTTTGATTTGTTCAGTAGTAACATTATCTTCTGACAATATAAACCAAATCTTTTTTTTACACATTCCACATAGAAATTAACTAACACTAACATATTACATGAAATGGGATTTCATTAACTTAATTCATGTTTCATTCTTTTCCTATATTCATAACCAAACAAAGTAATGGAATTAGAATTTCTATTGCACTTACATGTAAATAGAAATTTCTACTTCAATTTCAATTTCATCTCATATAACAAACGTAGTCTCAAATAAATAATGTGTACTGATAAAAGAAAATATATATTATCAACAAGTACATATAATAACAACAATGGCTAATCTTTAATGTCAAATTAGTTAAAGTAAGCAATATGAATTTTTTATTTCTATTTACAATTAAACTCACACGAATGTCACAAAATAGTAGAAACTTCACTGTCGTTTTATGCATTAGATGTTCATCTATCATTCACATGTAATAGAAAATTCATAAGCATTTTTCTTGCCGAATATATAATTTAACCCTTACAGTTTAAACCAAAAATCTTGTGGCACAAGAAGCTTCACTGTCGTTTGATTTACAATTTGAAAAGAAAAGTTATACATATATATATATTTGAAACGACGAGTCAGTCATCCACCTGACTAACGTCGTTTTCCAAAAAGGATGGTCATTCGACTAAAACGGTGCAGATGAAATGAAATGAGAGAGACCATTAGGGCGGCCCAGCTAAATGTCTATCACCTAATCAATAGTACGAATTGGGCTTTGCCTATCCACTCTTTTTATTTCAGGATGTCCATCGTGGCCTTGAAGTTCATATTTTTTGGAAAACACTTATCTACACATAGTGTGTATATATATAAGATTGAATTTTACCGAAGACCATTAAAAATAATATTCCAAAATACATTACACTAATTCTTCTAAAGAAATTAATTTCAATAATGCGCAACTTAATTCGAAAATACCTTTCACTATGTGTCATGAAATTTTCCTTCATACATGAAATAGTGTTGAATTTGCAAGACAAGAAAATGAATAAGTGTGCAAAGCACACAATCATTCATATTTCTTATTCTTAGTTTTGGCCTTCAAGTTAGGCAGCTCTCAATGAAAACGACCCTTCAAAACTCCCCAAAACATCTTTGCCCCTCCATTTCAACATCTAACCCAATTTCAATTCCTCCTTTTTAAGGCCCCCCTCCCTAGGTACATTGAACTTGTGACAATTCAACACTCAAATCCTAAACAAAATCTCAACCCTACAATCCAAGATCAATAGTTGGCATTCAAGTAGAGATTATTTTTATTGGGACCTAAGAAAAGGATTAGTGTTACTAGACTTTAGGGCATATCACTATCAAAGTCACTTAAATGGCAAGGATTTTGGTCTACCCTTTTGAACAAAAAGGACATAAAGATAGAGTGCACTTGTTCCAATGACAATGCTAGAGAATAAAGTACACGAGCTTTACAACCTATTATTCTTGCAAATTTGTACCAATAGATTCACTCATTTATAAAATTCACCCATAGATTTAACTTAAATGTCTTTATGGGAAGGCAAATATAATAAACTATTCTTTCAGTTTCAAAATATAAATTATTTAAAATTTTTATACAAAGATCAAGAAATGTTGTGTTTGGACAGCAATTTACAGAGCAAAAACATAAAAGAAGTGTTCTTGATGTTTAAATATTTAAGAGGGCAATGAGGAAGCAAAATGACGTAAAAAAAAAAGGATAAATTTATAATTTTTAATTATTTTCTCCAGCTTTCCTCCAAATTGGAGAAGGAAAAGTACATTTACTTTCCTTCTCAATTTTCCTTCCTCCCATATTTTCCACTAATTCAACAATCATCTCAATCTGATAAGAATTTCTACTGAAACAGCTTTGGCTCAATAGTTAAAAACTTGGTGAATTAATAAAACTAGACATACTTAACTTGTACATTAAGCTCAAAACAGAGTCTCTAAGCACCATTCCACATTGCATAGTAAGTTAAACAAAGGGGTTAAACTTCAAAATAGGGGAAAAAAACATATAAAGCTAGACATAGACATATATATATATATATATATATACTGTGAGTTGCGGAGTTCCAAGGGACAAAATGTTAACTAAGGCATCAATCCAAGTATTCTCCTTCAAGCTTCAAAAGAGAATATTCACAGCAAAATTCATCTCTCTCATCTCATTTGTACCTTGCCTTGCTTACTGCTTCCAACTGAAAAAGCATCATACAAATTTCTCATTAGCACTAATTAAAGGGTTAAAAAGATACTAATTACACAGATTTAGATTCTTCATGGCATGATTAAACACTCACGGCTTAATGCAGAAACTTCAGAGCTCTTCAATACGCGAAGCCTCTTCACAGTTGACACAAACATGCTACAAAGTTTTAAGAAAAAAAAAGATTATGAATATAATACAAGTCAAAGTTCCTAATTCTTACAACAGCAAAGAACCAAATGCAAGAAATATAATACCCATATAATAGTTTTTTATGTAAGCAAGGCATACAATTGCATTGAATTGTGAGATTGCAAAGATAAATAATAGAGAATATAGATACTTTGATAAACAACATAAACATGATTTAATACATGACATTGTAGGAAAGCGGTTAATTAGGAATCTAATATAGTTATTCTAGTCATACTAAACGACATAAAAGCATATGATGATGTTTTGTTATAGGCCCTCTTAACAAGTGCAACGAATATAATATGAGATTGAAAAATAAAAATTTTGCATCAGATCCACAGTGATAAAGATGCTTACTGCCATGGGACATCCCCAACAAGCATCCTGTCTCCTTCATTATCCTCATAAACAAGCGTATATTCCCCACTCCCATCTAATACACCCGTAATTGCTTTCTCTTCCTCTTGCTTGCTCATGATTCCACCAGCAGAGGAATCTCTTTGAGCTAACACGCAGAACACAAAAGACAAACAAAATCAGATAACTATCTGTGCACTAAATTCAACTCAAATCTATGCAGGAGTTACATACCAATTGATAAACAAGAAGTAAATGATCCAAAAGATTCAAACTTTAAACAAAAGAGCACACTAATCAAATAAAGTAGGACTACACACATGACAATTAGATAGGTATTATAAATATTCTCCTGTTATCGCTAGATTGAGGATATGTCATTGCTTATGTAGATGACAAATTGACAGTGCATTTTATATAGAAATTTGCTAGATGACAACTATCAAATCAAAACAATTTCAATGGCATGCCAATACTACTGCTAAATAAAGCAATTATGGGTCTCATACCTCAATTATAAGAAGCAATATTTAAAAGGTCTACATAATTCGTACAGATAAAACAAGTATACAAAAGATAAGTGAATAACCTGCAAGTAGGCCTCTGAATAGTTCATCAACAGCAGTAGAAAGCTTCTCATAGCTGTCATAGGCTTTAAGATCTACTTTCCTTCCAATAGGAACACCATCCATATTGATCTTCACAAACATCCCTTTCTTGCAATTTTCCATTGGTTTTTCACCAGCAACCTTCTTGTTTGGGCTTTCATTTTGTGTGTCAATAGATGGTTTTGAAGAGCTGCTGCTTGCAAGATTCTTCCTGAATGATCGGATTGGAGGCCAACCCACTACAGGACCAGGAGCAGTTCTGCTTTGAAAGGCCAATAAATAGTAAATAAGAGATAATACACAGGTAAGTAGTAATTTGCATGACAAATGATTAAATAGAATATGAAGTACATAGTCAATAAAGCAAAACTAACAAGGGGAAAAGAAAACAAAGCATGTAGTGACATAGCACAAAAATGGCAGCTACAAAAGTCCCACAAGCAGGTTTCATGTCTCGAGAATTATAAAGGCAAAAATATTAGTAGTTCATATTTCAAGAAATCAAGAACTATCATAGAAAGTACACTACACTGCTACAGTAAACAGGCTGAAGGAGATAAGATCTAAATCACTTTGGAAAGCAGACATGGAAAATAAAAAAGATTACCAGAAAAGTAAAACTTGCAAAGAAAAGGAAGGATAAGGGTTTAAGCTCTTAATAGCCAGACTAAACTAAGACCAATCAAGAACCAGCAGTCACAAAACCTAGGCAGTGAAATTTTAATTAAAAGGAATATGGCAAAACAGTGTTCACAAGCACTTAATTGAACATAACAAGTAACACAAAAGCAGAAACACATACAGGCATAAAAGCAAGAAACAAACAAATTATATGATGATGGACCACAAATCACATAGCAAGATGAACATGTGAGTGAATATCCTCTGTCAAAAAGTTCAAAAAACAAGACAGACAAGAAAGAGAGAGAGAAAGGGAAAAGAGGTAAAAAAAGCTGGAGTACCTTTTCTGAGAGCTGTTGGGCACAGCTGTATTTGCAGGAGTTGGCTGTGAAAACCCCTTCTTTTCTGCACTCTGCTGCAAGTCTACTACCACTTTAGTGCAACAGGGCAGTGAGGATTCCTTTCCCGTAACAGGCAGGCTCTGTTGGGTTGTTGTTACTGTTTTTGGTGGAAACTGGAGAAATGGAGTAGCAGCCTTCGCCTGCTGAGATAGTTGTTGATTAAACCACACAGAACCTGCTCGAGTGTTCTCAGGTGAAGAGAACTTATGGGTTTGTTGGTTTCCGAGAGAGAGAAGAAACTCGTCCCTTACTCTATCATCTGAGTTTTTAGCTGTCTTTCCAAGAGACCATTCTTCACCAGGTGGACCAAGCCTTAGTTCAAGCTTCTTCTCCTCTGTAGATCTTTCATCAGCTCTTTTAACAAGCCATTCTCTTTCTCTTGGAATCAAATCCAGTAACTGAGGACATGCCTCGCCATTCTTTGAACCACCCTCCATTGAACAGATAAAATATCACTTTCTTAGGTTTGTTCTTTGACTTTTAACACCAGAAAGAAGCAAGAATGCAAGAAAATCTCACTGTAGTGTGAAAAGAAACCAAAAGTTAAAGCTTTTCACGTCAAATATGTATGATCAGAAAAAATTGACTTAAAGACAATAGCAGAGGAAACAAAATGAAACTGAAATACAGAAACTAGCACAGTACCTTTTTTGCAATGAGTTCTTTAACCAGCACTCAAGAACTTGAAAACCCGCATCCTCAAATGATTCAAACCCATATAAAAAGAAAAAACAACTAAAGGACCTTAAATGTATCCGCTGCCAACGAAAGACCCAGCTTTTAAAGCCTCAACACATAAGAATCCTTAAACGCAGTAGACCCAGAAGAGGGAAATAATGGCAACAGCCCCACCAGGAGGGAAAAAGAAAACAGGATATTAATAATAAGTGTTGTAACAACTCAAAGGGCAAAGGCAAAGAAAAGAGACATATAATAGCGACTTTTGTATTGTTGTATTGGCACGCTTAGTGGGTTCTATTTACTTTTGACATGTAGAGGAAATGGGAGAGGAGACAAGAAACAAGAGCTGATTCAGTTGTAGTAAGGAAAAGAAAAAAGCCAGAGAAATGAAATGAAATATAAGAGGAAGATAAAAAAAACCTGAGAAAGAGAGAGATTCCTTTTATCGCTCTCACCCAAAAAACCAAAAACAGGAAACGGAGAATTTAGAGGAACTCGCACGCAACCCAGTAGAGAGACCTCTTAAAAATGTTAGGTTGTTCAGCTGAGGAAGCAAAGCGTGCTGTTGCTGACTCTACAAAGAAAGATACTTTCTTTCTCTCTCTAACTCAACAACACAACACAAAATGCATTATTGTAGCCTAACACCGCTCTGGGGAACATCCTACTTTATTAGAGCCTTACCAGAGAGAGAAAAAAAAAAAAGAAAGTCTAGTGAGAGAATGAGAGAGCAAACTGAAAATCTTACTATTAACCCCACCTTGGGTTTGATTAACTAGATTAATCTGGTAAAATGAATCGATTAGCCTTGATTAGCATACAAACCCACCAAGCACAAAATCCATAGTAATATTACAACCCACTTGTTGAATTTGGTTTAGTAACAGAAAAATCAAACCTTTATGTTTTGAAATTGAAGTGACTGATCAATTAAGTAAAGGGTACATAATTAATTAAATTTTAATCTGGATTAAAGAAACTTTAGGCTGAATTAAAGACTTGGGAGGCTAATGGGTTGCTTTTTAGGAGGTCAAGAAAATGATGTGTGTGGGGATAGTTTTTTGTTTTCTTGTTATTTTAATCCGATGAGAGAGAAAAAGAGAGTTTGATTTATATAAAAAATGGAAAATAGAGAGAAATGAGAGATTTGCATGATCCATACTTGCAGGTCCTGTGCAATAAAAACATGCAGATCCCATGATCTTGTCTGTTCTCTCTTCTGTCCACAGTCACATTATCTCTACAAATTATATTAAGAGGGTGTTTGTATCAAATGATGTTTGATACATTGATTTTTAGCCGTTGGATTTATTTATTTCTTCTTGAGATGTGAGTTCGATTAGCAGATTCTGACACAATTCTTGAGCTTAACTCTGATCCTAGCAGTGTAAAGGAGGCACTCTTTTGTTGCTTTTCTGTGTATTAGATTATGGCTCTTTGTACATACGTATTTATAACATAAAATAAAATGTTATATATATAATAATAATAATTTAACATTTTGGTTTGATAAATATATTAATTATAAATTCTCAAGTTTAACCACATTAAATTATTTGGAAATCATTTTAAAGATATTATTATTTAATTCTTTATAGTTACTATAGTGATTGTAAAAATAACAACTTTTAGATAAAATATTAAAAAATTTAATGGAAATAAATCTCGATATATTTACTAAATAAAATGATAATTATATATATTGAATTTCGAATGGTACATATATATATACTAATATTAATAAATGTGTTGGCTGTTGATGTTGGGCAGTAACACTGAAATTCTGTGCACGTACACAAGTTGCTCACCAACCGGCCGAACTTTCGCTGTATGACCATAATGCCCTTACGTGTTATTAATAAACTCATTTGAATGTTTTGCCTTTTATTCAATTTCATGTTCTCTTTTGTCTCCCTTAGAAAAGAAAAATGGAATTCTATGTTCTATGGACTATGAGTCTTCTCATGTTTTATGTCTTTTGATTTTCTAGTATTTTATGAAGCCATTATATTTTCAAGAAAAAAACAAATAAAAAAATTACACCGCTTAGATTAATCGAAATGAATTATATTTTTGGGCAAATTTTATTTGTAAAATTAGAATTCATAACTAAAAATTTTATGCTTAAAACTTCATATATATAATCATTACTACTTCAATTGAGCGAGCGTAAAAATACGTGTGCAAATCAATATATATATATATACATATAAAGAGAGCTTCTAGGATCATTATCCCTTTCAAACTTCTCAAATTTTAAATTATTTTCCCATTAATTTTTATTTATACATTTAAAAATATAAATATTAACTCCTCTAATTTTGCTTTCAATTCTTTTTTTGATTTTTATTTTGACCTCACTATTTAAAATTTGACTTCACAGGTGTATCCTGAGATTTAATTATTAAACAAAAAAGAAAAAAAAACTTTTATATATATATATATATATATATATGACAATAATTTATAAGAGGTACTTTTTCAGTTGTCTATTTACAATCTAATTTATTAGGCAAGTAAGTAATCATTTTTCTTAAAATTTGAATTTTTGTATCGTTAGACTAACGACCATTCCCCACGTATAAATATTTAAGCTAGAACAAATTAATTTTATATAAATTTGATAGAGATTGATTAAACATTAAAAAAAGAAAATGAAATTGTGTATATCTATGGGCAAGGGACAAGGTTTTCTCACACATAACAATCATTTTGGCACACGAGCTCTCTAGACCAATATATGATTGAAAATGATGTTAAAACATATAAATGTCTCGGTCACGAAGAAAAACATTCAGCATTTAAGACTTTTTTTGTAGGCGATACAAATTCTCTTTTGTTTGTTTCATAAATGAAAAATCCTCCTTTTGTCTTATGGGAAAGGCTACAATTGAGAGACTTGTACAAATTCTAAGTCAGTGAGAAAGCTAATTGTACTTGTACCAATGGATAGGAACTAAATTTATGTAATAGAATTGCTTCCCATTATAGCAGAGTGGAAGACTATAAATATTATTAATTTAAAAAAATATATACATTAAATCAAAATTTATTAATATAAAAAAATTTTCATGTATTTCTAGTCATTAATGCTTATTATTGTATAAAGCCGAATGAAGATAAGTTGCCGAAAAAGATCATTTGTCTCTTGATAGTGTAAATTTAGCTATGGCCAAAATAAAATAGAATAAATGATTAACATAGCCTCTCTAGTTAGGTTGAGATTAAAACTATATTATTATTATTATTATTATTATTATTATTATTATATTCGGAAATATTCTCACGATAAATGAAATGTAAATAGTTTATACAGAGAATAGATGCATGAAAAATGACCTATAACTAACATATATTTATTAGAAAGCAATTGGAATTATGACTAGCCTTATCCTCATAAGCTAATCATTATATTCAATCTAATTGCAAATGGCAAAATAATCAACTATACTTAATGCATTTAAATGATTAGTTTCAACAAGTAAATTTGTTTTTTTTTATATTATTAAAATTTAAACATGCCTTTATCCATAAATAAAATTAATTAATTAGCCATATAAATAATACCTAACATTTTTTTTTTTTTTGTTTTATCTATCAGTTGTCTGAAGTTAATTCGCTCAATTAATCATGATTTGCGTCGAACCTATTTATAAAAGGAATAAAGTGCTTTCTCTAATTATTTAAAAAAAAATTCTATATTCAAAGATCTGAGATGTATTATTAAACTACCGTCACTGTGTCATTGCAAAAACAAAAGGTACATTATTGCAATGATTAAAAAAAAATCAATATATATTTCCTTCGAAATTTGTAGAGTACCAACTTTTTAACCAATGGGCATCAAGGTCATTTCAAAGTCCACCTGTCATTCTTGTTCCCTTAACACACTACTCGGCTAGTCATTAGGTCTCGCGAGTAATAACGGACCAGATTTCAGACCTCTCATTCAAGTTTATAACTCCCGACCAAGGTTAGTTGACCGTAGGACATGGGTAAGGTTAACCTAACCATTAGGTAAGCCTTGGTCAGCTGGTCTGGTTGGATACTGGGAAACGAAACCTAGCCTTTGGGGCTGAGCAGCCTATCGGTTAGTTGCTGCTACTGCTTTATTAAATTAAATTAAAAAGTCCTAGGTTTTTGACACGTGTCATGGCTGCAGTACCACTATATTTTGTGGGGCCACTGAGAGCAACTCCAACACATGGTGTATCGTGGCTTATCTTGTTTTCAATTCACAAAAAAGGACAGCAGCACAATAATTTTTTTTTCAATGCTACTGTACGTTTAATCTGTCAAGTTTATGTGTAAAAAAAACAAATAGATATGGCAAACCATATCTTTTATTTTCAAAAGTACGTTAAATAGTGTGATTCAATTATTTAAATTTTTTTTAACTATTAATTTAATTTTCTTTTACCACTATCTTCTCTCACGCTCAATTAATTTTTTTATTTTAATTAAATATAATTTTTAAAAAATAATACACCTCATCTAAAATTTTTTTCTGATCATGATATGTTGGACAGCCTTTCTTCAAATTTAATAGATTTAAATTTAATATTCACAGATAGATTTACATTCATCCCACGTAACCCACAATATACAATCACACTGAAATTACTCTAATATGCTCCTGAGTATCTCACTCACGTCGGCTGCGCGTGTCGAGGAGACAATAGATAATGGGAGTATCTTGCGCCTTCGGCCACCGCAACTTGTGAGTCGGCGGGGAACATCAATAGCGTACGGTGGTGTTGTTTAGTAAAATTTATAAATAAATTTATATAAATAATTATTTATAAAAATATTTATAAGAGTAATTTTTTTATAAGATAAATAAATTTTATTTTATTAGAATTATAATGTTCAAAAAAAAAAATTATCCAGGCATTATCCTAAGCTAATAGGTTCCATTTACATCCAGTTTAATTGAAATAAAGGTAAATCTTTAAAATTTTAGAGGAAATAAAGCCTCATCCTAAGAAATAGATAATTACATTATCATTTATTTTTAAATAATACAATGTGGCTCTAATTACTTTAAGGTATTTGGATAATTTAGTGAAAATAAGTGAAATTCTCACTTTTTTTCGTTATTTTTTCTCTAAACAAGAGAGAAAACATATAAACTCAGCAGGAAAATAAATAAATAATATTTTTTTAAAATATTTTTCTCATTTTTCCAAACAAAATAAAACCATCTTGATCTTTACCTCTAAGTCAATCTTATAATATTAATTAATAAAAATTTATACCATAATACCATTCACTCTCTCATTCATACTATGTTCCAATATTCAAGTTTTAATCAATAAAATGTAAATAAAACTCATGCACCTTCTTATGATTTCATCATATATTCATTTTTAAAAGATAATTTATTGAAAACAAAATAAATAATTATATAATGATGATTTTAACTAATAAAATTACTTGTAATTTATCAATATCAATAAAATTAAAAGCACATACCTACTCTAAAAAAAAAAAAAGATATAATAATAATAAATGCAACCATGTGCTTATCTTATGGCCATTCAGAACATCAGTTCTTAGAAAAACAATTACAAGTTAATAGGTAAATTGCAAATTCACGAATAATTTACATAAATTTGCAAAAAACAAATAATTTTGTTATTTTATTTTTATTTTTCCCAACTAATTTTACTAGGTTATTATTTAAGGTGGAATCTCGAATCTTTTAGGTCACTAATGAGGATATAATCCAGTACTTCGCGTACAAAACCGTTGAATGCTCCAACACGTATGGTAGCCGTACATTTAAGATCCGGTTCTGGTCCCTACATTATCTTTTCAGTTTCTTTTTCAAGTACATGTTCCTACATTTATCTTAAACAGGAGTCCTAATCTTAGGAAAAGAGCTTAACAACCGATGATTAGAAATCGGACGGTGGTGATTGGGTCCACAGCATAAAGGCCCAAACAACTCGTGAAATAAATGTCATTTCAAGGAGTTAGCTTTTTAGCGAGAGAAGAGAGCAATGAATATGATGCTTTTGTTTGTGCTCTGGGAGAGAGAGTATAGTAAGTGTGAGAGTTTATTGCAAGTTAGATGTGGCGCACTAAAGGTACCGGTCTTGTCATAGGACTCTGTTTGATGTGACAATCACGACCGTTCGATTGATCTATGATTTGATTTTGGCCCGATGTGTAAATAAACACTCATTTACTCAGTTACTGTTTAAGACTTACGTGGCAAAAACAGCTGTTGTTTTTAGGCCGCGTTTAGGATTTTTGAAAGTTTGGGGAAGAAGAGAGTAGCGTTTTGATGGGTATTTGCATTTTAGTTTTGGCCTATTTCGGTAATTTAGCAATTTATTTATATATGATAGAAAAAAACACTAAGTGTCCCTTGTACGCTGTGCTCTCCACATCACTTTCTGATGCCTTTGGCATGCTAAGTTGGTTGGTCGAACATGAGCAGAAGATATAGCATGTGTGCCTTACAACAAGAGGCTGCTCTCTCTTTGTTTTTTCCCCCACGTTTATAACCATCAACTCATACATATGGATCCATACAATCGTAACATCAATTTACAGACACATATATAAATAGCATTTTGATACATATATATCCGCAATAACTTTGGCTATAGGTCCCACCACCCCACCATTGTTACATTCTCTAATATTATGATATGATATATCCATATCCTCTTCTCATGTTTTTTCTTCATTCCATTGATTGCCACTATGTCCTCTGTACTTTAAAAATCCTTAGCTTATTTGAGCCACTTTGCTCGTTAGTTTGTCAAATGAGATCACTATAGTGATTGTTTTCTAAGTACAAAATCTCAAATTGTGAATATACATTAAAACATTCGTATTGATAGCTATAGACTTAGTTAAATATAATTCCATTTAGAGCTCTTTACTGAATCCGAATGAGAGTACTTTGATTGTCTTAATAACTAAAAAATTTGAATTTCACTGGGTTCTCATTGGTGGAAAATAGTTGAATTACAGTGAAAAATATTGCAATATAATTAAATATACTGCATAAATAAAAATATATTTTATTACAACTCGATATTTGCTTAAATATTATTATTATTTCCAATGATAAATAGATGATCATCCAATCCTAATTTGTATTTGATGATTTGTGGGGAAGAATTTATCTAGCTTTTGAAGTAATTAGACTAATGCAATACTTGGTAATCATGATAATTAGAATCATGAGGGTAGTTGTCTAAAAAGTAAGATGTTGATTACAACCACCAAAAGAGCCTCCTTTCTTGATTATGATTGGTTAAGGTGGATTTTATTTACATAATGCAATGAGGTTCTTCTTCGAATCTTCTTTTTTTTTTTTTTTTTTTTTCTATTCATAAGATTAATGAATTAATTAATCCATTTTTATTATGATAAGTGTTTTAAAATAAGTCCAATTGCTTTGAATTTTTATGATGGCCCTTCCATTTTGTGTCCTTATTCTTGATTAAGTCAAGATGTCCATTAAGTTAACAAAGACATCTTTTTTCTTTGAAACGCATGCGCCAAAATTAAAAATTCAATGGGACAGTTATAAGGATAATAATTAATCTTTTCATGTGTTGATTTTCCAAAGATTGTTGGCTGCGACACCGAGGATAATCCTCTCTTATAATAATTAATCCTCTCTAAGAGCACATAAAGTAAAATTGAGTGGTAAGTGCACACATGATTTAGCAATATATCCAGATTCGAATCTCATTTATCCCCGTACTATTGTATTATGCTTCTTGGAGCCAACTTGATATATAATATTTTAAAAAAAAAAAAAAGAAAAAGAAAAAACATCGGAGTGCTTTTCTTATGATTTATCAAGTGTCTAATAATGTTTTGGCTTTATAGGAGAAAGCCCTTATGCCCGGGAGTGGATGCCAAGCCTAAGGTATGAACGCATTATGAGCCGTAAACAAATGTTTGATACGGTGTGTCAAAGATGAAAAATATGTCACTCACCAACAAATCACAAACCTTCCTTTCTCCTCATCATCATTTTTTTTTTTATTTTCCTTCTTTTTTTTGTCTTCACTTTTTATTTTCTGCCATGCTTCTAAATCATCCATCATTTTTAGCTTGGTTGTGGTATTATATATACTTTCAAAGTTAAAGTAAATTTAGGTTGGAATTTCCTCTTTAGAACTTACAAAAAAAAAAAAAATTAAGAAAAAATAACGAAAGAAAGGAAAAATGCAAAAATTTCAAATGAAAAAGGTGAGAAAGTTGCTCTCTAGGTTTGAGTCTTTGACGTAGATTCAAGGAAAGAGCAATTAGAGAAAGTTGCAATATTTTCTACTGAAATGCCAGCATGTTCCCAAATCCCAACCACCCATAAACATAATTATCTGCCAACCAAGTTCCCAAAATTCCAACGAAAGCTTGGCCTTCCGTTTTTGGATATTTCAAGTCTTAAACCCATCTCTCCCAAAATGAAATTTCTTCAAGAGGATTTTGAATTTTGATCATCTGATCATATCTTGTCTTGTCTTAAAATGGAAAGTGGAAAGAGAAGAAGTAGTTGCTCTCTACATGGTCCCAACCCTTTGTGAAGTTTGTGCTAACTATAATTTTGGTTTCTTAGCCAAAATTGTTGACCTTCTTATTTAATGGTGTAGAAGCTTAAGAAGAAAGACTACATCCAATGAAGAAATTAAACCAAAAATGTCTTCCGGCACTAAAATTTCCGAAAAAGAAAAGTAAAAGTCAAAATGCTCAAAAGCCTAAAAAATCATCATTATTACTTTCAGTTGCACTAAATAAAACAACCTTACACTTTAACACTGACATTAAAAATATTTAAAAAAAAAAAAAAAAAAGAGAGGGAGAAGAGCCCATTAGACCTATACAGGCCATACTGGGCTTAAGCACCCGCTTAAGGTAGCACACAGCTTAGGTAAAGAAAAAATGTATGATGAAGTTAAATGCTGTATAAAGCCCACCAAAGTCAAAAGGTGGGCTGAAAAAAATAAACAGAAGACAACTCGCATTGGGCTTTTTGAGTAGCCATCCAAAACATTGGGCCTTATTGGCTACATATGAATTGAGTGGCTTTAGCCCCTTGTGCTCCTCAATGGAAAAATATTCCCTTTTATTTATTTTTAATGTAATAAAAAAATTCGAAAATCTTTAACTGAAATTTCCCTCAAGCAAAAACACATATGGAAAAGCTGATAAATAAAAGGTCAGACAGAGATGAAATATGACAATTATGACAACTTGGAAATTCTTAAATGATTCCTAAAGATATGTGCCCAAAAGGACTCTTTAACTTTAAGTAATCATGCCATACAGTAAATCTTTCAAAATTCCATCAAAATTATGTGTATATTGAGTACAAAAAAATCCAGTCTGGATATACTCAGATTACTCACTAAAAAGATACAAAAGGAACTTTTGCTAACTAATACTATAATTTTTATGATGACATTATTAATAGCTAAAGTCCACATAGACAAAGTTTAATGTTATCTTAATGTGATATGATTAACCTCCAGCTAAATTCCACCTGTACATGATGTGGAAAATCTGGTCCCACTTTCCTTCCAATCCTAGCTGCCTGCTACCTTTGTTATCTAACTAGATTTATTTTATTAGGTTTCTATTGTCAAGGATTAAGTATTAAGGCAGGTAGTTATTCACAACCCTTTTTTCCTTGGCCTACTTACCATGCAAATTTTTTTTTTTTTTTTTTTTTTTAATAATTCAAAAATGGCAAATGTGTTTAATGATTTTGGCATGGCCATTCATTGAAGAAAGTGATTAACAAAAATATAATTATCCCATCATCTTTTTATCAAATAACAATTTTATTTACTAACCCTTTTACCCTCTCGCATGCTAACAGCCAATTCATTAGGTGAGAAGTCATTGTTGGTGGAATTTCATTTCATTGCTTATCAACTTTATTTGGTATCCAAAATCAAGAGAGGACACATTTTGTGTTGCTTGACAGTCAGACTTTTAATTTAAAGGCTTCAAATTCAATTTTCTATTTATGTTTGAGTTTATGATTTTATTTTTATTTATAATTTCTGTCTATATTAGGGTTTACTATGCTTTATTACAGCATTATATCAATATATCTTGTATCATAATATTTAGTTATAAAAAAGTTGCATAGCTTCATAATAATAATAATTAATCAATTAATATTTAAGATTAAAATAATAAAGCACAAACAAACAATTCGCTCCTTGACGATGTAATTTTGGGTATTTAGAGGTGTTTGCGAATTGTAGAGTATCATTCTCTTATGGTTCGAGAATTATTAAAAGCTGATTTGATTGTTATTGATCGATCGAAGTTTAATTTATTTTTAATTTAAAAAGAAAAAAAAAAGGCTAATATTGATGGTATATATGGGATTAGTGTTCTTCCATATTTAGAGGCCCTAAATCAAGGGTATTAATTTATTAACTTAGCAGGAAAACCTAATTTCTCGAAGAAAGGTATAGAAAAATGAACAATAAAATAAGGAATGGAAGGAGAATATAATATAATTTAAATAAAAAAGGGATCTCAGTCTCTCGTTTGGTATCTTTTGGCGTTTGGGCCAGGTTAGATCTCTCCGTCTAATATGCAAATATTATGTTTTCACAGTTGTCCCCTCTGCACGTGTGGCCCTACCCCAGTCAAACGCACCACCACATTTCACCGATTTTCTTTAACCCTTCCAATAAATCGCCGCGCCAGGGATGCTCTTCCACATATGCAATATGTGTCTTTATAATTATAAACGAAATAACTACACACCCATTGTAATTTAAATATTTAATAAACATAAATCTAGTAAAGCAAGCTTTCTTTTGATTTTATTTATCAAAAATTCATTTTTAAGTAAATAAAAAATTGAATTTGATGTAGTGCTTGGACAAAACTTTTTTTTTTCTTTTTAAATATAATAAAGGGTCTAATCCAAATTATCTAATTAGCCGTGGCTATACACACCCATCAGATTAGCCTACACCACACATAAACACGAGCTGGCAGAATTGAGAAAGTGCTTTAAGCTACCATCACAGTTAATTGTTAACCAAATGCATCCGCTTGATAATCATCTATGATTTTATTGATTTTTCCACGTCTATAGAAAATATGAATGAAAAATGAGATGTTTTAAATTCTCTCTAACACATAAATTATTATCAATTTGGTAAATATTA
Organism: Jatropha curcas; assembly: GCF_041381405.1. Lineage (NCBI taxonomy): Eukaryota > Viridiplantae > Streptophyta > Magnoliopsida > Malpighiales > Euphorbiaceae > Jatropha > Jatropha curcas. The sequence continues at coordinate 32,420,551 of NC_143151.1, read as the reverse complement.
TTTTAAAACACGGACCATCCATTTTATATAATCAATAATATTATTCCATTTTGGACTCCCATATAGAAAATATCCTTATTAAAATTGCGTACTTAAAATGTGTTTAAAAGAAAAATTCACCCATTTCCAAAATTTCCCAAATTCATCGAGAAGTTAATGATTTAGTCTAATATATTTTTATATTTTTATTTTATATTTTTCAGCATAGGTTTGCTAATCCAAAAACATTTTTAATAATAATAGTAATAATAATAATAAATTAATACAAATCATGATTTTCTATTATATTTCACAAAATTCAATTGCTTCGGACAAATGGTTACAAAAATCAATGAAGTTAGAGCAAGAAATATACACGATTACTGCCCGTCGAGCGTTTTCGGTGTCGGCAACAGAGGCCAAAGTAAAACGGGTCAACGTAAGACTACCCAGAGTTCGTTAAAATCGTGAATTTATCGCCGAGTACTTGTGAATTTTGGCGCCACTAAAGAAAGTGGGACCCGACCAACCAACTATCTCAAGGTTCTTCCAGCCCTTTGTAATTTGTGCCTAGGCTTTTTCCAACACTACCACCTTTTCTATTGCATCGCTTAATGGTTACTACTAATCTCGTGAATTTCGTTTCCCATTTTGCCCTCGATTCTTTTTTCTTTCGAGAAAAAATAATAATATTTTTATCATTTTTTCAAGAATATTTCTTTGACAGTAATAATATTCATCATGCAAAAAAATATATATGAAATTACTTTTAATGCGATAAAATTTATCCATATATTTTTAAAAAATAAACTTTTAATGCGTGATTATAAATTTATTTTTTTATAATTATCATAGTAAGTTAATAATATCTAACTACAATAATATGAAAATTAATGTGTTTATGGATATAAATAAATAAAGATCGAGAACAACGTTAATAATTTTTTAAAACTACAAAAATCCAGAGTAATTAATATATTAATATACACCATAAAATGTTAATTAATATTTTGGCAAACAAATCACTTATTATGCAAAAGTAGGTTTAAAATACTTAATGATTTAAAGCTTAGAAATGTGAAATATTTGTAAACTTTTCACACAATAATAACTATGACTAATAAAATTTTATCTTATTATTATCTGAAATGTTTTATTTAGATAATAAAATCATTGATATTTTTCATCTATCTAATAAAATGAGAAATAGTATTGATAAATTAAAATCAAGGGTAGGTTAGTAATACGAAAAGCATCGTTAAATATCTACACACTGCTGCAGGTCTCTGGTGCACACCCTTCAACTGTTGAGTCTTCTCTGAAAGTCGCTTTCGCTTTTTACAGTGACAGCAAATTACCAGAGAAGCTGAAAGTGGAAAAACGCACAAAACTTAACCAAACAAACAATGCTCTGTTTGCAGGTCCCTCATTCTCTGCTTCTTCTTCTGCTCAAACCCCCCTTAGTACTTGCATCAATACTATTCTATTAACCAAAACTCACCATTACCTTCTCCACTCTAACCATTTCTCCAAACCCATCTTTTTTTCCTTCTTCTCTCAATTCTTGATTATTTTTCCTCCATATTCTGTAAAAAGAAACTGGAAAAAGAAATATACTTCTGTAGATCCCATTCCACGTTCTTCTTGATCATTTGTACTGTCCCCATGTTTCTTTTTACTGTTTTCTGCTAAGTTGTCAGCTTTAGTCACTATCCTTCACTAAATTTAGCTAAGTACTTATTCTTTTATCAAATTTATGCTTCTTTTATTCCTTTCTTTTTTAATTTTATTTCCGAATTCTCTTCATAGAGTTCAAATCTTGAACTTCCCTTCCTACTTTTCTTGAAATTTATTCCAAGTTTATTCTTAAAATTCAAATCTTGAATCTTCTTGGTACTCTAATTGAATACGAAAATTTTAAGTACAATGAATTTTTTGTTTCTACTGATATGCTTTGTTTCCCTTCGAATCCCTTCTGTACGCTCATATTCCACACAACCCATGAATTGTACGGATACCACACGCTTATGCACATCGTTTATGGCCTTTAAACCTCAAGAGAATCAGACTCTAGCAGTGATCCAAAGCATGTTCGATGTGTTGCCCCAAGATGTAACCGTGGAAGGCAGTGATCATGGGTACATATTCATCAAGAAGAATTGCTCTTGCTTATCCATAGACAAGGTTTATGCCTCGAATACTACATATACAATGAAATCAAGCGATGGTTATGTGTATGACATTGTGATCAATGCTTATGATGGGCTTGGTTTTCTTCCAAATACGACAAGAAAAGCCAAGGTTGGTGCAGTGATTTCATTGAGGCTGTTTTGTGGGTGTTCAAGTGGGTTGTGGAATTACTTGATGAGTTATGTGATGGGGGAGGGAGATACTGTGGAGTCATTGTCAAGTCGATTCGGGGTTAGCATGGATAGTATCGAGGCAGTAAATGGAATAGGGAATCCTGATAATGTTACTGTTGGTACTCTTTACTATATTCCTTTGAATTCAGGTTAGTCTTGTGCTCCAATTTTGTCAGTTTTTCTATATATGCTCCCGATGTGCAATATCAAATGATTTTAGGAAACTTGTTCATTTTGGAAATGTTTATGAGTTTAAGATTTGAGGAACCTGTAATTTCTGGTATATGTAAATATCTGCAATGCCATGCCTTTTTGAGTTGATAGTTAGCTTGCTTTTGGGAAATAGATAAATTTTGGCAAAAAATGTAGAAAGTAGTTTGCTGGTAGTTTTTGTATTTATGGAGTTGGAATCTCAATGAACCCTCAGGACGTGTGTAGCCTTGTGCCAGAGACGCCTTGTTTACTTGTGAGGTTAGAATGACATGATGACAGTCTATTATGCTATTTTCAAAATCTTGAGATTGGCTTGAATGATGGGTTGAGAGGCGAAATTGTGATTCATCACGGTGCAATTTTTGGCTATATGTAGTTGGGATAGATTTTGAGTAACTTCTCTAATTTAAGGAAGTTGGAAATAGGTTCAAATGTTATTGATTCTAATGACATATCAAAACAAGAATCTATAATTATAGTTTGCAAATCTTTGGTAGCTTTTTGTAAGAGCAGCATTATATGATGCTCAGAAAATGTAAAACTGAACGCAAACAGTTGGATACTTAACTGTCAGTGTTGTGCCCAACTTGAAGCAATTGGCATTTCTTGTATTCCTGTGAAGGGGAATGGTGCTAGAAAGGCCTGTGAAACCAATATCAAGAGCTTAAGCAAGCTCACAGATTTAGAGCTGCAGTTAAATTATAGCTGGAGAAACTATCTTTCTAGTGGATTGTGTGGTAAATATTTGCTGGATAAGGAGATAAGCTGAATGGATTTCAGAGTATTCTCAGAAGAGGTCTTTAGCATTCAATTCCCCAACCCAAAAGTTAGCTTACTTGATTCTGCAACCTCATATTCAGGTGCATACACAGAGCAGCTTTGCACAACATCCTATTTGATATGCAATCTCAAATTTCTTAGCAGATCATGCAAGTGGCAGTTGGTCAGCATATAGGAATGGAAGCAAATTAAAGGCTGTATAGTGCTCGAAAAAATAAGGATTAATTGTCTTTAATGGAGCAAGCACTTTTGGTAATAGAAGTCCGGATGGTTATTAATGCCTAACATCCCACTTTGTTGTGCCTTTTCAATCATTTATACTCAACTGGATTTCATTTTAGTCCTTTTCTTTTGGCTATCTATTCTAGTCATTTTTGTAAAATTATAGATGCACCTTATTTGGGCCGCTATTTGCTTATTAACCTCTCCCTCTCTTTTTTCCCTCTTCTTATTATTCGTTTTTCCCAGTTCCTGGTGAGCCTTATCCTGTGGAGAATGACATTCCTCTTAGTCCCACTCCAGCTCCTGAACCTTCCTTGGATAATTTCTCAGGTATTTTATCTCTGTAATGTTGTTAAACAAAAGAAGCTGTTTGTCCTTTGTTATGCTACTTTATGAATTCAATAACTGCTCACACGTACAGACATTTGAGTTTTTAAATAGTTGTGTATTTTGCTGAATGTATATAAGTTAACAAGTGTCAGCAGCTTCCATAAAAGAAAAATTATTGATGTAATAATTGGAGCATCAAGCATATGAAAATGAAGATGTAGCAAGAAACTTAATAGTTCAGATATATGACATATCTTTGGATACTGAATATAAGAAAGAAGTTAAATACTTTAAGTATTGTATATGAACGGATGACTAGTGTTAACATGCATTTATTGTTAGTTTACTACTCTTATCGAGGTTAGATAATATAATCAACTTAGAGCCATAGTAAATCTGTCTCCAATTCCCTTTCGATCCGTTGATAATATCCAAATGTTGATTTATATTCTCTGGACATCTTTTTTTGGTTTCCAAGCTTCTGATTATGATTCTTACCCCCCATTTTTTCCTTGCCTTTTTTAATTTGATTGACATTTCTTTAGGTGTAATCTCAGTTCAGTTCTCATATGTCATATTATGACTTGAATGCCTTATGCATGCAGCAAATCCAGTGAAGCACAAGGCACATATATCTTATGTATGGATAATAGGTGGTCTCGGGGTTGGTCTTGCACTGATTTTATTTTGTATAGTCGTTTGTGTATGCTTGAAGTCCTCTAGCTGCTTTTCTAAAGCTCGAGGAGATCGTGCTAAAGACCCTGATGGCAAGAGTTCTCATAAGTTTCATATCCTTCGCAAGCCAAGTTTCTGCTGTGCTTCAGGGAGGTACATGTCTGGCAAATCTGGAGACTGGAAGCAAACAAATGGGGAGTCTAGCAGCCACCAAAATACTATACCTAAAGGTTTTATAAAACCATCTATGAGATTCTAAAAGAGCTTTAGATGCTTGAATTTCAGCATTAGCCATTGTTTTCTTTTTCATGTTTGATATCATCAAAGTGCTTATTTTGCCAAGTTTAAGTTCACATGTATGATTCCATATTCTCATTGACAGCTTTAGGAACTGATATGCTTGACATGGAAAAGCCTGTGGTTTTCACATATGAAGACATTATTTTTGCCACTGATGGATTCTCTGATTCAAATCTTATTGGGCATGGAACGTATGGTTCTGTATATTATGGCCACCTTCATGACCAGGTTTCTAGCTGTTTCCTTTGTTTCTTAGTTTTATATCATGGTGTATAGTAATTCTCATTGTCACTCGATGTTAACCTTTCAGGAAGTTGCCGTTAAGAGAATGACTGCTACAAAAACTAAAGAATTTATGGCAGAGATGAAAGTCTTGTGCAAGGTCCACCATACAAATCTGGTAATTCTTTTGGTAAATTAAAGGTTCACCAATGGTGCTTTTGGTTTTCTAGCTTGTTTCTTTCAGCAATTCAAAGTTTTGACTGTATTGTTTTAATTTTGTCAAGGTAGAATTGATTGGCTATGCAACCAGTGATGATGAGCTCTTCCTGATTTATGAATATGCTCAGAAGGGTTCACTTAAAAACCATCTGCATGATCCTCAGAATAAGGGTAAGTTGCTTAAGCTTGCTTAGAATACTGTGTTCATGGCTGTGTGCTGTAGTTGTTTCAGTGTTGCTTGTTTTGGACCGTTTAAATTTCTTAAGTTTATAATTCTCAAAAAAAATTTGTTGAGTTTAGCAGTGTTCTAAGAAAATTTTGAACATGTCACATTATGAATTTACTCTGCCTTTATGGTGAGAATACGTATAGAACTATGCCTTTCATGGCGAGAAGTTTGGGAAGATGTCCAAAATGAACTTACATTTTGGCCTGCATATGGATAGAATCAGTTGGTTTGATAATAAGATGAAGTGACTATGTTGCCTCACATGAAAAAGAAAAGAATTGATAATGTTAAGAAGAATTTAACTCATTGTAGCCTACTGTGTAGCATGATTTTCTAATCTGAGAGGACAGGGAAATGCTCCTTTTCCTCCTCCTCCTCCTCTCTCTCCCTCTCTCTCTCTCTTCTTTTAAGTCTCGTAATCTCTCTTCTCCATCATATATAATATTGCAAATGGTAGCATTTAATTGACCCAGAAGTGCTTCTCAGATCCATAGTTATGGTTCATGTACCCGTGACATTCATATGTGATACTGATGTTGCAAATGTTGCTTCCTTGAAGGTTATACGTCACTTTCGTGGATCATGAGGGTCCAGGTTGCACTTGATGCAGCTAGAGGTCTGGAATACATCCATGAGCACACTAAAACACACTATGTCCACCGGGATATCAAGACAAGCAACATCTTACTTGATGGTTCCTTCAGGGCTAAGGTTTTCACATATTAGATTTTACTGATTGCTTCTTGTAATCTGAAGATACATTGCTTCATCTCAAAAAGTTTTTGCATTTAGATTTCAGATTTTGGATTGGCAAAACTTGTTGGGAAAAGAGGCGAGGGAGAGACTACAGCAACAAAAGTTGTTGGTACTTTTGGTTACCTGGCACCAGAGTAAGCAAATAGACTGTCGGTCAGCTATCGTGGTCCATACTAAGTCCTTCTAATAGTCTTACTTTTAGCATTGGTTCTGTGCAGATATTTGAGTGATGGTCTTGCCACAGCCAAAAGTGATGTGTACGCTTTTGGGGTTGTTCTTTTTGAGATCATATCTGGGAAGGAGGCCATCATTCGAACTGAAGGTGCCGTAACAAAAAATCCTGAAAGACGTTCACTAGCATCCATTGTAAGTGTTGTTATTGCACCAAAATCCATCATATTACTGAGAACCATGTTTTTGTATTAAATTTTCGTAATTTCAAACTTTCACAGTTTGTTAATATTTGAAAGCCAGAAAGTCTCGTCGCAAACTCACTGAAAAGTTACCAACAATAAAATGTTTACATTATAACTTTCATTCCTGATAAAGTGTCCAACAACTTCTGTTCTTGGGTGTAACTGTAGAGTACAGAAGTATTAGTTTGGATTGGTGGCCACAGTTCTGCAAATGTGATTGGAAGTGTTTGCCATACTTTTTGCATTGTCACTGAAGGTTTGATTGAGCTTCATCTGCTCTTGTAGAAGCATAGATATCTCTTTTATCCGACTCCCACTTCTTTCTTGGTGATGAGTATGGTAGATTCAGAAGCTGTATGATTGAAAAACAATGTGAGAAGTGTAGATTGAAAAACTGAAAGGCTGCATACCTCCCAATCTTAGGGCTTTCAATTTATTAAATGATTTTAAACTTAGAAGAAGTTGAAAGAACGTTTTAGTCAGTAAATATGCATGCTTGTCCTGTGCATATTCTCAATTCCAATTCTCTTAAACTCTTAGGCTTATGAATGTTCATCTCACTTTTCTGATTATGATGAATCTGCTGTGATTCAAACACTATTTGTTTTGCAAATATCACGTGTCCTTATTTCACTGAGTAAACATCCACACAGTGTGCTACTTAACTGAAACATTTTTTTCATAAAATTGCAGATGCTAGCAGCTCTTAGGAACTCACCTGACTCCCTGAGCATGTCAAGCTTGAAAGATTACATTGATCCCAATATGATGGATTTATACCCTCATGATTGCGTATTCAAGGTAAATTTATCATCTTTCCTCGTGTTAAATAATGGTTGTTGCTTTAAAATAGCATAGATGTCTATTTTGCAATTGCACCTTCAAATCATATTGTTGTGACTCGACTTTTTAACTAATTTCTTTCTTGGTGGGATGTCATTGCGCAGTTGGCCATGCTTGCAAAACAATGTGTAGATGAGGATCCCATCCTGCGGCCTGACATGAAGCAAGTTGTGATTTCATTATCGCAGATCCTTTTATCCTCCATTGAGTGGGAAGCAACTCTTGCAGGAAACAGCCAAGTATTCAGTGGCCTGGTCCAGGGAAGATAGTGATCAAGCAAGCTCCTATTCCAATTCCTACTCCTTTGCCCTTCTTTGTTTCTCCATTATTTACCCACTTGAGCCCTATATGTAGTTAATTAGGCGCATGCATAGTAGCTTTGATATTCCAATAAAGAGGTGATATGGTACCTATTAATATTACTATTGATTTTGTACACAAGTTTTACCTCTGGATGGAAAATTTTGATGCAATGTAAAAATGTGGTTATATTATATAGCTAGGGAAAAGTTTTATAGCTCCTGTAGACAAGATAGTTTGGTAGCCCATTGCAATAGCATATTTTGGTCTTTATCCACAGTTTTTTCTGTTATTGAACCCCTTTAGTATATTCTATTTGTTAACTTGGATAGAATTGAAAATTGTAGGCATTACAGATAAGTTTGTTGTACAGATTTGTAAATACCGAACACTTTTGGGGCTTCTGCGGGTCATATACATAACCAACCAACCGACTTACCTAATTAAGTACCTTTAGTTGAAGAACTAAGGCATCTGAATTCAACATCTTGGTATTTTTAATATGATGGTGGTACAAGCTTATTTTTTGCACTAGTTGCTTCCTTGCTATTAGCATGGTGATAAGGAAACTACTTGCAAAGGGAAGCTAGTACTCGACGAGGCAGATTGAAGGGTTTCCGGGCATGAAGAACAGCCCAGTTATCTATCAACAGAAAATCACCTTTCTGCCAAGGAATGGCAACACTTTCATCCTCTAGGATTTTCAAACAGTCGTAGATGATATCACCGGGTAATGGTTTACCATCTCCAAAGGTTACTGCCTTAACAGGATCATTTCTTGCATCTTCCCATCCTGTGTATGCAGCCACCATGCTATTGAACCAAATCTTCCGATTTCTTGACTTGTCAAGTTTAATAGCTGGGATTGGACCCATTATTGTCTTCACTCCATCTTCTAACCATTCCAACTTCATTCCTAGCTTAGCTGCTCTGTTGAAACATAACATGAAAATCAATTACAAACGAAATTGAACATAACATATCACAAGAAAGAACAAAGAACAAACCTTTCTTCTGCCACGCTTTTGTCTTTGGTCAAAAAGGTTGACTTCCATCCTCGGCCAATTGGAGATGAAGGATCATCATCTTCACCCAATACTCGAATATAGATCAAACCATGCTCTTCTAATCTCTCAACAAAATCTGGATACTTTTCTTTCATTCTTTCATATACTATATGGCTTAGAACTAACGGAGTTTCTCCTCCACTCCCTGGTTCAATTTCACAGAAGAAGAACAACTTGGATGGAAACTCAGGAACCTGAAAAAAATAACATGAATCAAATAATCAACTCTTACTCAATAACTTACATAATTAATACTTTGCTTACAGTCTTGATTAATTTTAAGGACTTTACCTGAGCCATTTCATGGTGGAAAGGTATTTTCTGATCAGGTGGGGACTCATTGGCAGTGAAGACACGGCCGACGACATTAGTCCGAGGAGCGGCGCCACCAACGTAAGGTAACTCCTCGAAACCGAATGCTTCCACGACGTCGTTAAAGTCCGAGGCGGTGTTTACGGGAAAGCCTCTAAAGAGAATCGCTCCAGTTTTGTGTAGTAAAGAATCGAGGTAAGGTTTCTCATTTTTAATGGCGTCTGTGAGGAGAGAAAGCGAGGAAGGAAATGATAGGGAAGTGTTTGGAGAAACAACGGAAGGAAAAGGAAGGGCATCGAAGTACTTTTGTCTTGGGATCTCAATTTCCTTAAAATATTTCGCCATTGTTGCTACCGTGAAATTGTGCTCTCTCGTTTGATTTTAATTGTGGATGGAGCGTGCTCCGGACGCGCCATTAGCACCGTCGTGACTGTTGTGGGGACTCACTTTGACGTGGCTCACTTTGATGGATGGAAAATTCCGTCTAGGTTCAATGCGTTGGTTTTTTCCTTTGGTTTTGGGCCCAATAAAAAATGGACTTGACCTAATTAGCCCAACGAGCCCAATCCAGTTCAACTCCATTTCGAACTCGAAATCGTTGCTACTCATTGCCCGCTTGCTTACAAATTCAAATCTAAAAAATGGGAAGTGGATTGTAGAGTGAGAGAGGGAGAGAGAAATGGCTAGAAACGAAGGGAAAGCGAAATCAGCGAGGAGAGCACTGAGAGATGTATCGAATAACTTCAATAATCACGTTAGCAGTAACAACGGTGGAGGAGGAAAATTCTCGAAATCTGTGAATACGAATAAGAAACTGATCTCAGAGAAGCAAATCGAGAGCCAACAAAGTGTTGCTACGGTTCAACAAGAATGCAGCGGTGGAGGAGAAGAAGAAGACTATCTCGATCGTCTCTTGCTTGTTCAATCCAATCTCTCCTCCCTCACTCGCCAGGTAACACCTACGCACAAACAAAAACTCTGGTATTGGCTTTGATATTTGCTAGCATCATCTCTTTATGGTCAAATGTTGAGAGTTCATATCAATCCATCGACGTACTGTTGTTTTTAGTTTGAATTTCGGAGCTGCTTCATGATTTTACTGATGTAGATCGCGTCACAGTTATTCTGTTTTTTGCTCAACTGAGAAGTTTAAATTGGGAAACTCACTATTCTATGTTTGATTGGATTCTAAATTTTTCCAATCCATACATATTTGTATATTAGAATAATAGTACCTTCTTTCAAACCAGTTAGGAAAAAAGAACTGAAAAAGGAATTTATCGGACATTGGCAATGAAATTTTGAGGTAATTGCTGCTGTTATGTTAGCATAAACGATAGGCCCTTGTTTTGTTGCCATCAGTTATCATTGTTTCAGCTTTTCATATGATAAATGTTACTGAATGTAGTGCACTTTTCTCTGCTTTTGTTTCCAACCAGTATTAACTATAACTACTGAGCATTTGGGTTTGTAATTATGAGAACTCTAAAGAGAACAAGCAAAGAGTGGAGCAAGATTCATGAAGATACAATATCTGTTCAATTGTCCTGTTTCTGTTTACTGGAATTTTTTCTTCATGTGGTGTGCCAAAACCTTATATTTTCTTCTAGCACCACTTTTCTTATTTTAGCACCATAATAACACAATCCAGGCGAGGAAAAATGTTGAGAGCTTGGATTAATAGATATAATCTCCACCAGATTCTTTGGACGCATATTAACGTTAGATAGTTTCATGAAGTATGGATGCAATGCATGCATACTGACCTAAGGACTATTGTCGCCGGTTCTTTCTGTCTGAAAGATTTGATTAAATTGGCTATTTTCTTTTCTTTATGGCAAAAGATTTGTGCAAAACTATGCCTGTATCATGCATGCTATTTTATCAATTTTACAGATTGATGAACTTGTTGCGGAAGCATTTAAACTCAAGGCCACAAGCAAAGAGGGAAGAGGAGAAGTTGAATCCTTTTCTCATGTATTGTCAGATATGCTTTCATCTTTAAAGGTTAGTTTTATAGTAAATTCAGTTTGCATTGTAACCTGAATAAACTCTTTTGCATAAATGACATGGAGTGTCACGTACAATAATTGTAGCCATGGGTTCCCAGATTTCAAAAGGTCCTCTCAAGTCCTTCCAAGAGTGAGAATGAGTCTGGGAAGCGTTTGGGAGAGAAAATTGTGTCTGCTGTAAATGAAGACGAAAACTTAGAGGTTGAAAGTCCAGAACAAACCAGGATGGACTCATTGATCTCTCCTTCTCCTCTTGTGTCCTGGCGAGCTGACTGTAATATTGAGAGAGGCAAACAACTCTTTCTGCTAACACCCCTTCCTATATCAAAAACACTGTCATCTAAACATCAGGACTTGTCTAAATCACTATTTGAGAGAATTGCTTCAAATCCTGCTGTTGAGCTACCATCAATTTTATCAGTTTCTGGAGACTTAAATGATGATTTGCTTGAAGGGATAGCTACAAAGCCAACCCTGACGAAGCCTTCTGATTTGCTTGTGAATGAAGGAAAAAGCAACATTGATTCTGAATGTTTTTCACCACCAATCCTTTCCAAAAGAGATCACTCTATTTTTGTTATGACACCATGCTTAAAGATGTCCCCTCCAAAATCATGTGTATTGCTTGAACCCGTTTCCGAGCCTTCTCATAAAAACAGAGCCATGGTTCGGCAGTCCACCCCATTTCCTGTAGGACTTCATTCGCAGATTTCTGAATCCCCCTCTGACAGTGAAGGTTCTGAGGATCTGGCTTTCAAATATCCAGAGCTCTTGGGCATACAGGCAGCCTACAAATCCAAATTCGGACAGAAAGAGTTAGAGGCATCCCCGAAATGGTCTTTTTCACCTCCTAAAACATGTGTTCTATTAGAGCCACCAGATGAGAAATCACCAGACACGATCGTTGCTGCTGATAACCACTTGCCAATAAGTGCTCCTCTGTTGAATCAGCAAACGAATTTGAGTTTATCAAAATACAATGATCAGGACGGTTGTCATGAAATCAAGAAATCTTGTAACCATGGTATGCACAATTTGATTTGTATAAGCTTTTCCTTTACTGAAACCATAACTGTGTATAATTTTGACAGAGCTTCTTTTCTCAACAGAACCCATACATGAAAACTTCAACCTAGTAGAAAGCACACCTGTGTGGAAAGAACCGGAAAGCACAATTAGGAGAGGTAAGCGTCCTGGTGAGAATACTCTGAAGAAGGAACTGTGGACAAAGTTTGAAGCAGCATCTACTTATGGGCTTCGTTTGAATGCGTTTTCATTGCAAAGGACTGCACAAAAAGGATTTCTTGACATGCTTGATGAAGTTTCTCTTGATGGGGGAAGGCCTTCGGCTGATAGTTTAAGATAACATTCTTCTCGATGTTTAAAGATTTTGATATGCAAATCATTTTGTATGTTATTTACTTTGCAATTGTATGTTTAGCTGTGGGCCTGTGGCAACTGGCCAGGGCTTGGCAAATATTTTGATGTATACGTCTTCTTAAAAGCTTATAAGTTGCTACTTTCCGTCTTTCGGCATTGTTTCCTTGTTAATTTGCGCCTCATATGTGAAACTGTGAATCTTCAGTATTTGCGAGAAAACCCCATAAGTTGAAAAATCTGCATATTGGCCACTGGTAAGATGAGGAAAATTCATGCCTCAAAAATTATTTAAAATACTCCGAAGTAAATTATTAACTTATGCTCTATCATGCACATTAATTTTATTTTGTTAAATGTAAATTATTTAACTTATGTTTTATTATGCACAGTAAAGTATAGTTTAATGGTAAACGCATGAATGATCTGATTATAAGTCCAAAATTAAATCTTCTTTTAAAAACTTATACTTGGTTATAATCACTGTTATAATATCTTTTTTTTTCTTTAAACGGAATGGTTATAATATTTTTTATCATTTCATCTGTACCAATAAAAATTATAATATACTATCTATATTTATTCTATTTTAATGTGAAAATTAAGTAATGAAGTTATATAGTCCATCATTAATTCAAATGACAAAGAAATCTTTTTTATGTTACTTTTTAAAAGCATTCCACATTTTTTTTTATTTCATAATCTTTTGTATGAATTTATTTAATATTTTTAAAATTTTTTTTATTTGAGAAAACTAAAGTATTTAAACATATAAAATGACATCTTATTCACGGAAAAGCACCTATAAAATGACTTTAATACTTTGGTAATTTTGAGCTATTGTCGAACATGGTATTCATCAATCTAAATCATAAGGGTGTCCAAGTAAAATAACTAAACGCTTCTGGGCCAAAAAAGAAAATACAATAATATCTGCGAATTTATGTAAATAGCTAAAGTAATTGGGTCTTATATAAATAAAGTAATCTTACCCGCTCTGTTGAGTGTTGCTGTCTTTGCTGTCTTGCTATGTCAAGAGCTTAAATTGTTAAACCCTCCTTTATTGTCTTTGAAACTCACAAAACCCTAAACTCACTGTATTGATAAAGAATGGCAGAACCGAGTAAGCTGACTCAGCATATCGAATCATACGTAGACTCGTCTCGCTCCTCAACTCAGCAGGTTCATGGATTATCCTCCTTATAAAATTGTTCCAATATTTGTCAATTAGAGTAAATTCTACTCTCTCTTTCCTTTTTAAATAAAAGCTAATGTATATGTAAAAGCATATTTATCCATTGTTACCAATTAATAACGGTTGGTTTTTGTTGAATTCAGAAGTATTGCTACATTATCTGATTTTAATTAAAAATTTTGAAAGAATAAAAATTCGTATGTATAGATTGTGTGCATGGGTATTTAACACAATATTTTGCTAATTTCAGACTAGTTTCAGCTTATACTTAATTCATGCCTTAAATACAGGCTGCAAGTTTGGACGCCATTGTTTCCCTCCTGAAGAATGATGCAGTAACTATAGGATCATTGGTATATTTACTACTTATTATTATGAAATTATGTACTTGAAAGTTTATTTGGTCCTTGTATTATACTTCAACACTTTTATGAAAATTTAGGTAAAGGAAATGGACTTGTATTTGACTACAACAGATGACATATTACGTGCAAGAGGTACCTTTTCTTCTTACTTTAAAGTACATATTAAGTGCAACAGATGACATTGTAAACAAGTTAAAATAGAAATTTACGAGCAAACAATTGCATGTTTATGTTGTCTCCATTTGAGAACATGGTAGGCTTTTTAGGTCATTTTTGTTTGCAGGTGATTTTTTTCACATATTGAGATTCTAATTCTCTTTCTGCTTTTTGGGTTATTGGAAGTTATTTTGTATTTCGATAGCCTCATGCAATGCCTTCCTTCTTAGGTATCCTTCTGCTTGGAGAAGCACTTGTGCGTCTTTCGTCAAAGACACTAGACAATGCGACCATACATAGCTTGATAACATTCTTTGCAGAGCGATTGGTGAGTTTGGCTTTATTATTCAGCAATAATAATTTGTATGGGAGAGCCTGTACTATGGAATATACTAGATTTATATTGTGTTTTGGGTCAAACACTACCATTTTTGAATTTATCTGCAGTCTTTGCATCTTCACTCTGTTACTACTTTTTCCTGTTTTTATTCATGTGTTCCATGGTAACTTCATGATAATACTGAATATCATTTTTAGTAAACTTGCATCAATGGCTGTTCTTTGAACTACTTTCCTTCGGTTTAACTTCTGCTTCCTGATGAATATTGATGTTTTCCTCAAACCCTTTCTTTGAACACCCTTGTGGAGCATATTAAATGTTTTCTTTAAGGAGGATTTGAAAACATATTCTTGTTTGGAGGCTGCATGTCTTTATGGCCCAATGCAAAATTCAATTTGCTGGTCATCTGATTGTCAGAAATTCAATAATATTTTGTGATTGTAAAGAGAGGGTTAAGTGTGGATAACCTTCTTGCATATTTCAGTTGAGCTTCAGATATTCCTTTTTTTTTCTTTTTTTTTTTTTTTCTAGCTTTCTTCTAACCAAGGAGGGAATTTTCTTCTGGGCTGCGTCTAGATCTGCGGAATTACAGGATAGTCTGGAATATAGATTGTTGTTTATTTGGTTCCTTTTGGAAGAGCATAACACGGCACAGAAAATTTTAGATGCTTTCTTCAGTTTAAGGTACATTTAAATGAGATTGATTATTCCCTGGATCTATGCTTTGGGAGCTTAGAGAAGCATGCCTTTCTCTGTTTAGTTGATTCTTGATATTCTTTCTGAAGAACCACTGACACTAACTCGTGCATGTCTGCATGAGGCCTTAGGACAATTGCAAAATGAATATACATGTCTAAGATAGGTTCAAATTATAACATGAGGTGCCTGAATACCAAATTAACTGCCGTTTGCATTATTAAAGGCCTTTCTGCGGCGAGCTTTAAACTGGTGAGGCTACAGAGTTAAACCAATCACAAAAGAGTTTTGAGTGCCAAGTCCTTCAGTTCTGGCCCAGCTAGTGAGGTCTGGGCACTTCTGAAATAACTTTACTTACTTTAGTTGCTGGCTCACAACCTTGAGGATTTGTGGAATTTTGTCAATCTTCTTATTTGGAAGATGATTATGCTGGTATGATTACTGAATTGGAATTCTAGGAATAATTAGCACGCTTCTGCTCATAGGGTTTTTGAATACAGTTAATCAGTAAGTTCACAGGAGGTTATCTACCAGAGTTGTGTTATCAACTTTTATCTATTCAGATCTTGTTACTATGTTAAATAATGGAGCCCTTGATTTTCTTTTCATCTGTGAAGTCCTGGTCATACTTGGAAATTACTCCTTTAGATTATGCACATATCCAACACACTGATTAATTTATCTTTGCATCATAATTTTTGTTTCTTTATTTTATTCTTGGTGATATAATGATTACTCTTGTCTTTATTTAATTATCAAAATTATATAGATGATATTATACTTAATCAGGCAGATTGGAGAGCTTTACGTGGTGCACTTGTTGGTTGCTTGGCACTGATAAGGCGGAAAAGTGGTGGCAAAGTCACTGGCTTTGATGCAAAAGCTATTGCCAAGTCTTATTTACTGAATTTGCAGGTGCAGTCTTTAGCACAGCATGACAGGAAGGTAGGTTGTTTCTATGATCAATATCAGTACTTAGTTCCAACTATATAAATGTTATGAGAGATTTCCTCCAAGTTCCTTGAAAAAATTTGTACCATTGCTTGTTTAGTTAATTGCTTCGTGAGATTTCAGCTGTTAAACTTTACCTTTATATTCAATTTGCAGCTTTGCTTTGAACTTCTGGAGTGCCTGCTAGAACATTATCCTGTTGATGTTGCTACAATGGTATTACTCTTGGTCTTGCTTTCCCTCAATTCACAGTCTCAAGTTACTGGCATTTGTTTTTCATATATGATTGTGTACATGATGAAAATAGAAATTACATGTTTATGAGAAGATCAAATAATGTGTCCTGAGCATTGGCTATTTATCATTGGAATCTTAGAGGTTTAGATAATATGACTGAAAATTCTGAAGTATTGAAATATATGATTTTTGTTTGGATTTAAAATGATATCTTTAGCGAGATGGCTGTGCAGGATAAATTGTGCATGGTGTGCAGCATAACCATGGAACTAGTTTTATGGGCTTGAGCAATTGATGCTGATACCTAAAAAACCAATATTAGTTCCAAAAACTATGAAACCTCTCGTTTTATGAATCCAAACTGTAAATGCGACTAAAGTTCTTTCTTGGCGAGTTATATAATTCAAGTGAATGAGATTTAAATAGGATTGACTTGGAAATTGGAATGGAATCTTTATGATTCTAAAAAATAGCCTACTCCTAGTTAGTTTTCAGTTATCTTTTGAGATTCCTCTGCAATTTTTCAGAAATGGGATTAGTGCTGTATTATTCTGTCAGTTGATGTAACCCATTGCAATTTTGCTTTAGGCGCATTTCAGTTGTGGTGTTTTTCTCTCTCCATCCAATTCCGTCTCATTTTCTAGTTGATACTTTAATTGTGTTGATTTGTTCCATCTCCATTTATTCTGATGTTGATTGCTTTATTGATTATGGCTTAGGGAGAGGACCTTATTTATGGAATCTGTGAAGCTATTGATGGGGAAAGGGATCCCCAATGCCTAATGCTGACATTTCACATTGTGGAGCTCCTGGTGCAACTTTTTACAGAACCCTGTAGTCCAATTTCAAGTTTTGCTGGTGACCTTTTTGGCATTTTGGGCTGTTACTTTCCCATTCATTTTACACACGTAAGTTTAGCACATGCTCTTTCTGTGAGTACCCTGATTTACTTTTTCTTTCTATTATTTTTTGTTGTGCACTTTCCTAAGCTTCTTCTTTAACACTTGCTGCAAGTAAAGTTTGTCATCATGTATTTATCAGAATGGAATTGTTCATTAACCAAGCTTCAAGTAGATGTGTTTAGCCTTTCCTTCTAAATGGCAAAGAATACATATTTTGATCCATCTTTTTGCTTATATGTTGGGTTTTCTTCTTATATATATATATATATGTATGTGTGTGTGATCATTTTGCTTGGATGTCGGTTTCTGTGGTGAAGCTTAGAAGTCCAAGCCATATTTTTCCTAATGTTTATCTTTAGTTGCATTCTTGATAACATGATTACTAGAGGGGGATTAGGGTTTTCAATCGCTCTTATCATTTCCACTCGTCTAAGGAGATTAGGGGTTTTCAATCACAAATCATATTCAAATTGGGATAAAAACCTTATGTGTGTTCTTCTACTTTCTGCAAAATCTTTTTTTCTTGTTAACCATTTGCCCATGTGAAAAAAATACCTTAGCTGGTAAAAGTCTCTTTGAGGTCTTACCAGGCATGAAATCTCTCCTTCAAAGGGGATTTTTCAAATTTCTTTCAAGGGGAAAGGATAGGTGGTGGACTACCTGTATTTTATGTCTCTTTGCCATTGAGCTAGAGAAAAAAGTTGTTGGATTTATGTTATATGATGAGATGGAATGTTGAAATCAGAGAGTCCATTCAACTGATGTATAGTTTTAAGATACCAGATCCAAGGTCTAAGTTTGGCTACTTATTAACTGGAATCATGATATGATTAACCTTTGGAAGGTTGACATGTTTGAAATGCTTGAAAATTGATTGATTGATTGGTTTTCAACTTTGGCTTCTGCATCAGCTGCTGTTAAGAACAAGTTTGAGTACATGTCTTTGCCTCACACTCTTAGTGTAATTTGCTTGTTCTTTCTGATTGCAATATTGTCTTGCTTATTGATTTATCTTGTGTTGTTTTCTTTAATTTTCCAGCCAAAAGCTGAGGATATTGATTTCAAAAGGGATGATCTGTCAAGGGCATTAATGGTATGCAATTTAGTTCTTTGTCAAAACTTTAGCTACCTGATAGGAATTATACTTGTTGTCATGTACTTGTTACCCCAATTAGTTATTTTTCATGTAAAGTGCGTGCATTGCTCGAAATATAATTAATATTGTATAAAATTTTTATGTGCTACATTGTTCTGAACCTTTGTTGTATACTTTTAAGTTACAGGTAAAGTTTGTTCAGATACTTTCAATTTAATCTTTACTTGTCTTTTGTATGTTTCATGATATAGTTTGGTGCAAGGATTCCCAGGAATATATGATATATGGGCATCTTCTTATTTGTATTGGGTAAAAATTATTGTATGCATACCTTGTTCAATGTTTGAGCCTCTGCTCGAATGGGGTTCTTTCCTTGTTGAAACTAGGTGGTATTAAGTATAAAAACTAGATGGTGGCATCAACTGCCATAAAAAATCATCAATCCAGGGCAGCTACTATAATTTTAGGTTATGTTTATATCAGTTCTTTTTTGTCATTGTGAGTTTGTAGAAATTATGTTCAAAGAAAATAAATTGGTAGAAATTTGAAAGCAACTTCAAATTTTGAAAACCAATAGTCATCTTCCTATAAGATGACCTAATCTTCGACCAGAAAAACATTTTATGTCAACCAATTTTACTATGCGCCCCATATATGTTAAATGGCCAAAACATTTTCCATGATAGAAGACGAGCTTTAGTAACAAAGGATAAGTAATGGGCAAAGCAGGCACATGGCTGTGTTTATTCTCTTAGTTTTTGTTCTAGTACCATAGCATCTCATCAATTTTACATATTTGATTATGTGAACTATCAGAGTCCATCAATTGTATTTATGATTTTAGCTTGAATATGTTTCTTCTTCTTGTTGTTTCTTCTATCCTTTTCTTCACAGCTTGCATTTTCATCCACTCCTCTTTTTGAGCCATTTGCCATGCCATTGCTTCTGGAGAAACTTTCTTCCTCCCTACCATCTGCAAAGGTCAGCTCTATCTTTGTCAAGTTCTAGCTCTCAGTACAATGAACATCGCTTTGCTCATATGCCATAGGAATTTGCCTTTGTAGTGTTAAGTAAGTTGATTGGTGAATCTGTGGTTTCCCAGGTTGATTCTTTGAAGTATCTTAGCTACTGCACATTGAAGTTTGGAGCAGACAGAATGTCAAAACATGCACGAGCTCTTTGGTCCTCCCTGAAAGATGCAATATACATTTCAGGAGAAGAGCCTATGCAATCCTCTAATTCAGAATCACTAGAGGATTCAGATTTTAAGAAGAATGAAATAGCAGAAGAAGCTCTAGGACTACTGGAAAAGCTTATCATCCAAAATAATGATCTGTTCCTGAGTATGATTACTGATGATGAAGAGATAAACCTTATTTTCAACAACATTACTAGTTACCAGAGTTACAATGAAATTCCGATGCAAAGCAAGCAGAAACTTCACATGGTTGGTCGTATCCTTTATGTCTCTGCAAAAGCTTCTGTTTCCTCCTGCAACAGGGTATTTGAAAGTTTCTTGCGCCCCCTGATGGAGGCTCTGGGGCCTTCCGTTGAAAAGGCATCTGGGGCCTCCCATGGCAATTGTGGAAACTCCAAAAATAATTATGGATCTCTTTATCTTTGCATTCAAATTCTTGGAGCATGTAGAGATTTTATCACAAGTTCTGATAATCTCACATCACAATTTCTATCTGCAAATGAGACATGGTGCCGTTTACTTCGGTGCTTTTCTACCTCTTTAACCACGGTCTTTAGTTCTACTTTGGCAACATGTACTAATGGACCTGATCATAATGCAGATATGTATCTTGGAGGTAATTACTTTCACAAATACAAAAATTTGGACACTGAATTCTTCCCTGCACCTTTAGTTTGCAGTGTTGTAGGGATACTTTTATGTGTTGGAACACAAACACATGTTTCCTGCATTTATTCATTTGAACTTGCTGTGCACTTTTTTGGTCAGGCAATAAGCATTTGGAATGTGGATATGTATGTTGTATGCACACTAAATTATTGCATTTTTGATGATTTATCCCTCAATAAACTTGCTTATTGATAACTAAGGAAGAAATGTGAGTTCAAGTAGCTTGGAATGTCTAAACGATGTTTTTGGTTCATAAATGTCCTAAATGGGACAGTTGCTAATCTTTTCGGGGTTTTAATACCATTGTCTTTACCTACAGCAAAGTGTTCATTGCATTTATTGTCAATTCTAAACTCTTTTTAGTGAGCTTTCATCAGATGTCAAGAAAAATGAGGCAAAGGAACGAAATATTATGGGTCACTGAACAAGGGAATATAATTCCTTAAGCTAGATTACAATGAATTTTTCTGCCCCTAGTTGTTTTTGGCATTCAGATTCATAAAGAAACACTGTACATTTCAGTGCTTTTCTGTGCAGTGCAGCTGCATATGTTCTGGCTTTTTCAAATTAATGGTTTGGCAGGTAGCTGCCAACAATTGCACCAATTTTTTGAAGAGAGAATGTCCCATTAGTATCTGTACTTGGCAAAAGTTCCCCCAGTTTGAGCATTTAATTGTTCTTACATGATGTAAGTCTGGACATGCTGCTATTGCTGGATGTAAGATGAACTACTAAGAGTGGAATAAAATCTCCGCTAAATGTGCAAAAGGGGTCTTTAGGATTCTGCATAAATATATATTTTTTTCATTCTTTCTTTTATTAATTTTTCTTTTAACAATTAGCCAAGTTTTTGATTATAATGAAATAAAACATCAGAATTAGATTATATTGCTTTTAATATTTGATTGATATGCAGTGAAGGGTTTGCAGATTCTGGCAACATTTCCTGGAGGCCATTTGCTAATATCAAAGTCGACATTCGACAATATCTTGATGACATTCATATCAATTATTACTGTGGATTTCGACAAGACATTGTTGTGGAAACAGGTGATGAAGGCACTGGTGTACATTGGCTCATTTATTCACGAACGCAATGAAGCTGAAAAATCAGTGAGCTATATGGATATCATTGTTGACAAGATCATTTTGTTGGCATTCTCTGCTGATTTTAGTGTGCCATGGCCACTCAAACTGACAGCTATCTCTAGCATTGGCACAAGTGGGCAGAAATATATGCTGAAAATTGTTCAAGGGCTGGAGAAAGCTATTCATGCCAATCTAGCTGAGTTTTATGTATGTATGGTCAATGATGTCTCAACTTTCTAACTGTTAGTCTGGTTGGGTAAACTATTATATTATAAGAGCTCATGGGTTCTTTTTCTTCTGGCTTTAGTTGCTTTCCCCCCTCAGACTAATTTTTATTATATAATTCCTTGTTTTGTTTGCATAGGTCCAAGGAAATCTAGAATCAGGAAAGATCATAATTCAGCTTTTGGAATGTGGCTCTAACGAGTTGCTCCCATGGTATCCAACTACCTCAAATGTTCCTATTTTATTATCTGCTTGGGTATCTAGTTTGAGTTATAAAATGTTCCAATCCTTCCTAGTTATCTTTGTTGCTGTGCACCTTGGTCTCTGCTATATATGGTCCATTAGCTTCCAACATCCACATTGTACATCTGTCAAATTTACAAGTAGAAGAAAAAAAATCGTGTGATTCTAAGCATTTTTACATATGCAATTTTGTTTCAACTTAATTTTTTGAAGGCTTTCGATTTTGGGAATCAAAGGTATAAGGCCCTCCATCCATATTAAAGATGATTGTATATCATTTGATATTGTTTTTTATCTGTGTTCTTCGTTCTCTAATTAAAATACCATATCTTTTCTTCTTCTTCTTATTCTTCTTCTTGTTTAACATAATAATCTGGTTTGGACTCTGTCTCTGAAAATTGCCTCTACTTTCCATTTTTTTCCAGCACTGATACATTATTTAGACAATCTACAGGAGAATGAAGTGTCTTGTTTTTTAAGAGCCAAAACTTATAAATTTCCATAATCAGGAACTTTGCTTTCTCTTCTATCTTTCTCTGTGGAGGTAATGGGCAGTCGGGGGATGTGTTGAGGAATATTGGATATGGGGGATGATTTAGCATAATTATATCTTGTTAATATAGAATTTTATTGGAATGGATCAGGATACAGAATAATGAAGGATTTGAGGAAGTTCTTTTGCAATTTGTAGTCAACATATGGAACCAAATTGAAAATTGCATGGCTTTTAGCATTGGGGTCCATGAACAAGTAAGTAATACTGCTGCTATTTTTATTAGTCTGTATTTTCTATTAATTTCCATTTTGATAATTAGTGGTAAGGGAAAATCTCTTTCAGTTTATTTGTGTATTGTAGACTTGTGCTGGAGAAAAAAATACTCTTACTAGTTTAAGAAAAATTCTTTACTCAGAGAAGAAGCATTGTAACAACTACTTATATATTACATTACCACCAGGAGCCTCTCAATGCAATGATGAAGGTTATGAAACTTCTTGTTGCATGCTGTTCAGTGGAAAGTCAAAACATAATAATTTACAAAGCTTATAGTGTGCTGTCATCGAGCTCCACTCTACCACTTAAAGAATCCCTGTCGGAAGTTTCAGTCCTGCTGGAAAGCGAAATGAGCAGATTTTCCACTAGAGATGAATGGGTTCATTCTTTATTTGCATCGGTGATTATAGCGTTGCGTCCTCAAACACACATTCCAAATACAAGAACAGTATTACATTTATTCACAACTGCTCTCCTTAAGGGCTATGTTACTGCAGCTCAAGCATTAGGTTCTCTAATTAACAAAATGGATCTGAAAACCAATACAAGTATTTCAGGTGATTGTACCTTTGAAGAAGCAATGGATATAATTTTTAGAACAAATTTGTTGAGTCTTACCAGTAATGGTTCTTTTGGGAGATATAGTAGAATAAGCAATGGGAATGAGATGCATTTCACTAATTTAAGCCTTGGTGCTGCAAACAGTGGATTGCTTCAAATCCATTTCCTTAATGGACTAGCATGGATTGGGAAAGGTTTGCTTATGCGAGGTCATGAAAAGGTCATAGACATAGTTATGGTTTTCCTAGAGTGCTTACTGTCAGATGATAATATTGGTGATTCGCCATTGAACAATTGCAAGAAAGAGGTGGATCTCTCTGAGATGAAATCTGCAGCTGATGCATTTCAAATTCTCATGAGTGATTCTGAACTTTGTCTGAACCGCAAATTTCATGCAATAATAAAACCTCTTTATAAGCAACGGTTTTTCTCTAGTGTGATGCCTATCCTGCAGTCTTTGATAACTAAAGCTGATTCCTCAGTCTCAAGGTAGGTGCTCTTTCTTGAACTCATTGATTGCTTGTTCAGCTTACTATTCGTCCTTTAGCAGTGATACTGTTGATTGCATGAGTACTGATTTGCAAGACAGTTAAAGATACCGTCATTGCCTTATTTCATTGGATAATAGTGATCATTTCCAGACAAACTAAAAGCAGGCTCCATTGTTTAAATAATCTCTACCATTTTGTCTGATTGTCCATCTTTCATGTCCTATCACTTGGGGGCTGTAGTTCTATATTTTTTCTGAGTTTCGAATATCTGCTGGATCTGTATACTGCATGTCAAAAGGATCTGCATGACTTGCTTATTTAAATGTCAACTTTATATTTAATTACATGCTAAATTTTTTAAGTTGCTTCTAATGAATACAATTTGTCAGATTCTACTGACATGATGCCCATATCTTGCATCACAGCTAGTACTTTTATCATCAATGTTTCATAGTTTATTCATCTTTACCTATTCCTGGCATCTTTTAGGAACATGAAAAATCTACTTGTCCTTGTACATTGAAGAACCATCTAATGACCACATTAATCTTGAAATTTTAGGTCTTTCAGTGTTCCATGATCAATAACATGATGTGCTGGATTTCAGGTCTATGCTGTATCGAGCTTTTGCACATGTCATGTCTGAGACTCCACTGATTGTTATCTTGAATGATGCAAAGAAGGTTTATTTTGATATGCCCTAGAACTTCCAGTTCATTATTTTCAAATCAAGGAAGCATTTACTAATTGCAGTTAGGTTCTTTTTCTTCAGTTAATTCCAGTGTTGTTGGATGGATTAACCCTGTTATGCAAGTATGTTTTGGATAAAGATATCATGTACAGTCTGTTGTTGGTCTTATCAGGAACATTGACAGATAAAAAGGGTAAGGCTACTTTTTATCTCTATGAACTTGTGTTTAATTTAAATTTAAGTGAAGTTTTTGCTTTTTTTTCCCCTATTAGAGATGGTTTGGTTATGTCTGACATAGACCCTCTTGTTTGTAAGTGTGATACATTGGTGGTGGAGGATGCTAAACAGGAAAGAGCTAGACCTAACACTACATGGAGGAAAGTTGTTGCAAAAGATCTATGGTCTCTTGATATTAATGTGGATTTAGTTAGGAAAAGAGTAGAATAGAGACGAGGTTCGTATAGCCAAAACCCAAATAGTTTGGGATTAATGCTTCGTTGTTGTTGTAGAGATGAGAAGGTGAAAATCCTGAGCCGGACTAGATGCGGTAAATGGAAGAAAGAATATTTGAAATCAAATGTTTTGCTAAAAATCCCGAGCAGGGGATTTATGAAGTGCTGGGGGCCAGTATTGATCTTAATCCTTCGTAAAATCCTTGTACAGTAATATTGTGCATTCACTTTATTCCTCTGTATTGATTAGCCTTACCTAGAACTTCTAGATCTTGAGGCATGCTTTTCTATAATTATTTTTACCATCTGGAATTCTGGATATTAATCACTAGGTATTCAGTTTTTTCGAAGCACATTTACTAAGGCCCGTAGTTGTTAAACCTTCTTAGTCCTTCAGAAGCCTTCTTTCTAGTTATTATGCAGTATCTTTTGCTCCTGCTGATTGCTGTTATCTTCTGTAATAACTGCCTTATTCGCTGTCAGAATATGTTCTACAAATAACTTCCATTTACATTTAATGATGCGTCTCTTATCTGGTTGTGCATGCAGGTCAAGAGGCTGTCATAGAGAATGCCCATATTATCATTAAATGCCTAATTGAACTTGTTGCCTACCCTCATATGATGGTAATAACTCTCTCATTCTATTAAAAATTTATATTTTCTTCTGACGTGGACCCTCAATATGAATTAGGATTTTAAAAATTTAAAGCTAGTTCACATCTTGGTCATCCTAGTTTGTCTTTCACTGTAACTATTGTTTCACTCTACTTTCATTGCAGCTTTGGAATTTTACTTGATACATTATTTGGTTTAAATAGACAGATTTTTGACTTCTAACTTCTGCCAGACATTTTTTTCCCACCCATCTGTCCATTCGTTCATCCAATGTTTAGCTATGACCCTACATAATTCAAGTTTTCTATTTTTCCTTAGCTTGTTCGGGAGACAGCAATTCAATGTCTTGTTGCCATGTCAGAGCTGCATTACACAAGGATTTACCCTGTGAGAAACCAGGTTAGTTGAACCAAGTTGTTGGTAAAGGCTTCAAGAGGTGTATTTGTAATCTGGAACTGCCGACAGGGACAAACTCCCAAGCTTCTGGCTTGTATGCTGAGGCCAATAGGCTGCCAGGAGGAGCAGTCACGAATAGTTTTTACAACAGCCTCATTGCAATATATGAATTTTCAAGGCTTTTTGCTTGACTTGCTGATGCAATCTTTTTCTACTTTCATAAATAGTTGTGTTACTGAAATGTATTTAATTTCAGGTGTTGCAGGCAATGTCAAAAGCACTTGATGATCGAAAGAGAGCTGTTCGTCAAGAAGCTGTTAGGTGCCGGCAATCATGGTCAGTGCTTTAGTTCAGTATTCCTTTAAATTGAAATGATATACCGACATATTCCAAGTCATTGATTTCTATTGATTGTCAAAATAGGGCATCAATTGCATGAAGAAGTCTTCATTTTTGAAGAATGTGAGCATTCTTCTCTGGCCAGCTCTGAATCTGGTGACATGATTTTTCTTCACCGTGTCTCCACAGTAAATATTTTATATTTTATACGTATGCAGTAAAGACAGTAGTCTTCTTAGAAAGTCATCAATTTTTTTGGTCTTTTGTTTGATGCACTGAAAGCCAACTTCTCTCTAGTACAAAATCAAGTAAAGTTGATATCTTGGACAACGAAGATGTTCATTAATTGTGTTGGATTTCACTGTTTGCATGAGAAATTTGGCATGACAGAACATCTGAGAAATCTGGTTAATCTGACTTTGGAAAATTCTAATTTAAATATAAATATAGATTTCACTTTTACCAAAAATATATCTGAGCTCCATTAGCTGATTCTGTCAAACTTTTCAAAAAGATTTCAGCATGTAGAATTTACATGCAAATGAAAAAAGAAAAAACTTCTAATTGCACCATATTTTTTCTTTTTCTACGATTATAATTCAGTTTGACAGCTTTATTATAATTGTACGTTGCGATCGAAACGGAAGAAAAGAATATCATGTATTATTTTAAAAATAAAATTAATTAATATCTATTTCTTTTTTCGAATTTCTCTTTTTTATGGGGTTTACCCATTCAAATGAACTCCAAAAACCCCATTACACGTTCCATTTGCCATTGCCGATAAAAATCATTGTAATAAAGTGCAATTGAAACAAGTCCCCAGGTTTGACGTAGGAAAAAAAAAGGGAAAACATATAATGGATGACAATATGCTCCAGTCAAAAATCATAAGAAAAACTATTGAAAATACACACACATACGGGGGTGAGGACAAAAAAAAACAAAAAACTACTTTTGCTGTTCCATAAATTAAATCACCATTCTGTGATGTCCAACCTTTTTTACACCTTTCTTTTTTTCACCTTTTATGAGGTAAGGGGAAAAAAAATCTAACATCTACTAAAACCTGCTACAACCTGAAAAGTAAAAAAAAAAAAAAAAAACATGTATATTTCGAATGGTTGGCTTGTACATGGGATAATATTTCTGCACCATCTATAAAATAAAAGTTCGGAAACTTTCTTCTGGTTGCAGCATTTGCATTAGGACCAATCATTCAGACAAGTCATCTTCTGCTTCACTATAATGGTCCATATCCTGGTCTCGAGCAACCCTATGCAGCCTTCCAAGGCCATCATCATCATCAGAGGCTCCATTCCTTGAATTCAGGGTATTAACCCTTGAATTTGGATTAACCTGAAAGCAACCAAGTCAAAAGCATTCAGGTAAATTAGAGATCGAATATCCAATGAGCATAAACTAATGATAACAACTTCATACCCCCATATCTCTGATTTCTATTGCAGCAGCAGTTGCCCTCCGCCTCACTGTCACTCTTGCTGGCACTGGAAAATGCTCAACTTCGTCTCCAGATCTTCCCTCAGCCCGCTTCTTTCTTAAATTGATCTTTGTGGGAAGAGGCTGCAGCATGATGTGTAGGATATGAAATGAGGAAGTCACACTGCTTATCAAACTTGAAGTGCACAAAAAATAAAAACAGAGTAGCGAAAAAATCCAGAACAAGTTCATACCACATAGCGAGCTGCTTCATCATCAAATGAAACAAGGAATGACGTCGGGTCATTAGCATCATCACCACGTACCTGTTTGAGGTGTTGAGAAGAAAATGCTCAGTAAGCAGTCGAATGTGATTTTCTAGACCAGAAAAGGAAAAGAAAAGATGAGGCACTTACATCCCAGTGGTACTCCCGAACCCAGTTATACGAGAGATCCTCACTTTCATCATACATATCCTTTGATAGCTGCCATAATAAGATAACAAATATGTAAACCAGTGATAAATATCTAACTAAAAGAAATAAAGTTTCAAAAGTTGTATCATATTCCAAATGTTTAGATTAAATGCATCTACCTCATTAGGAGAAGGGACCATGTATGCTAAAAATTTTTCAGATTTGGCCGGATCTGAGCCTGTTGCCACACAAGCTTTCATAACAGCCTGGAACAAAATATAAAAAATAAAAAGGGTAAAACATAATTTATCAGCAGTGAAATAAGCAATATTTTGCTCTGAAAATAACTTTAAACTTTCAGTGACATACAGTCACAGATTATATGTTTTATGAACAGCAATGATGCGAGAGTAAATTTTATTATCTGATTATGGCACATTTAATCTCATGGACCCATAGAATCAAGGGTCTTATATTGGTGAAATGAATCACATTCTAACACTCCACTTCTCAATTAGTGCTCCAATTTGTTCCATAAGTGAGTGGTGAACCTAGTCATCTTTATTACACTGCATGTTAGATTTGACTTATTTTGCTGCTCATGTTCAGTACACCTACTTACCTTTGATTCACAGGCATCACGAACAGATTGATCCAACTTACTATAAGTCTCTGAGTCAGCAGTAGGAGAATTATCAAATGTCACCATCACAAATTTATCTCCTTGCCTGCAAAAATAGCACCACAAACATCCAGTCAAAGTTCAACAGGAAGTTTCTGGGATGCAGCACAATCTACCATTAATAATTTTATAATTGAACAGGCCCCTGCCTCTGGTTGATGCAGGAACTCTTAAAATTGCATTCCAAAAATGCCATGAATAATTATATAAAGAAAAACATCATAAATTTCTTATAATATATTTTGGATGCACAATAAACAGGGCTGCAACTCCAGTGTATGTGATGATGGTCAAAAGCCCAGCTGCAAATAGAAGCTAGTTTTGTTAAAAGCAAAAGACTAGAAATTGTTCATTGTAATTAGGAAACAGATAAAAGATAAATTCTCAGATAGCCTAAAATATTATTCTATCATATTCAGAAACTTTTTGGTGCGTTAGAATATTAATCAAGTTTATTTGGAAGGAACATGCTACAAGGAAATGATTTAATTCCACTGAAGCACATTATAGAAAGCATCTGCCCCATACCGATCAAAATCAGGTAGCAATGGTAGAATCTCAACAGGCTTTAGCTTTTTATTGGTCGCATGGACAGGGGGTAACTTGCTGGCCTCAAATGATGCTTCAATTGCCTTGATTTGACTCTCCCTGAAAATAGCAGATATTCTCAGAATATAAAACAAAAAAAGGTTATGGTCATTATTTTTCTATTTTACAGTTTTTTTTCCAGAGGCAATTGAAATAGCACAAACCTATTATTAAGGTTCTCCAAAAGGTTACGGCCTACTTTCATTTCTCGCTTTTCTTTTGCTTGTTTTTCAGTAAGAGACTGCAAAATGCAAATGCATTTGATTAGAATACAGCTGCCAGCAAGCTGCCAAGTAAGTGACAGTAATGTAAGAAAAACCTACCTGTTTGGCCGAGTCCATGCTTAGAGAAGAAATGTATTGTGTTTTGACCAGCCAAGAAACACCTTTATCAGTGGGCCGTTCCTTTCTTTTGATGCCATCTCTTTTCACAGGGGTAACAGATTCATCGTCACGCAATAATTCCTCATCTTCTGGAGCAAGAGATGGTCTACCACTAGGACGACTAAAAAGATAAAAACATAATTAGGGCTATGTTGCTGCGTATAAAGTTTAAACTAATAAGACCTCTAAAGGGGAAAAGAAGAAAACAAAACAGGAAAAATAAAGATACAAATGGACATACTTGTAGACACTGAGATCAAGCAGGTCAAGAGGTATCCCAAGATCTGGCTCCACAAATAATTGGGGTTTATACATTTTCTCCAATGATGTTATTGTGTATTTTGTAAATCTGCAAATAGAAATATTGAGAATAGTCAGAAGAGTTTTCTAATGGAAGTAGAGCATTACATCTGAGAGTATCAAGAGAACATGGACAATAGAAATCATCATTTGAATAACTTCAATTCAAAAGCTCACAGAATAAGTGTCAACAAAAGTCAAATTTAGATGCCTGTGTAAGCTACAATAGAAGCTATTTAAACATTAAAAAGATAATAAAAATTAACTCCTAACACATCAAAAGCTAGAGTATCTATACTTGCTTCCACATCATCTACAGTTCAGAATTCCCAAATGAAGAGGCCATAAATTATTCATGGCACTGCTTCTTCAATTTGAGTTGCTTGTCTCCAATGTGGTCCTATATTTCACAAGCTTCTCCATAATTTTTTAATGGAATTGAAACAAGAATACCTAGTATTATGAGAGATCAGCTTGTTTCACGTCTTTCCTAATTCCAATTGGATGACCACTGGTGTCCCACCAATTTTTTCCGTTCCCAAAAATCTATTGTACAAGTCTCACCAATTTGACAGTTGATTTTCACACATTACCATCTCTTCTTAGTTCCTATTCATTAAGCTTCTTCACACTCAAAATCTAGCACAGAAAAATGCAGGAAGAAAAAGTTTTCATAATATTGTATGACTAATAAATACAGTAGCTATCGTCCCCTTACTCATGTCTCATTTAAAGTAGTTGTGCTATCTTCGACTTCATTCTTTACACCAATTCAAATGAGAATTGTTTTACAGAGGGTTGTAAGAAGACTATATC
This sequence comes from Jatropha curcas, assembly GCF_041381405.1. Classification (NCBI taxonomy): domain Eukaryota; kingdom Viridiplantae; phylum Streptophyta; class Magnoliopsida; order Malpighiales; family Euphorbiaceae; genus Jatropha; species Jatropha curcas. The sequence continues at coordinate 32,389,630 of NC_143151.1, read as the reverse complement.
AATCTATTGTTGTGGTTCATTTGCTTTTAGACCATTATTACTCACTTGATATTGATCAATTCACTTTAGAATATAACCAAACAGTAAATTTATTTTCATTGAATTCATTGCAGTATTTTATTCTTCAATAAAGTTTCTGTTCCGTATCTTTTAACATGTTGCTGTAGATATAAGTGCCTAAAATCAATTTAGTTGAAAGGTAATCTGAAACTGGTTTATCTATTGCTAACAAACATGCACTGGTTGAAAGCATAAAATAAACCACATACTGCATTTACATACCGATCTTTATCTCTCTTCAAAGTCATAAGCTTTGGTTGAGCACTTGGATCAGGAAGTTCATTACGGAATCTTTGAGGTACAAGAGTAAAAATAGTGTCAGCATTGATATTAGGCGAGCAAAGCATTTATTCTAACATATGCAAGAATGCCATTTCAAACCAAAATATGACTCGCATGCTAAAAGATCACATTGGCAGAATTATAGTAAAATAGGAAAAGAAAATCAAAATTAGGCACAAGATTTATAATCAAGGAGTTTTACTTTCAAGGATGATCATACATTCAGAGGAGTATCCCACATTTATAAATTCAACCTGCAAAATTCTGACTGCCCATTTACACACAAAAAATTTTACAGTTTTTATCAGGTAATCCATAGTCATAGCATATAAATAACAGCTTCACATCATTCCAGAAGAACAAAAAATCAATTCAATATAAACGGAATTCTTAGTTCCCTAAGCTACCTTGACATACTAGTCTAAGCCCTGAAAATAACTAATTTCAAGAAACTCAATAAAATAATGAAACTTTCATGCATTTAGACCAAAGTCACCTACAGCCACCACAACCAAACTATCATTAGAGGTCTACATAAGTTAAAGTAGTGGAAAGAGTGGTTGGAAAACTATTGTTCAGTTTCTATTGAATCAATAATAACATGATTTGAAACTAACTCACGAAAGCTGGCTACTAAATATTAAAAGCCATATTTTAAGTTTATTTGCATGTTGCTTAAAGTAAGTGAACTAGTGTCAAAGCTTATGCAATGTCAAAAGACTCACTTCAATTTGCATAAGAACGTCGTTGGTTTCTTCAACCTATTTTCAATCCTTTCCCCACCCAATAATGGAGTGGCTCTCCTATCCCCCATTCTTGACCCAACAATGGAACCATGCCCCTTCTGAGAAGATAACATCTGGGTTTTTTGCAGAATAGTGTTCTGAGATTCTTTCAGCTGCTGTCTATGCTTCTCGTCTTGCCTTTGCTTCTCATACTCCCTCTTTTTCCTTAACCTCCTTTCCTCCTCTGTCTCCACCCTCCCTGACGGCCCATTCACCTTCTTGCCTCCAGGTGGAACTGGCAGCTTCTGTTGCTTTTGTTTAGCTAAATCACTATGATTGGAATGCCCATGTTCTCTCCTTTCCTTAGACACCATTCTATCCCTATCTAATCCACTGTCCTTTGGAGGAGGCGGGGGTGGGGAAGTGGGGGGTGGTGGGGGAGGTACTGAGGAACTAGGAGGAGAAGATGGAGGCGGGGGTGGTGGTGGCTGCATTGGCTGCTGCAATGTCTGATGGCCATACTGAGAATATTGTGAAGGCGGGTAGTACATAGAAGGAGGCGGTTGCTGTTGTTGTGCTGGTGCAGGTGGTGGAGGTGGAGGAGGGTAGGATGATTCTGGTGGCGGTGGAGGAGGGGCCGGCTGATAAGGATATTGTTGGTGAGGTGGTGGTGGTGGCGGTGGTTGTGGAGCACGCGGAGGAGGGTAATGTTGTGAGAAATTCTGCTGGGGGTAGTTTTGCGGGAATGTAGAAGAAGAAGCTGCTGCTGGAGGTGGTGCTGTAGCTGGTTGGGCCATTTGGTTGTAGTTTTGAGTGTACTGATTAGGTGGCCTCTGCTGTTGCTGCTGTGGTGGTTGTGTTGGAGGTGTTGGGAATGTGGATTGTGGAGGAAAAGGCCTGTAGGAAGCCATTATTAATCCCTAAACAACAAAAATAAAAATCTAGCCTTTGATCCTTATATAGACAGGCATTCACTCGCTACCCAATTCTTATTTGCAAGAACCACAAAACTAAATTCCCAATTCAATTGGGATTCTTTATCCTTGCTCTTTAATAAATCAATCAAAGAAATCCAATTACAAAGTTTTTCTATAACCAAGACTGAGTTACCATTCGCCAACTATTAGCTCCTCTAGCATATACCATACCAAATGCACTTAAAAACAACACCTCAAAATTCAACCGCGGAATCTCAACCACAACCTACTGAAACCCTAAGACTGAGAAAACCTCAATTGAATCACAGAGACTGTAGCTTTGGAAACGATACCCTAGGTTTAAGCTTACGAGAGATTTAATTTCAGGAATCTAATTGTACTCACTGCATGTGTATATGCACAAAAAAAGTAATACAGAGAAGGAAGAAGAGCTAATCAGACAAAGAGACGGTTGTTTATGTGTGCTTTACTCCAGTCGTAAACCGTAAAATACCTGGGGACGGGCTTTTTTTTAACTTATCGGCCAATTTCGGCCGAAAACAAGTTCTTTTTGCTGTTTTTGCATACATTTACAGATTTTCGGCAACTTGATTTAAAAATTTTTTTTATAACATCTAAGGCTAAAAGTCTTTATTTATTTATTTATTTATTTTTAGAAATGGGTAAAAGGCTAAAAATATAAAATGGATACAAATTTATTTGATATGAATATACAAAATTACATTTAGTCTTGTTAGTATTGATATGGATACAACTTTTCTATGAAGTTTGCAAATCCTATTAATATTGATATAATTTTTTTTAAGTATATTTAGTTTAATTTTAAATGAATTCCCATTTTATATCATACATGTACAAAAGTTATAAATCTTAAAAATTTCATATTTCGGCCTTTTCCAATAAGAATATAAAGATTTTTTTTTGTAAATACTCGTATAATATATCTATTATAAGTTTACTCTTAATCGATTTCTTAATCAATTAATAAAAATAAATTTTTTATTTAGAACTGAATGCTAGAATTTCAATATCACAAATTATTTTCCTCATTATTAAAAATTATTTATAAATTGGAAAATAAAATTTAAAGAATAAGTATAAACATTTGGTTCATCTGATAACCTAACAACTAGGTTTATAAGTTGTATTTAAACTTTTTAATGAGCAGTTAATAGCTAATAAAAATCTCAATTACTTTATAATTTGATCGTTTTGGAGTTTTTCCATATCGCCAACTAATTCATAATTATATGATATTAAAACTTTATTAATTTTATAAAAAAAATTTAGTAATAAAACTATTTTTAAAAAAATTAATATTTTTTATGATCATTCTATTTTTAATTATTTAAAAATAATAATTTTAAAAAATTTTTAAAATTAATTAATGAAACGACACGAAAATTTAATTTCGTAGAATTTTCATTTAAAAACTAAATTTTTATTCCAACCAATGAGATTATACCAGCTAGTATTTTATTATTACTAAACTGGACCCGTAAACCAATTCGATTTTTCAAAAACCAAGCGAAAAACTCGAAAACCAAGCAAATTGAGCCAAATCATAGAAATAGACCAAATCGGTTCGAATCGAACCGGAATGGTCTAGAAGCCCCAAGATTTTTTTTTTCTTTTGTTTTCTTTTCTTTTTTTCTTTTTCTTTTTTTTTTTTTTTTCTTTTCCTTCTTTTTTTTCCCCTTCTTCTTCCTTGCGCCAGCGCCATGCGCGCGACCTCCACTCCTCCTCTTCTTTTTCCGACCACCGAAGACCAGGCCGTGCCTCCTCGCCATCGCCTCCTCGCCGCAGCGATTTCGGCCTTCTTCCTCCCCTCTCTTTCTTTGCTGGCGTACGCAACAGGCGCAGGAGAGTCGCGACTTCCTTCGATCGGGAAATCGGGTCGAGCCTCCTGCTCCTTGACTTTCCAGCGACGCCGGCTTCTTTCTCGTCGACGAAGAAGCTCCGGTCCTGTCTCTCCTTCACTCTCTCCTTCACGTTTCGGCTGGCGTAGTGAACCAAAAAAAAAAAAAAAAAAGAAGCTGCGATCGCAACTCGCAGTTGCGTTATCTGCTCTCCTCTTCGATTTTCCGGCAAGACCCGCCACCAGCTAGCAGAACCAGCTCCTCCCTCGCTGTCATCTTTTTACCCCACGTCACTGTTCCTTCCTCCGGCCAAATTAGCGACGGCAGAATCGGACTTTGGTCATTGGAGCTGTTTCCGGTCACTTTTATCCAAAATATTCAGTTTTTTTCGGCATTTTCACAACTGGGTAAGCAATTTCCAACCTTTCTTTTAGTAATGTATGTTGTTTTTCGAATTTGATAGAAGGATTGAGCATAAATCAAAGTTTATGAAGGGATTTTTATTTCTAGCTTTTATTCATACTATTTTATTAGAGAAATTTAATTCTTCATACTAAATTTAGGCTATAACTAATTAATGAGCAATTTAGTACAATTAGGATCAACTTCTCAAGTAATGTTAAAAAATTACTTAGATGATTATTGTTATGAATCATGATATTGGAGGAAAAACTAGGTGCTAAGCTAATGTTGAACGAAATTCTAGGAGAAGTATTTATATTGTTATGCAATTGAAGCTATGAGTTGAATCCTTATAAAGTAAAGGTTAGATTATTGTTACTATTGCTTCCGCATTATTCTATTACTTGAACCTTGAGAATGATGGGATGAGAATTGATGCGATAACTAAATTTCTTGCCGAATGGCGAATTTGTTAGCATGTAGGTTGTAGGTTTGATTAGAAACTTGATTTTTTTTTGTATTAGTACAAGGAAAGAAAGACACGTATAAGTATATGCACCACTTATGAAGTATATTCATATAAGTGTGTAGGAAGAGTTTAAGCTTGAAGTTTTAAATGTCTAGGTACCAATGAAAAGATATGGAATAAGAATTAACGGTGAAAGTTAATTATGCACACATGCTTGTATGTGCATACATATGTATCCAATGACTGATAAATGATGTTATTTAGAATACGAATTAAGCTTGTGCAAGTTGTTATGGATGTTAAATGGCGATATTGTTATTTAAAGGAGGACGGGTATTCGATTTGATTGATTGCCCGACGGATGGGCTGTGTGTATTAATATATATATTATTGTGATATTTAAACAGGTAGATAGTCCTATTTTTAGGGGAGATGCTGCCGAAATTTCGATAGAACTTAGACTAGTTTTAAGTAATGACACAATTAATAAGTCTATTTAGATTAATTCTATAACTTAATAAATATTAAATAGAATGCTCTAACTATTTAATTATTTTCATTATTATTCATCGAATTATTCAATTATTTATTTATTTCCATTATTATAATTTATTTAATTGTTTGTTTATTCTTAATATTATTTATTTATTTATTATCTTTATTATTCATTTAATTATTTAAGTATTTAATTATTTTCATTGTTATTGTTTATTATTATCATTTATTTTATTGTTGTTATTTATTGTTAATGGTATTTATTTAATTATTTAATTGCATTTGAGAATGGATGTCTAATTGTGCATTGCATTACGGTGTTCAACTGATCAATATGTCTGCATTTGATTGCAATGTTTGATTAATTGTGTTGTGAAAATGCTATGCTTTGTTTGTGTGGAATTGGGATGAAGTGGACCACCATGGGTTTGTGAGGACGGTCTGTGATATGGATCTGGTTATGATATGATACTTGACCGTCGGCCGGGAAAATGGGAGATCGGCGCCCCCTTGTGCACCTGATGATATAGATTATATGGGAATTCACAGGATGGCTTCTTGTTGTTGCGCACCTGATAATCTAGATTTGATTGTAGCCCGCAGGGTGGTCTCCTGTTGTGAGCACTTGATGATCTAGATTGGATGGAGACCACCGGGTTGCCTCCTGTTGGTATAGAAAAGAAAAGAGAGAATGGAAAAACAATGAGAGGACTGGTCAGTGAGGATTAGACCAGTTGGCCGTATGGGGGATCGGCTCCCTGGTGCACATGTATGAGAGGGCGAGCCATGTGTGAGGACGGCTCGTTGGGGTTTCAGGTGGTGCCACTGACTAATTTCCACGTGATGTGATTATATGAAGATGTTTATGATTGTGAGTGCTAATGATATGCCATTTGTGTGACTGGCTGCGTGAGCATATAACTAGTCGGATGACTAGATTGATATGTTTACATATTTGTGTGACTGCGTGTGTTGTGCAATAATTATTACTCCTTAGAAAACTCACATGTCTTGTTTAAATTTTTCAGGAAGTAAGTTTCTCTTTAATTCAGTTAAGCTATGTTCCTTCGTCGCAGAGCTAGAAAGAAAATTTTCCTAGACCAATAAATATTTTTCTATGTATCTAGATGTATAAAAATCTATGTATATCTATTAGTTAGTGACTCCGCAGTTGTAAAATTTGTATATAATTAGTCGTGTATTAACATAGACAATATATTTATGTGAGCTCATATTAAATGTGGTGTATTGTTAATTGGGCCCAAACTATGGAATGTTGTAGCTAATAAATTGGGCCGAGATTTAATAAAATCTTGAGATTTATTTCCTACAAACATGGGCTGAATGTTTAATATTATATTGAGATAATAAATTTTTTGGTGTTTCAGGCTTACTACGGGCCTCGGGGGCCTTAAGCTTACCTGGGCCCTAGTGCCGGTCCGGCCCGCGGAAACGGGTCGTGACAATTAATATCTGCAATTATATAATAAATTAAACTAAAGAATAATATATTACTTTTAATATATATATATATATATATATATATATATATATATATATTGGTTATTTTATATTTTAACAGTGAATGCAACTAAAACTTACCAAAACATTAATGTTTATGAGCTAACGGCTACTAGTAACTAACCACCAATTATCAACTATCAACCGTTATGAACAGCTGAACTAAACAAGCTCTAAATATATATACAACATGATAATACACTTATTTTCAAATTTGTCTCATCCCAATATTACAAAGAAAAAAAAAACAAACAATTGTGTAATCAAATTGAAATATAAATATAGTAATGAATTGTGTCTCCTAAACTTTGGCAAGTTTTCTTAGTATTAATATTTTGTTCCACTTTAGATGTGGTCTTGATCTAAACAAATGATAACTGATGTAGTAATTAATATTTGTGTATCATAACTTTTGGCAAGTTTTCTTAATATTAACCTTACGTTCTATTTTAGATGGTATCTGTTAATAATTCTACATATTGACTAAATACTAAATTCATAAAGAGCACGTAGGAGTGACAAGTTAACTAGCTGACTAATTTGTTAGTTTTAACATTTTAGCACTGATTGGTTCAAGTTGAAGTCCAAGTAAACTCACATCACACATTTTTACATCATGGTTTATAACATCTTACCCAATTCGTCTTCACGTAAATATCGGTAGTATTTTAGAGTTTTTCTATCGACCACTAATTAGTTAAAACTCTATCGACCACTAATTAGTTTATATTTATATTACATTTGTACCGTATTAACTTTATAAACTAATTACTAATAAAATTATTTTATGTGATCATTTTTTTTTTTTTTTTTGGTGAAAGGAAGTCCCAAAGTTATTTGTATGAAACATAAAATACCAACATGGATGATTTCATCGATCCAGATTTAATATATTTGTGTTACACTCTCAAGTTTTAACTTTGCAAGAAACCTATTATATACTAAGAAACATACGTATTAGTATGTTGTAACTGTTACGGCCCAACAAGAGTTACATAGTTATGGGCCTCCTGTATCTTTTAAACTATCGTTTCTTGAAGTTGGCCTGTACAGCGACATTCATATTCTAAACCAAGTCTTGGATTCGACTGCCAAGTACTAATAATGTTAACTGTCAATTTTTGTGCTAAGAGAAAGCACAGCAAAACCTTTAAAAACAATAGAATAAGGAACAAAACCTACACATCACTTCTCATTCATGCCTTCTTCATTTTTCAATACATAATGCATAGCTTATATATAAGTAAGAACGACATTACAGCCTTCTATGGACCCAATATAAAAACCCTTCCATGGCAGGGTGGATAGTGGGCCAAAACATTTCCAAATATATTCCAGCCATCCATTCCTTGTTCGTGCTACTGATTTCTTAATTAGGGCGACATGCAGTCACAGTAGGCCCAACTTGCCTTGCTAGCTGAACAATTGGAGAAAAAAAAAAAATTGTTCCTGTATCAGTACATATATTTTTGTGTCCAAATTCATAAAAACATAGCAAAAAGTGCATTCCAGTAATTGAAAATATGGAAGCAACCTGAAAATAGGCCTCAAGCTTCTTTTTCAGTGCTGCATATTCTCTCTTGAGTTGTTGGAATGTCTTAAAACATCTGCTTGTTTACAAGAAAAATCCATATATTAGAAATGTTTTTGTGGCATCTAATTATAAAGGAAATTTAGGAAAGTGGGTCCAAAAAAAATCTTGGCACTTCATTGGAGGAGATTTCAAGAAAGAAAGTGCAGAATGGATAATTACCCTTCTCTATTTCCTGCTCTGCAATATTCCCTAAAGAGAGTGCACTCAGCTTTCACCTTTTTGGCTCCAATGCTACACCCAATAGAAAAGAATAGAAATAAATGGATTGTTGGTGCTAAAGCCAACATAGAATATACTTAAGTATGCCTTTAATAAATCTAATTATAATAATTGTTTCTTATTATTATTATTTTTTTCCCCACCAAATTACCTTGAGCTACTTCCCTTGAATTGATGCATAAGGCTATCTAACTTGTTAAAATCCAGAGGCTTCCTCTCCCTGCATATATAGACACAAGAAAATTGCTACTATCAATTATTACTTGTACTTATGGGACCAGAAAAATAGAAAAAAGAGAAGAAAGAAAAAGAAAAACTGCTGAAAAGAAGATTTTCAACTTACAATGCTTGTTCTATGTTAAGGATTAGTCTAGCTGAGTCCCTATAGTACAATGTCACAACTTCTTCCACAAAATTAGGATTAGCATCATCTTGGAGTTCCTCAAGCTGGAGGAATTGTTCATCAAGTAATCCCTGAAAAGATTCAGCCGATTTCAGATTTCCATCACAAGCATAAAAATAACAATTGAACGAGAAAGCTAGTTGAATATAAAGAATCCCACAAAGCATACATGTAAATAAATTATCATTATGTTCTTTCAGTGCATAAATGCATTCTGTCAAAAGCGTGCTAGTCTTCACTGTACTCTTATGGCACATGGATAAATTTGATGACTTGAAGCACATGCGGATTACTGGGCAATAACAAGTAGGGTAAAGTTATACAAATTCACGTGACTCAAAAAAATCAACCTTTACTGTTAGCAGTATAGTTCAACAAATCTCTTACATACACATCAGATAAATAATATCCTTTCCAATGCATAATTTCTGAATAATTTAGAACAAACTTTCTTTAGAAAATTTTAGAGTCATAAAAGATACTTTGCAACCTATCAAACAAAGGAAAGGAGATCAAGAAATAAAATAAAATTAAAAATATTTGAGAAGCGAAGACCTGATCAAAAAGAGACTGCCTTGAGAGTGCAACCTGCCTATGCATCTGGTTTATTTGAGAAAAGGATATATTAGATAAAGCAAGCAGAAAGAGAGAGAGAGGAAATGAAAGAGAGAACACTTGTAAGGCTTGAATGATAATGCAATATGGCAAAGGGCTTTATATAGTAGAGAAGAGAGAGACAGTCTACCAACTTTCTACCTAGAAAGAGCAAGAACTTAGTAAGAGAGGGACGGAGGTTCCAAATGCATGAGGACAAGTGTATTGCTAAGGAGAAAAGGGAGATTTTAGTATCTAAGCAATATTAATTTGGGTAATGGGGGATTAATTGGCATTCTGATTCTATTGGAAAGTAAAAACATCAAAATATTTTATTATTTCTATCAAATCTTGAGCTAAGTTACATGCAAATTCCTACTGTACTAAACTTTTTAAAAATAATATGTCTCAGGGTGTTTTATGCTCTTTCAAAACTGGATATTTCTGTCAATAGTTCTAAATAAAAAACGGTGTCAATTACCACAGCCAATTACCTCGAGTGAATAATTTTTACCATATTCCAAATTTTTGCTGCTTCTTTTCCAAACACCTCAAAAAGTTGCTCCATATATGTAAATATTAACTGAGAAATTATGTATTGACATGTTATTTATCCATAAATTTTCACAAGCTTTTCTAACGTATCCAACGCACTTTGATGCCATCAATTCCACTTTAGAAAAATCACATATACAATTACAAGCCAATTGCTGCTATATGTCTTTCATGTGCGTGTACATATATTCTCCACATTTACTTTTTTATAAGCTTCCAATATATGTTTCCTAAATGTTACTATATCCAAATATAAGAGCCAATAACATCCCAAACTTAATTAAATTCTTGGTATATCTTATTCTGATTTTGTTTAAATATGCAGCTCAGATCAATTAACAAAACAACATGCTTTTTCTAAATTTTAATGGGCATCGCATGAGGCAAAGAATTTGTCCTAGGAGAGTTGAAAGCTAGCCAGCATATATATGTAACTAACCAAATCCAAGGATTTGAAATTACATTTCTATTATAATTTCAGGATTTTTTTTTTTTTTTTGCTTCTACAGTTCGATGGTTGATGAGATTTTGTTCTTAAATATATCATTTCTTCTGAGCAATCTATCCTCGACACTATTGGCTCCCATAGATTATTAAAACAAGAACAGAACAAAAGGACAAGGAAAAGAGGAGACAGACTGATTCTATGAAAAAGACTATGTACGGACAAGCTTTACACTTTCAGTTTCTAATCAACTTCGATTATCACATTCTACAAGAAGATATATAGTTTAATAATCCACTCTCTGTACCTAATATAAAGGGTTTTATTTTCGTCTTCTTTTGAAATTACAAGCACTGAAGAATCTTAATTACTATATGTCATCCCATTCAAAAACAAAATTACTAAATTTCATCTTGCATTGCTATTTTACTGCATAAATGAATTTATAGTATAATAAATCTTTTAAAATGATATAATTATTTGGTGAGAGGCAATAGATATTATAGAATAACAAGTTGATTTCGACAATAAAGAAATGGCAGAATTGGCTGTGACCATTTACAATCACAGCCTCATTCCCCATCGCAGATTTTCGAACAAAGAACAGCATCAAGAAAATGGGTCCCGAATGCTACCATTCAATTTTACCATGACAAAAAGACTATGATGTGAAATCGACAGTATTTCACGTCAAATACTTCGTAGAATAAAAGACTTTTTTCATGCTAAGAAAGTCAGCCCTTCCCCTTTCGCAATTTTAAGGGTCACGTGCCATTTTTATTAACTTCACCTAGGGGCACACATGTATTAAACTAACGTGTCCTTGTATTTTCAAGTGGCTCAAAGTATATATACATATATTTTTCTACGAGATACTATGGTATAAAGGAATTGTTAGAATGCTGCAATTTCAAGCAGATTTACAAACTCAATACTACACTAGTACATGCTATAAAACCCATATATTTACACAAGTGAATGCAGACCAAATGATCAAACGATCATAAAACAAGAAAGATGTGACATTTCTTTTGATAAATTAGCAGCAAATCTTATGTCATTTACTATATAATGCTTTTCAGTTAAGGAAGCAAGAAAATAAATTAAAAGATATACTTGGTACACTTAAAGTACTAATTAATTATAAGTGAAAAGCATAAGTATGATGCCTATACCCTTTCCTTCAGAATTAAAAAATGAATACAGTAACAATTGTGAATCACATCAAATCAAATCAACATGCTTGATTAGCTATAAAAGGAAAAGACAGGAAAAAGATGTAAAGAAACAACAGTATATGTCCCCTTGAGAAAACCACAAGCCATGCAAGTTAAACTCAATGGAGTTAAATATAGATTTAGAAAGGGTCTTCAAGCTAGTGCCTTACACTAATAATCAGTTGTTTGCACCCAGGTTAAAACTATTTATCTGGAAAAACATAATTTTAGATGTTACTACGAAAAAAATAGTGTAGGAGTGCTAAGCAGTTCTGAAACTTTGGAATTAGTACAAGCTAAAAGTTCTTTAATAGTAGCGTTCAGTTATTACCTCAGCTACTTTTAAATTGAAAGGTTATGGATAATAAATGCATATGTATTAGGCTAAATGGAATCTTGTTAGAAGGGTTTTCTCAAGGAAAAATAAAAAATTAAATGGAAGCAAAGATCCTGCCATAAGTAAGGTATAGTGGGTGGAGAATATTAATAAGAATACAAACACCAACAAAAGGAGAATCGTAAGTGACCAAAAGAGGCAAAAAATAATGAACATTTAAAATACAAGAATAGACAAATTCCCAATGATGATTGACATCAGAACTCACATTGCAGGCAGTAGTCATGTCTTTCTCTATTTCTACCTGCAAATTCAGCAAAGATGTTAAAAGGGGAAGAAGTGTTTAGGAAGAGATTCTCCCTTTATTCCTCTGCCACGGCCAAAGTGAGAGAAGAAGAGATGTTTTACAGTGCCACAACATATTTTCTTTTGCAAATGTGTGGTCACATCTGCCCCTTTAGTAAAAGAGTTAAAAAGCTGAGGGTATGGGTGGGTTGAGTGGGATCAGAATATGATTTTGTGTTATTTTTTGGCATATTTCGCGATTCTCTTTTCCTATCACTATCTCCTATGTTGATAAGAATCCCACCCTGGACAATGATCAATCCCAGCTAGCAGGACTGAGTTTGCTCCTGAATTTATTTATCAAATCATGAAAAAAAATTTGCATCAGCAGATCAGTTATGACATGTTAGTTTGGTTGTTGCTTTTCCCAGCCAAAAGAGTGCAAAAACAAGATTTCTACATGTTAGTTTGACATCTCAAATACTAGCTGATCGTGTGTCTAGTCAGGCAAGGGGATTTTATACGACATTAGAGAACTGATTACAATTGACACCAATAATTTTGTAATTAAGATTCAATAAGTGGAGTTATCATAAAACTAACAATGCTTCGAATTTAAAGCCCATCCAATTGGCAATCAGTTTCATATTGAGATAAAAGCTTAGTTGTGATATGATAAAAAGCCATAATAATTCTCAGATGAACAGTTTATAGCTCAATCATTCAGTACTTCATTATCTTGATGCCACGGTTGCCATTCTATTGATAGAACATATTCATGCATCTACATACCGATCTAGATACAGCGCAAAATTATTTTATATTATCATATTGATACAAGTACCGTGTGGCTTTCCAACAATAAGCGAAAAGACAATAAATATAAACTGATAATATTCTTCTACCAAATGCTGCATCTAAAATCACAGAACGACAAACAACGATATTTCAGGCAGTCATATCAGTAGAAAAGCTGATTCCAATTCTAGATTGTCGCTAATAAAATTTATTTGATGGGCATTACTATAATGCTAGGTTCTCTTAGTATTTGAGAGGCAAACATTACCCAGAACACAGTTAGTGGTCAATGCGTCGATTAATGTTTGTTTAGCTCAAAGAGAAACACTAGCAACAAATAAATCAGCAAGTTTATTTTGAAAAATAGTTGATAAACTAACCCATGAGGAATGAATCTCGGAACAACAAGTTAAGGCAAAACTTAAAGCTTATGTAATCCAAGTCAGGCCAAACGGCATAGATTTGCAACACATTGTCTCTAAATGAGAGGTTAGCTAAGGGCTTTCATTATCAAATAATTAGCTGGCTGCTGGAGCTTCTCGAAAAAATCTCACTTTTTTCTCGTCAAGAATGTGCTTATGCGAATAATTTACAAACTTGTGGGCATTGATGCAATCATACAAGAAATTAGCTTTGAGGTTGCTTTCTTACCAACCTTTTCATAGATATTCTTCTTACAGCATCAATTCTGCTCATCTTCATAAGAATCATATTGCATGGTAGAAATTATCGAAAGCAGCAGCTCCACTATAGGCAGCTTTTGCTCACTGCCAAAATTTATCCAAATAAACTGAATAAATGAGACAGTGATCCTCGTATCTATCCTGAGAATGCAATAAACAAATAACCACAGAACCACCAAATTAATGATGACAAAACATCAAAGCAAGAAAAGTAAGGTTCGTAAACTTTGGAGGGCAAAACCATAATTGTTGCTCAGTGCATGGTGATCACGGTTTTTTGTGCTAATAAATAGATGATTTTTCACTTAGAAATCTGTTTACATGCGACATTCAAAAGTAATATGCCTAGGAAAGATTGTTTGTGCACAGATCGATTAGTTTCACAACATCAATGTGTACATGTACTTATGTTCATAGATAAGCAGATGATGGTTAATAATTACTGGTTACTAAATAAAACGGATTATGTTACACCTAAAGGGTAGGTGTTGGGAAAAATAAATAAATTCAACTAAAACAGAAGGAGAGTTTTTTTTTTTTTTTCCAATCTTTGGGTAGGAGTTGAATAAACACGAAACTAGAAAAGAGTAAAAGCTCCAATAATTTCTATAGTCTCTGGTTCACATACTGGCATTTTCCTGAAATTGAGCAGTAAATTTGCTGCATTATTCACTATATAGTCATGAAGCACGCCTACTTATGTTGTAAGGCACGAGTAACCTAATAGTTCTTTGCCAATAATAAGGTTATAACAAAACAATATGTTCAATCATCCCAAGCTGCAGGGAGACAAAAACCAGGTCTTGACGCAAAAGTAGCTCTTAAGATTCCTTTTGCATTTCCTCGCGACCCTCTATAAATTTTCTTGCTTCTGTTCTCATGATCCACTTGCACATTGTTTAGTTTCAGCTACAAGGTCAAAGCAATTTTTTTTTCTCATACTGAAGACTGTGGCAATGCATATGCTTCATTTCTTGATGAAAATTGATAGGAAGCAGTAATTGTATTTAGCCAATATATATATCCACCAGGTACATTGAACTACGGCATATAATGGGATTGGATGACCAACATATGGCAGATGCTAAATTTGGGCTAATACTGCAGTGATCGACAATCACTGGCGTCCTGGAGATAATGGCCAATGAATGTTTGGGAGCTAACCTTGACCATCTATTATGTAAAAGAATTGATGCGACATTTAATCTATATGGTTAGCTAATATTAACTATGTTCATAAATTATGAGACCCGCATCAAGTAATAATGCTTTAGCCAAATTACCTTATGATCAATGGCAAATTTTGCATAGGATCCACTAGATATGAGAGATATTTTAGAGAACTTATATAATGAAATGTCACTTCAGTTATTGTGAGATCCACTAAAATTTAACATTACTTAGTATTCTATTACTTTATACAGTCAGGAGTTAAATCTTTTATCCAATGATTCTATTCATGAGATCACCCACAATCTTTCACGCAAACTTTGTGAACCTGTCAGTTTAAATTTGAATGAGATGGGCGAGTCAATTAATAACAACTTAATCTTGTTTTTATCCATCCTTCAAACTGACACAAATAGCTTGGAACATGCAAAGTTCCAAAAGAATGCCCATCAATTTTAGATGTCCTTCATATCTCTCTGCCATCTCCTTCTCCAAGATAATCGATAATTATACTAAGAAAAACTGAATAATCTCATATAATTCCCAATTCCCTCATGTTGCCATTATCTACGGGAAAAACTTGAAACCTGGGATTTAAATATTTGACTTGTATCAGTTTGCTCTTGTAAATGATGGAACAGAACCTGACATACATTACATTTAGATCACTGTTTACCAACCTGATCATCTAAATGGCCTTCCCCACCACACCTCAAGTCATGGAGTAATGAATGGCATAACATTAGTTACCCTACCTATCTTTCATGTGATGTGGTTCATGTGAACGCAAATTCCACAGATAATCATTTGATTGATGTAACAACATAAAGTCCTATACACACACAATGGAGTATGCCCCAGTTTTCTGTCATCTACTCAAAAATAACAATTATTTGACTGGTCTATGCAGTACTGTGTTACAGGTTATGAAACTTTTTAACATAAAGTTTTCGTTTACTTTTCTTATCTCTTCCTTCTATCATGGCAAGGGACATTGTGCAACTACAAGAAAGTAGTGGCCTCAAGCAATTTCTTAGACACTTAATAATGTCAGGATAATAGTCCCAAGACTTTCAGACCTCCCTTTAACATCTTAAAAGTGCATAACCACCTGAAGTGAAGAAACAGAAGGTTACAGAACCCTTCAGGCTTCAGGCTAAAGTACAAGGACTAGGGTCAACTACACCAAGCCAAAAGGCAACAGCAACATATAAAAGCAAAAGAAATTTTCAGATTATTATTTATATTTATATTAAATGCAGTGTTCGAAAGAAAAATTAATTCCAGCAAGTATATCAATGTGGATACTTCTAGTAAGAAAAACTTACACTGTGAAGGTTAAAGAGGAGTCAAGCAGGTATTTAAATCATCGTACTTTCCATGCTAAGATACACAACTCTTCCAAGTTCCAACAATACAGCTTCCCCCTTTTCCCTTCTTGGTAACACAGATGGAGAGTTCATGAATTTTCCTTGCTGAGAATGACATTATAAAATAAATAAGGAAAATTGAACTACTAATCATTCGGCTAATGAATATTTCAGCAAACCTCATTGTATTCCATTTCAAGAAATCTTTCATTGAACAATCATACTTTCAACATAATCTGCAATTGAATAATGCAATAATTGCTTCACATTGGTTTTTACAGTGAAACCCATTGGAAAGTGAAATGGTCCAATCATCGAGCAAATAGCAGGCAAAAGACTATTAGTATTTGTTTCAATCAACAAAAGCGATCGAGTTTGCAAATACAGAGTCTACGAAACTAAAATCTCAAACGGCACATTGACGTATGAGATAGGCTCAGTTTTTGACTGTTTCGATCAAATTGATGGTCATGGTACCTTTATTTCTTTTGTTCGGTCTTTCAAGTTTCAAGGAGAGCAACTGAAAAGTAAATGAAGTTCCTATCGTGATTTTGTTCCATTTTGATTTGGTTTCTCTCAGATTCTTGTGAACGGAGTAGATAATTTTTTGGTATCCTCCGTTCACAAGGTTCGGACTAAATTCTACGGTGTTGAGTTGGCTCATTAAGAAAAGAGTATGTTATCTCTGGTTCCGGTGTTTGCTTAAAGTACAGGCTCAAATCCGAAATTTCGGCCGAAATCTAATTATAACTGTCCGTTTAATATATAAAATTTTTTAAAAAAACATAAAAATTAAAAAATATATATTTTGAGAATCGTTATACCTAATTGTTATTTATAAAAAGAAAAAAGAAAAAAAATCGAACCATAGGAATGCTCAAGGGCTTTTTCTTTTCTTTTTTTTTTTCCGCAGACCAGGTTCGCTCAAAAGGTTGACAGGGAGTTGAATCAACGGCGAGTAAGACAACAGACCAAACGAAAATGCGTAAACCTGAAAAATTACAGTATATATTATAGAACAATCACTGAAGAACAAATAATAATTTAAAAAAAAAAAAAGTTCCAAGGAGGAAGCTCGAAGAAGCTGACATGCAGGCACTTCATCATGCCCATTCAATTATTAATTCTTCTAGGTTAGAAAGAATAAATATATCAAACCTGACCATAAAAACTTGACTCTATCAAAGAGGAAAACAAGATTGATTCTACAGTGACGAGAGGTAAAAAAAAACCTAATGAAATACTAAAATACTGCTTCCTTTCTTCAATTCAAACTGCTTGTATAGGACTAGCTTTTCCCTGGCTCAACTCTGACCCGCTTACAGGAGCATTTGCATGAAACGCAGATTGCCTTGATGGCTCCCCAATTAATTTCAGGGAAAGCGGTGAAGGCTCTCTATGGCCTCTCTCAGTCTCTCCTATGCTAAGGTGAGACATGCCAACCAGTTCATCGACATTAACAGGCTCCTTGGCAAAGATTGGGACAGGCTTTAGGACCTTATGACCTGATGTCTCTACGCTCTTTACTTCTTCAAGAGTGGCAGTATTTGGAGGCCAACATGGATAAGGGATGGGCATATAAGCTGGGTAGAATCCAGGAACAAACTGTGGGAATTCATTCAGTTGAGGAACAATTGGTGTGAATTCACTTGAACTGGAAACAGTTTGCCTGAATTCACTAGATCCTGTTGCTGTTTCGTCAGATTCTTTAGCTGGTTCTTCAGATGTAGTTTCCATTGGTTCATATTCTGGTTTCAGAGAGAGGTTTAGCGAAGGCAATGAATTTGCATTATCAGTTTCCCCGACCTGACAAGACACTGACTCTTGTTCTTCTGGTACAGGCTGGGGTTCTGATGCCTGAGAAACAAATATGGAAATAAATTTCATCAAATTCCAAAGGATGATTGATAACACAACTGCAAAAAATATCTCCTTATCTAGTCTCAATACAGTGAAAAAAATCATAGAATACATAACATATTGCTCTGCACCAGCTTGTATATTTATATGAAGATCGCAGAGAACAAGATTTAAGGAAATTTTGATTAGCAACTACCATGCATAAAGTCAAACCCATAAGATCATTTCACTAGTTTTATGATGAAAGAGAAGCATGTCTTTCATTTTTTGCAGTAATTGCATCTATATGTGTTATACTATCTGGTAATGTGGCAAGACAAAAAGCAACAACCAGATTGAGCTAATACATGCAGAAGCAGGTAAATTATTTTCTTTCAAAAAAAAAAAGAAAAAAAAGAAACTTTGGGATTGCTAAATCACTGATGAAAAAAAAGCAACAAGACCAATAAATACAAAGAAGTGCGACAAACCATATCAGGAACCATGTCAAAAAGGCTGGAGCGTCTCTTTCTTCGTGTGGCATTGCTCTGGCGGATGAAATATTTTTGAGCATGGCTTGCTACCTGAGTAGGAGATCTAGACACCACATAGTTCCGAGCTATTCCGCGCCAATCTCCTTTCCCCAATTTCTGAAGACCAACTAAGAAAAGTCGATGCTCCTCTTCTGTCCAAGGGACACCTAAACTCCAATTGCAAACAAATAAGCAAGCAAATCCAAGAAGATCAATCAACAAACTTCGTGCACACCGCCACTGGATGACTATTATACTTTTCACTAAATAATCATGAGAATATCAAACTTGGGAAATGCAGCACATTATATGATTTCTGATTTGTGAAAAGCATGTCAATTTATGAAGTAGATCAAAACAATGACACCTCCTCAAATCCAAAAAGACAATGAAAAATTGATGCTGAGAGATTAAATGATTGAACTATGTATAATTAGTTTGAAAGGGTGGTAACGGAACCACTAGTTTTACTGAAGCAAAAAATTGGATGAAAAAGCCAGACCTGAACTTCACAATTCCAATTAGATATTAATCTAATCACAATCCAAATCTACAGTAAAAAATTGGAACCATGGGGCTCATTTCGTTACATGCATAACATTGAATGAAAAGGAAGGGAAAATAAATGTTTTCACAGAAATCACCTTAAAATGCAGAGCTTAATTCCAATCAAATAGTTGCTCCTATTTGGTAGAAAATTCAGTTGGAGTGCATGTCTGCCAATTGACCCAACAGTAAAATGAATACATTTGCATGTAATTTAATGCAATCCAACAATCTAAGTGCAAAATGCATAGCAGTTCCAACTTCCAATAAAGATTAGATAGCAATGGAATTCCATAAATAAAAAGAGAAGTGCATTTTTCCTTTTGGTAAATTACAATGAGCAAAATTCCACATCAGGTCGTTCAAAGAAAGAAAGCATTCCTCACAATTATGAAGAAACATAATAACTGGTAAAGTTCAATACATCCGGTCTTCAGTATCAACTAATATCGAACTCTGATATTTCTGAACTTAACCCATATAGCAAGAATCGTTAAACTATCTGGGATGACAAACACATTCCAGAAATAGATCCAAAAAGCATATTTGACTATGTGAAGTATTAACAAGGATAGGAAACAGAGTCAGTATCTTTCACAAAAATATGAATCGATTTTTGAGGATGCTGGAAAACAGGAAGAAAAGGCTAATAAATTATTCACAATTCAAGGGGAAATGTGGGCACTGTCATCATTCCCATTTTTCCTTCTCCATTGCTCTGTTTTCTCTCTACCCAAATGATCTTTCAACATCATTTTGAATTGAGCAAATTCCAAGTTAAGCAACATCCTAAACTTTTCCCATATAATTTACAAAGGACTACGCATCGTCATGTCACAGAAACTTTGCAATGCAAATTGCCCAAAAAAAAAAAAAAACGTAATTTCTGAATCAGACCAAACTTATATTTTAACTTGATAAAACTAAAAACAATAACTCCTGCACAAAACAAGATAAGAAAAAGGCAGAAAAAAAAAAGCCAGTATGGCCAAAACAGTAAACTCTTATCAGAGGGCCTAAGCAAGGGAATATTTTAGCAAACTCCAGAGAATGGCATTTTCATAACTAATTGGGAATCATGTCTATGCACTTTTATTGTAGGAACAAGATATAATATAAACTTAAAAGATGAGATCTTTTCGTCTATATATTAATATGCGGTGCATACGGAACAAACGAACACCGCCAATTATATCCGATAACAATAAAATCATTTCAAATATCACAAATTTAAAATTAAAAGCTAGAAAATATGGATGAAATATGAGTGATCATTAACAGGCAGAATTTACAATTATTAATAACATAAAATCTCTTACCTTATCCACCCGTCACTATAAAACAAGTAGCTTCATGATCACCAAAAACAAAATTAAAGACCAAAAATCAATACCAACAAATATACAATGAACAGGATATTGTTCGACTTCATCCAAGATCAACAGACTCTTTGGGGAAAAAAAAATCAATGATAAAGATAAGTCATAATATAAACTGTAAAGCAGATAAAAAAAAATGACCATATAACTTTTCTCTTTTTGCCGCGGAAAAATCATTAGAAATTTAGAAGCTAACCTTTCTTTCTCTCTCCGCGTCGATTGGTGGAGCAGCTAGCATGAGCCGGGTCATCAGACAAGTATCCCTCCGGTACGTTACCGGAATCTCGAACATGATCCGACAATGGAGAGTCAGGATTGGGTGAAGCGGCAGCTGATGATGAGGAATGGTAGTGCGCCGACAAGTTACTCATACTCGCACTCTTCTTAATAATGGAGCCATCGGTGAGTCTGACCCCGAAGAGCCTCACTCCGGATAGTGACGAAGCCGAAGATGACGACGCGCCGGAGGAGCGCGTGGGACAAGTCCGGGAGTTGTGTCCGTTGTTGCTGCAATGCGAGCACCGTCGAGTCATGGTGAATGGCTCGGCCGAATCACCACCGAGTTAACCGGAGCAAAGGTGATAAGAAGAAACAGCTAACCAGATAAATTTAGAAGTTTATAAATAGAGAAACCTTTAATCAGAGGATGAAGAGAGAGCGAAGGAGAGGTTGCATGGAAAGAGAGGAGATTAAGGAGGGGGATTTATTTTGGGAGAGAGAGGTCAGGGGTAATGTAGGCATTTCACCTTTCGTGCAAATTTGGAGGGGATTTGAGGGAGAGCCATGGATCGTTCGTTGGTTTAGTCGTGGATTGACGTTTTTGTCCTTCCAATTAAAGAACTATGGTCTGAATTACCAAAATGATTAAAAAGTATGTATAACAGTAAGTTTTTCACTAACATAGCATTAACTATAATGATTTTTTAAAAAATTATCTTTTACTTTTAATTATTATTTATCAATCACAATAACTAAATCATATTAGCAATAAAATCTTTTAATAAATAGAAAGTCCTCTAACAATAATTATTATTTATCACGTTAAAGTATATTTTAATGACAGGCGTACGTATAAGTACAATCTAATAATAATATATTCAGGTTGAAATTCTTTTTCTTCCTTAATGCTAAAATTAATAATTAATATTTGAGATCGGTGATGATTAAATCAAATTAATAATTTGTAAAAATATATTAATCCTGTGTTATATGACAAAAGCTCCTGTTGTTACCTGGAAAAAAATAAAAAAAAGGAAAGGTTTATTAATAGGTTATTTAGTAAAGAACTTAAAAACGTGGAAGTAGTACCTTCCTTTGAAAGACGTGTTATAAATGCTTTGCAAATTGAAATGAAATTAAATTGACAAGTGTATCAAAAAGAACAAACTTTCTTTGTATTAGGACAAAGTTGTGCCTTTGCAACAACTTAATTGATTCTTATCCTCAACAAATTGATTCTCTTTGTTTGCAACACAGATTGTGTTGATTTATATTTCTTTTTTTTTTTATTGAAATAAGTTATTATATTTAAAAAAATAAATAAATAAACAACTAATATCAACGGAATTAATTACCACTAAAGAACAAGCAATATTTTTTTATTGTATAAATCTTTTGTATCCGAATCCTATTAACAGAGACCGACTAAATTTGACTCAAAGATTAGTCCTCCCGGCAAGTGTGTATAGTGGAACTGAACCCAAAAGCTCTTTTTACATGCCCAGTCTACGTCGCCAACTGAACCACAATTCATATATAAGCAATATCTCTTTTTTATTTTGCTGTTGCTAAATTGAATCAAGGTATATTGATCTCAAATTCAACGTTTGAATTCAATTTAAAACATTGAGTTTGAAGAGTTTAAACTCAATTCATTTATAGTTTATAGTCCAAAAAAGAATCGTGAGGATTGGATCACAGAATATGTTTAGCAATATTAGCTCTTTTTAGTAGCGCTTATATAGTTGATAACTCTTTATAAAACTGTTTAGTTCAGTAAAAATAGTTGCGTGAACAATGGATATAATTGTCAAAAAAAAATCTAATTAATCTTTGTGAAAAAGTTAAAATGATTAATCTTTCATAAAAAGTTTCATTAACTTTTAAAAATTAATTATAAATATAATTAATATAAATAGAATTTTAACTTAGATAAAAAAAAATAGTATAAACAATTTCGAACCTGTTGCGGAACAGGTTCATAATAATAACAAAATATAATATTTCACCTGGCATTAGATTTGCATTATGGATATAATTGTCATTTCAAATGAAATATAAATGGAGTCAACCACTCAACATGGATAATCCTTTATTTTGTTTATACATTTTTGGAAATGGATAATATTTACGAGACAGAAACAGATTTTATCCAACTCGGGGAAAATTAAATACTTGAATTCAACTTAAATATTAATATCTTATTACCAAAATGTCCCCATGTCTAACATGAAGGGTACATTTGGAAATATATATCGAAATTAATCGATGATTTACTATGGCGAAGGTGGTAATTGTAAAGTGCTCCGAATCACAGGACTACCCTAAAAGTCTAGTGGATGTATTTAACCATTCAAAATGTTCCACGTGGAATACAACTGGCCCATCCTTTTCATTTCATGGGGCCCTTTTCATGGATCATCGCACACTTGTACAGTAAAAATTCATGGGATTCGAACTTTAAATGATTTTTCTAATCAATAAGAGATGACCTCTAATTATTATGTCTTTCAAAGGTCTTTTGCTTCAAAGTGCTTCGTAAGCTGGTTAAGTTCAAGAATTTGATTAGTTGTCCCATCAAGAAAAGCTCCATCCTAACCTTTTTTTTTTTTTTTTTAACACCATTTTTTTTTGTCATGTACAAGTTAATTAGTATGTTTTTAGCATAAAAATTTACTTAACTTTTTATTTTTATTTATATTGCTCCAATAATAAAAAAGGAAAGGACTTACATATTTTGGATTTTTGAATATACCATTGAAAAAATAAATTTTTAGTAATAAAGAATATATTTCTGATTATTTACTGAAAAATAAAAATAATAATAATAATAATGTTTTGAAAAACATTTTATGGATCCGCTTGAGTTATAGACCACCCATACGCAAGTGGCAAAAGTCTTATTCAATAAAAAAAAAAAAAATACCATTTGTTATGCTCATATAATAGAAGTGTCCAATTTTATACATTATAATAGACTTTAAATTTTAATTATGCAATACTAAAAAAATTTAATCATGCCAGATGAACGTTGAGAAAAAAAAAAGGTCAATTGATTTTTTTTTTTTTTAGAATTTTGTTACTCACAAAAATATTATTATATGTTGATTTGGAATAAAAAAAAAAAATCAACGGCTGAACTTAAGTAATAAAAAATAATTGTTATGATAAGAAAAGCAGAGAGATTACAGAATGATAAAACTTGCTAATTACTAACTATTATATGATCATCGAGATTTTATCATATTAGTTTTACTTTGTCATGTTTTATTATTATAATTATAAATAAATGTCATTTTCAAAGATTTGAGTTATAATTGGATAATCATCCAATTGCAATTGCCATAATTTATTTATAATAACAATATAATATGGTTACAAGTTGTGGAAGCACAAGCAAAGGAGTTTATTCTTATTTGCCATGACGGATTATGTTAACACTAACAAGAGATAATGCTATTTAATTTAGAAAAGCAAGCCTGAAGTTTTGCAAATGATGCTCGAATTGTTCTTTTTCAAATTAATGGATGATGCAAAAACTAAAAAAGAAAAAAAAATTATCATCATCAATAAAATTTTTATGATTTTTTTATTTTATAATTAAAGAATTAATAAATTGATAGTATTTACTAAAATATTATCGATCAACCAGCAAGATGTTAGTTAAAATATTAAGCAATCTCAAACCCTATAAAGGTGAGAACATAAGTTATATTATCGAAAAGAGTGATAAACTATTTTATATATACCGTGATCAATCCTAATATCAAATTATCAAAATATTATTAAATCCTAAACATGATAAACTTAGAGCAATATTTTAGTATCGATGGCCCTATAGCTAGTTAATTTATTTTAAAAACTCATTGTTTTTGTCACTGCCACTACCTAATTATTGTAATTATAGATTATCATATTTGTATTATAGCCATAATTTTATATATGTATATGGAAGAGATATTTTTTTATTTAACAACACGATATCATACTATATCATACTGACCAGATGTGATTTGGTAAGTTACTCTATAATATTTAAATTCATAATTTTATAATTTTAGGAGATGTATTTGAGTAGGATTGTGTAAGATTTTTTCAAAAACTGTTCAGTTTGATGGAATTGAAGGATTTTTTAAAATTTCTATAGATTATACTAGAATTCTACATATAGTTTTAAGGAATTTGTGAGCCTTTTTTTATAGATTTTGATTGACTTTGATTGAATTGTAGTGATTTTTCTATATCTAATCAAAATTAATTTCAGGATCTAATTGAACAAATTAAAAGATTTTGGAGTCCATTTGAAAAATTGAAAAATAATCAGGAATCAAAAAGTAAATATGTTATATTCTCCAAATCGTTTTTTTTTTCTTTATTAAAACCTTACCGCCGCAGACAGTGAAAGATCTGCAATGGCCAAAATCACCAGCAACCATTTTGTGCTCCCAGAATACTCACAATGTAGTCAGAAAACTACAGACTTCTTATCCCTTGACTGAACGACGACTATCTCCTCGGAAAATCCATTTATATATTTGAAACCGAAAATTAGCAATCACCGCTAGCCAGGACCTATACCAACTACCAGAGCTTGCATAAAGAGGCAGTTTTATATTAATTTAAAAATGATGTACGGCCCGTTGCTTATAGCTGAGGGAGCCTAGTGGTTCAGCCATAATAATGACAGATTGTATTCTTCGGCTCTTTGACTATTTCAAAACTTTTTCAATTTTTTATTTGATTAAATCATTATTTAATTGAAATCAAAAAATATCAAATAAATTCTGAAAATTGAAGCAACATTAATATTAATTTTTATCACAATATCAAATTCTCATCACATGAATTAATTTGAAACTAATCCAATAATTAATACATTGTTTTACATCTTAAGATCTAGGATACTTGTTCTGCTCCGATCCATTTAAAGAGAATATGGATAGTTATAAAATGGTTTGTAACGGATAAATTACTGTCCATAATAGATATGAGTGGTGAAATTACTACCCATAATGGATACAGGTAGGGTATGTGTATAAATATTTAGATACCCGCTATCCATTAATCGCTATATTAAACAGGTTCGATAATGATACCTGCAGGTACCCTATCATGGGCACCCTATCTATTAGTAAAAAATGTATTTTAAATAAATTCAAATTTGAATAGTTTAATATTTGCGAGCACCCTGCCCGTTTAAGAGGTATTTCAGACGCGTTTTGGATAGATATTAAAATTTAAACAGGTTCACATATGGGTATTTAAATGAATTTAGAACGGATACAAGTAGTAAAATTTTAAACGAATTTGTTTAATTCGTGGGTGCTCGCTCGGCTTCCATCCTTATTAATGCGTGTATTGGATTAAGACTCTGTTAAATTTTAAAAGATTTTTAAAATTTTTGAGTTGGAAAATGAATTTATGAATGACTCTTTTATTTATACTTAGCACCTTAAAATCCAACGAAATCAATAATTTTTGAAATCAATAATTTTATAAAATCCTTCCAAATTAATAATTTTTTGAATAGCATCAAATTTATATAAGCTTTTAAAAAGTTATAATTGAATACTATCATATTTTTATAGATCTAATAAGAGTCTGAATTGAATATCTTAAATTTTTAATAAATTTCAAAAAATCTAAATTAAATTAAAATTTTAAAATCTTTTAAAATTTAATAAAATTTTAATCTAATATACCCTCGTCTAAGTCGGTTTGCGCTTTTATCTGATAACGAGCAAAACCTTATCTAAAGGCAAAATGGAAAAAACATGTATATATAGACATTAAAGTCAGTGCGGACATGTGAAAGCAGTAGTCAGTAGATATAGTGCAGGCTACAGTCAGCCACGTGGCGGATCATGATTTAGTTTAGATGATAGACAAAGTGAAAGGCAAAGTCAATCTTTGCAGACTTTTTATTAATAATAATACCGTGTTTTATTATCTCCAAGAAGATAACATAGAAAGAGGCAAGCAACTCTCTTTTTATCATACAATTTGAAAATGAAATAAAGACTTACTTAAAGAATGTTATCTTCCAGGAATATCTCAGAGATAGACTTTATTAAGAAATAACCGGTTAGACGTGCTCTAATTGATTTTCTATTATGTATAAAATATATAAAATAAATTGATTATATAACTTTAATGTAATATTTATTATATTTAAAATTTCAGGTCCCTTAATAAATTGTCTAAATTATAATAAATCATAGAGTAAATTGACTATATTATTTTTAATTACTAATTCTCTAAGAAAATTATTAGATTAAATCAATATTTATTGGTCATATATCAATTGTAAATATGAAAAAAATATTTATTACTCGTTGAAACAACAAATGTGATAAGGATTTTAAAGTAAACAAATTTCTCAAATGTGACAAAAAAAAATTAACGACCCGCTCAATTTATTATTCTACTTCTCCTAACCTTCAATATTTATTTAAAAAATAATCAACATATATTTAGATATAAATTATAAGAATATTTGTATAGTTGAAATAAATAATGGCCAATTTGACCTCATGGGTCACTTGATAAGCAAAAATAAATAAAAAGAAAGAAAAGCTTGGCATGCATCCCAATCATCATCACTACGAGGTTACTATTTTCAGTATATAATGTGAGGAATTTAAATTTTAGAGTTTTCAATAGCAATTTAGGGAGGAAATAAAATATTAAAGGAAAATAAGAAAAAATATATAAAAGAATTTTTACTCTTGATATTTAAATGTTTAAATTGATCGTTATGCCCTTATTAAATTTTATCTTATTTTTAATAATTTTCATTAATTTATTATTTATTTTAGAATGATTAATTCATTACTTTTTTAAATCAGTTTTACTTTGTTGATATGTTTTTTTGTAATCTTATTCTTCTACTTTTTTTTTCCCTTAAATTTTGAAAAATTAACGATGTCTTTTACTTTCATTAATTGTAATTTATATTTTTCAAATTATATTATCCATATAATTCTTATCATTTTAATATAATAATTATTCGTATTGAGATATTTATAATAAAAAATTATGATAATAAAATTACGTACTATAGTAATTTTTCTTTTTTTAATCTGTATAACAACAGAAAGTAAAGTATCTTGTCAGGAGTACCATCAGTTGTATTGTTTTATTTCTTAATTTTCTTTCCTCTTATATCCTTCACAAACTTAGAACGTAATATTTAAAATTGCTGAGCTTGGAGGAATTTATTTCAATACTACCATTCTAAATCCATAAATGAGAAAAAGAAAAGGAGAGAGAGAGAAAAGAAAAGCGTGGCATGCATAACAAAATCAAAAGGAATTGACAGTTCTGACCAAAATCTCGACCGCAATTTATTCATGAATAGCCGCCCTCATTTTTAATTATTTAATTATTAAAAAACCTACTCTACTCAAATTGGCCCACACATTTTTAATTTTTTCTATATAAGTTAAGGATAATTATTCCTCTTCTAAAATATCTCTCTCTCAAATACTGATAGTATTCTCTAAAGATAGAAAGGTGCAAATGTGAAATTAAATGAAAATGTCTTGTAATTTTCATGAAAAGGAATACAGATTTATTATCCTAAGCTGTAACCAAACCACCTTCCATGAAAGTGAAAATGGCGGATTTTTCCAAGATAATACAGTCTTCAAAATGAGCTTCCATTTTTGACTCTTTCATTCATTCTGAGCTACGGACTTCCATGGTGGGTTTGAATTTCCCTTAACCGATACCCCAGTAAAAAAAATATTGAATATTGAATAATAAAAGTGGTAATTCTTTAAAAATGACAATTAAACTATTAATTGCAGGAAAATATTGAATAAATATACTTTAATAAAATAATAAAATATTTTCCAGTTAAAATTTGGCGTTTTCGCATATTTCCATAAATATAGATCAATTTTGAACATTGAACGCTGATTTGAAGTTTTGGCAATTGGACTAAGCAAAATTCTACTTGTTCATCCAGTGAGATGGAGACCGGATTTGACTCTTCCCAACTAGACATCAGTCCACGTTTGGATTCTAAAATCGGGCTTTATCCAACGCTAACTATTTGGACTGGATTTTGTTTCTGGAGGCCAATATAGTAATTACACCATGACATTTTATTTTAATTTATTCCGGAACGATCTTCTCCGTAGTTTTCAAGGACTGGTCGCTTCTGGAGGACAATTAGATAAACGACAACCACGATCCCTTTAAAGTTTAAACCACCCCCACCCAAAACGACGCCTGCTATCTTGTGAGATACAAGAGCATGGGAGAAAAAAACAAAAAAAGAACGCCAATTCCAAATCTTCCACCTTACTTAACCCACTTCTTAAAAAATAGGCTTATGAAATTAAGCTGAAGTTTCGTGAAAGCAGAAGCCTCACTGACTTGGTCTTTTGAAATGAATTCATTTGGTCAACTACTGCCAAATTCCATAATTCAAGATTTCCATTGCTTACAGTATACGTATTCTCTGAGTAGCTTAGAAGTCAAAGAACACCAATGAATTTCATTTCCGTGTGAGAAACTTTTTTTGAAAGTCCACAATAACTTTTCCATGCTATGTTGATCCAACTACCAGCACCTATTGTGCTACTTTTCCGCCAAATGGCAGTTACAGGATAACACAAAAGAAGACATTAATAATAAAAACTGAATCAGAAAGGGTATGAAAAAAACAAAGAATAACAGCTTTTCATGTCAGACTAAAAGTGATCCTCTAGTCTTCTATTTTTTTTCTTTGAATTTTCTTCATCATCACGGGGTGGAGGTTTAGAATCAGAAAGGGAATTTTAACTTCTGCCACTTTCACCGGTAGCTTCGGTAGGCAGGACTGTACATGCAGCTTTCAGCATACTTCACAAGGTCCTTAGGCTGAGGGAGACGGGTAGCCAAACCTGTAGACGAGATAATTGCAAGCCGGTAGTTATAAGAGTGTCACATGTTAAGAATTATATATGCAGATCTTGGATAAGCTGAATTTTACTTGGTAAATAAAGGACTCACCAAGTTCATAAGCTTTAGCAGCCACATTGGCAGCGATATGTGCTGAAATCTTTCTGATGTTTGTAAATGGTGGGTATATCAGTCCATTGTCGAAGTTCTCCTGGCTCACCTGTGCAGCCAAAGCTTCCGCTGCACCAATGAAATAAGCACAAACATGGAAATAGTTAAAGATCCCGGATTAAAACTCCAGAGCCATCTCCTAACACCTTTCTATTTGAGCAAATTCAGGTACATTTCTCAAAAACTTGTATTCTTTTGTTCACTTACATGCTGCCAGAAGCATATCATCATGAACACGGATTGTGCCGGACATTATTAAACCCAGACCAAATCCAGGGAAAATGTAAGCATTGTTTGCCTGAATGACAAAGAAAAAGAAAAAGAATATCAATCTCCAATGGATCAAATTTCTCAACTAAGAAAACCATTTAAATTATCAAGCTTCCTACCTGACCAGGCACATGAGTATTCCCCTCGTATTCAACAGCGGGAAATGGGCTTCCACTAGCAAAAATGGCACGACCCTGCCAGTAACAATGAGCAGGAATTTTTAGAACCAATTGATAATGTAGCAGTCCAATAGAAGGCTGCATCACGATCATATCGAAAAGAATTTTTTTATGGGAAAAGCAATGTTATAGGTTAAATTTGTGTGGGTAAATAACACAAACCAGCTGTATGTTTGTATTACCTGACTCCATGTATAAGCTTCTTCAGCAGTACATTCAGACTGTGAAGTTGGATTGGATAGAGCAAGAATTATGGGTCTCTGCGGGTAGTCAAGCAAAATATGGTTATTTTATAGTTCAACCAGTTCATAGTTTTGATTAAACTAAAGTAACTGGAAAGGAAGACCCATACTTCATAGAAGGAGGCCATAGCCTCAACCACTTCTTTAGTAAATGTTCTTCCTACTCCAGATGTTCCAATCAACACTGTTGGCTTAATGTCCTGATGAATCAGACAAGAAAAGAGATTATAAGACAGTTTTTGATTCGCTCTGCAAGGGGAGAGTCGGAAGGGAAGAGAGAGAGTGAGAGAGAGGTTGTACATTGACAGCATCCAGAAGTGTCTTCATAGGTTCATGGTCATGAGCCCAGGGCTTCTTAAAATGTTGTAGCGAGTCCATACGAGAACTAACAATTAAACCCTGCAAAGGAATTTGAGTATGAATTTAACAGATATAAAAAGACAGAACATGTAGCTAATGATCATTTTCCTTCAATCAGCTAGAATCAGAACAGATTTTTTTTTTTCTACCTTTGAGTCCACAAGCCAAATCTTCTTGCGAGTCTCTTCCACTGGCATGTTGTTCTGCACTCAAGTAGTGAAAAAATTATAGTTGCTTACATCTGTTTCACATCAATTACTCTCATAATCATATCTGAGTAAAAAATAATTAGAAAAAAAATAAATAAAAATGGTGCTGACAGACCTCTTTGGACATCTCAAGGGCAATGAGTTCTGCAATTCCAGTGCCAGCCTGTGATCGGCAACAAAGTGAGACTCGCAAAATTAGAAAGAGATGCTGGGTTGATAAATGTAGCCAAGGTGAGGAAGTAGTTCATTCATTATACTTAAAGAATCATAATATATATATATATATATATATATGCTGCGTAAATGAAGTAATCAATTTATTTTTTTCCCTTTATCAGCTTACGTGTTCATAAACTTCCATAAATCTACATTTTGATTCAGGATTCTCCCTGCTTACTTATTACAAGGGTTATTAACCAAACTATTAAGAATTATCAGCACAATTATTATCTGCTCACCTCTCCAGCACCAAGAAATAAAAATTTATGGTCAGCTAGAGTTCCACCAAGTAATTTCAGTGCTGCAATAAGCCCTGCAAGGACCACAGATGCTGTGCCCTGGAATGAAACATTGTATTTAAGTATAAGAGCTGTATCATTCCTAGGTGCTAAATATTGCAATTGTATATGTAAAAAGAAAAAAAAAAAAATACCTGAATATCATCATTGAAAACAAGATGTGTTGTACCATATTTAGCGAGCAGATCAAAAGCATTGTGATTTGCAAAGTCTTCAAACTGCAGAAATATATGCAGATTATAACAAAAATTAAAAGCTACACTTTTGGCTACCCATACAAAATTAGACACGCAAAATCAAACTAATAAACAAGTGCAGAAATGAAAGCATAAATAAACAAAGATAATCAGACTCTTTGCCCATGGCTAACTACCTGAACAAGGATTCTCTCACCATAGTTCTTCTTGACTGCAGTCATGAATTCATGTAGCAGTTCAGAATACTCCTGAAATGGAAAAAACAGCAACTCACTTCAGTATGACGGGAAAGCATGCAGTATCTATAATGAACCTCCTAAACATAAGTCTAGCCAAGTTGGGGGAACACATATCAGGTACCTGTCCAGTAGCTCGTCTCTGCCTAAGCCCTATGTAGAACTCATCATTTAACAGCTTCTCATTGTTGGTACCCACATCGATGGTCACAGGCAAGCACTGCAGTTGGTATTCTTTTTGTTAATAATCAAGGAAATGATGACAAGATGCAAAACTTTTCAACAATTGTCAATTGTCCCATTCATATACAGCAAATACAGGCAGGCATTGCCATCATCAAACAAAGAAAAAAACACCGTAAGTGCTAAATACCATCATTCAATCCTAAAAATGATGGTTGACAGAATTATGGA
Organism: Jatropha curcas; assembly: GCF_041381405.1. Taxonomy (NCBI): domain Eukaryota; kingdom Viridiplantae; phylum Streptophyta; class Magnoliopsida; order Malpighiales; family Euphorbiaceae; genus Jatropha; species Jatropha curcas. Next base: position 32,357,005 of record NC_143151.1, on the reverse strand, counting down.
CATTCTACCATGAAGGCCTGACCTAAGAAGGTATATCAAACATGCCCCTGACTTCAGTTGAAAGAAAGCAACACTCCATGACAATTTTTGCTTGGGTATGTCAAAAAGAAGAAAAAAAAAAAAAAAAGAACAAAAGTAACTAACAATAGAAGGTTGGAAATAGTTTTTAAGTCGATACTTACAGCTGAAGGACGAACTCCACCAAGTGCTGTATATAAAGCAAGTTTCCCCACAGGTATCCCCATGCCCTGAGAACATTAAGTGTCACCAACCAAGTGAATTAAATTCCTTACAAGTGCATGCATGTGCATCTGCGTGTGACAGAGCCAAAGAAAAATGCGCAAAAGGATGCATCAAAGTAACTTTTGAGAGTGCATTTAGACAGAGCTCACCTGACAGCCAAGGTCCCCCAGCCCTAAAATCCGTTCACCATCAGTCACAACAATAACTTGAATATTCTTCTCAGGCCAGTTCCTCAACACCTCAAGAATTCTACCCCTGTAAAAGAGGAACCATCAGCTAGACCACGGACAGCAAGAAAGCATTGCAATAGAAATTGAGTTCCACAAAAATAAATATAAAACATATTGTATGGTACTTACTTTTCATTCAAACTGATGTAAAGACCCTGAGGACGTCCAAAGATACTTCCATATTTCTGGCATGCCTCACCAACAGTTGGAGTGTAAACAATAGGGAGCATCTCTTCAACATGCTCAATGAGAAGCTTGTAGAAAAGTTTTTCATTTCTCTCCTGCAATAAAGGTGGTATATTTGTTTCATATTCTCCATAAAATAAAGCTGGAGGTCAGCAGTAACATTTAAAACAGTAATTCTGGAAAAGGGCATGCTCGCCATAGTTTCAGTTACACTAGAAAAAATAAGCGAAGCAGACTAAGGAACATGATATTACTTAGGTCTATAATATTTGGAGACAACATTAAGTAACAGCATTTTCAATGCTCCTAATTGTTCAACAAATCAGTTGGCTATGTACATTGAAGCATGGATACAGGTAAAATTTACAGCCTAGAGACAAATAAACTTTGCTGTTACCTGAAGGTCCATCATAGCCATGTACTTTTGCAGTGGAAATTGATACTGGCGAATAATGTGCATCATTTTCTTTACCTGGCAAGTAGAGGGGCCAAAAGTTTCATCAGATTTCATATTAAATAGAGAAGGGAGAAAAATAAAAAACTACAAAGCTAGATACAATGAACCAAAGGCCGGCAAGTAAATAACCTGGAGCTCCTGAGAAACGACTGCTGGTGGAAGAAGGCCTCGCAGGTAGTGGGCATTTCTCTCTTTATCATTGAAGGCAAGCCCCTTGTTGTGATGTGGATCTCTCAACAAAGAGTACCCACTGCAGAATAAGAAATGTAAAAGAAAAAACAGTATAACAGATTCAGATTATCTTATGGCAATCAAAAACATGAAGAAAGAATGCATAAACTGAAAGCTCCAAATGAAAATTGAATAACTTAAGTAAAAACTGCTAAAATACTCTATGCAAGTCCTTTCTTCTACAAAGCACAAGGGACAAAAAAAAAACAAAAGAAAAAGAAAAAGAAAAAAAAAGTCTTAACAGGTTCTATGGTTGTGAGACAACTGCAAGAATCCTTAAATTATTATGCCCCTGACACTATTTCATTTATTTATGAAAAGAATCAAGTAGGGTAAAAATAAAAAGAAAAGAAGAACAAATAGGATTGCATAAGAACAAGAATCTATAAGGAATCACAAACACCGAAAAATAATAAGATAATATAGTAGATAAATATACAAATTTCTCTTTGAGAAAAGAAAGAGATAATTCAGAAATGAATGTCTAATTTTCACAAATACAGTATTTATCCTTTCAAATATTACTATTATTGTCAAACCAATAGTTGCTTCCAAAATAATACGCCAAAATAAATAAATAAAAGAACCAACCTAACCAAAACGGAGCCACAAAGTAACACAAACTTGTGCAATACATCAAGTATCGACCACACAACACGCTAAAAACATCGATATCATCGAGATCATGGCGTGACTGAATTAGTAAAAGAAAATGAAAGAAAAAACCAAGAGGAGATCTTCACATCGATTTTGACTGATAAAATCAGAACTTACCTAGCAACAGAAAGGGACCATGGCGTGACAAGCTGGTCCTCGGTGGCTGTATCCTCTCCATACACATCACGAACGCCACCAGTAACGGTGGCTTTGTCAGAGTCGAAGTCAAGTACGGAAGCTCCATCTCTGATTTCCTGCAGTGAGCTCTCCATTACAACGCTGCCGTTCCGATCCCTATTAGGATTCAAAGCCACTACTTTTAATGTTGAAGGAGCTGTAGGTACTAGTCCTTTCTGTTTCCCTGAGAAAGGGCTACACGAGCCTGAGATGCTCGTGTTACTCTGTTTAACACAAACCATAAACGAATAATAATTAGGAAATAAACAAAATTTATTTTTTGCTTTAAGTTAATAATGGCAATCATCAATAAATTATTAACATAAAAAAACTCGATAAATAAAGAGACCCAGAAAATGGAAATCATGAAAAGGGGTTGTAAATCTTAATTAAAATAATTAATTGCAAAATGTTTAGAGAAGTAGAGAAAAATATCCGTGCATTTGAATTCAAAACAAAATCTATAAGTGAACAAGGATAGATAGCGAAATGGATGAGAAGACAAAGCCCAGATACGGTTAATCTACAATATTTTCAAAAAAAAAAAAAATTAAAAGTTAAGTAATTTTCGGTTCTTCTTAAATAATCCAGATATAACAAACATACTCACAAATGCAAAATCAGCTAAAGAGAAAGCAAAAACAAAAACAGAATAATCTACGAAGTTGCCGATACAAGATGTAAAATGCTAGATTCTTTGATTCATTAATGCAAGTGCGTGAGCATGAAACTGTAAATAGAGAAATGAGTATGGTTTATTTACCAGGAAACTGCTATTCAACGAGATCATGGCGGAGGAAATGTGGAGAAAGACAGAGTCTTTCGCGTTCTAAAAACACTCTCACTCCGCAGAGGAAAATAGAAAACAAAGGAAAAAAAAAAAACAGAGAGAGAGAGAGAGAGAGAGAGAGAGAGAGAGAGTAGAGAGAGTCTTTAGGAGGAAATTTATAAAAGCTTGTCCTAGCACTGGGCTTCCCTCTTTCTGCGCCCTCTCTCTCTCTCTCTCTACTTAACGGGGCAGGGAGACAGAGAGAGGAGGAAGATGGAGAAATGGCAGCGAAGGAAGCTAAAAACGTGTCTGAACTCCCTTTCCCTCTTCATAAAATGACATGCGTGCAACTGCTTTTGTCCAAATATTACCGGTGTGTCCTAAAGTTTCATGTGGGACCCCGTTCTGAGTTTGGGGTTTAGATTTGTAAGAGTGAATTACCTACACCCGTGTGTGCGTGAGCCCATACATTACATCAAACCAATCTAATACAATTGTGGGACAATTATATTTTTATTATTGTTATTTGACATAATTAATAACTTTGTCCTTATATTTTAAAAATTATATTATTTTATCCATATTATTTGGATTCATAAACAAATTATCTATCTATCTAGTATTTGAGATTTAAGTTGTTAAGTCTAGTGATATTATAAGACTAATTTTATATACATATGAATTAAAAGGAAAAAATTAATTTTTTGTTTCTATATTTTCATATATTAAGTAATTCATCCTGGTATATTAAAATTTTCACTATTTTATCTAAGTATTTTGGATCTTTCAACTGCTTAAATCTCAGAAAATCATTTTATTTTCCTAAATTTTAGATATAAATGAAATTTTTTTTCCTAAAAAAATCTAGCTATTCTCAAAAAGAAAATATATAGTTAAGTTGATTAATTAATCATTTAAGGTAAAGTCAAGGCTATTATATATCAAGACAAGTAGCTAGAATCAAATATTATGTTTTTCAAATTAATTTCATTTACTTATATTTATTTCAAGCATTTTGTTAATTCTGATTATAAAAAGAGAAAATTTATGAGATGAGAGATTTGTTTTTATGGTAATTGTAGGATTGGAGTACCTTGAGATTAGCAGAAGAGTCTTGTCCTTCCCTTATTACCAACCTAAGATTCTCCATCAAAAATATTGATTTTCATGGCTGTTATGCAAATGTCATGAATGGGAACTTCTCCTCTACGGGAATCAAGAATGACAAGATTTTCCTGCATTTTTGGGGCTTCACTGAAAGATAAATTTCTTCCGCCCATACAACTGAGTCTGTTTAGTAAAATTAACCGATACAATGAGTCTGTTTTGTAAAATTAATTATCTTGATAGCGATCAATTATTTTAATAATATTTTAGCTATTTGAGTAAATAGTAGTTGTATGAATAGTTTTTCAGGATTAAACGTTTATACAATGCTATTTTAACTTTTAAAAGGTAGTTGAAACACTATATTACCAACCAGTATACGTTCAAAATTATTTAAAAAGCTGTTGCCGAATATAACAAATATAAAATTATATCACCATACTCTTATTCCAAATCATTTTTCAGACTTTAAAAAAAAAAAAAAAATGAAGCATTAGCACAAGTTAGTCATTTTCTTGAAGAAAAATATTTGAAAACAACATTCCAATATTTTTATCAATGGGAGAAAAGCAAAATTCAACATTCCAATATTATAATTAGTTGAATTTTGCTTATTGATCCAATATAATCCATAATTAATACTGGTACTTAAAATAATTGATCCAATAAAACCGATAAAATTCATGAAAAGTTTGAATTTATTTAATCTGAATCGAACCAGACCAAACCGACCTTACCTGGCTCGATTGATACCCCAACCAAAGCATTAGATGCCCTTCTCCAATCTGTTTTTTCCTGAAAACAATAAGTACACAGAATGGACAATTCTGTGGGCGAGGCTTAAGCAACCACATCTTGAGAACTCCTCCTCCGTCCCTCCACTAGGCAATGATGTTGCAACCAACCCATCCAACTTTAAGAACAGTAAAACTACAAGGACGACAACTATATTACTATTGCACCTTCAATCCTTGTTATATTTACCAAAAAAGCTAAGGCTATCACTTTCAACATTTTCTCTTTAATAATTTGAAAAAAAAAAATTATCCTTATTATTTGTAATTTTCTACTCTAAATTTAAATTATATTACTGGTGTTGTCTAGTATGGATTTATAATATATAACATCCCTATACAAAAACATGTCTCATGGCAAAAAATGTATCAATATCAATTTCCTGAAAATGAAAATGATTCTGAAAATGATTGACATTGAAAGATTTATGTACTGTACATGCATATATGTGATAATGTGAGGGCGAGAGAGTTTTGTGGCATTGGATGAGCCTAGCAATTAACGATGGAGTCGTAAGGGTTAGGTGGGAAACCAAATACTTGTGGGCAATAACAAGGGTAGGTGAGAGTTGGCCCTTAGTATTAGGGAGATCATCTCTATCCATATAATTATAAACATTTCCCTCTTCTTAATATGCATTAAAGGGCCTCCTAAGCAAGTGTTGCTGATGTATGTCTCACCTTTCTATTAGTTCTCTTTTATCTATATAATAAATATATTTCAACTTATTTGGGATCAATGGTTCGACATTCTTTTTTTCTTATTTCTAAAATTAAGAATTCGATATTTATTAAGAGCTAATATTGCTGAATATTTTTATAAAAGAGAATTAACAAAGTCAGTGAAGTATGTTCTAATTAGTTTTTTTTTCCTTAATGTCAATAAATAAGTATAAGAAAAAGCAAAATTTTAATAAATTCTTTCTTAAATTAAAAAAATGACACTTTAAATTGATGCAAGAAAACGGCATCCAAAATTTGACATGCACTTTTGATTTATAATTTGACCCAACCGGCTCAATGATAGGTCCGACTCATAAAAATTGCCAAACCACACAAGTGGTGGGAGATAAAACATGTAGGCATTTTTGGTGGGTCCACAAATGCTACAATTTCTAGGTAGAAATTGACCCCTTGCTTTTTGCCGGAACATGTGACTTGACTTCCATATTTGACAAACTCATTTTTAAGGACCATTTACAATATTTATTCATTTATAAATAGTTTAGAATCATATTATTAATCTTTTTTTTTTTTTTAAAAGAAACTTTATTATTAAGGAATTTCCACGAAATTGAGGTTCTTTTTTCAAATAATACTCTTCTGGTGAGTTTGGAATTGATTTTTTTTTTTTTTAAATTACACTATCAAATTGGTAGGCGTTGATATCATTTAGTTGCTTGTCTACTTCAAGATTTTGTAGGCCATATAGATCAAATTGACACAGCCAAATGATTTAATAAATTTCAATCAAACTATATTAAATTAAATTACATGAGTTACGAAATTTAAAATGGGATTAAAAATAGAATAACATTCAATTGTTTTTGGGTAGAGCTGAGCGGGGTGTGATATATGACTGAATAAATAATGGCAAACTGGTAATTTCAAGGGGACGCCAGGACACGTTGCTGAGAGAAGGGAAGGAGAGAGTCAGAAAGACAGGAATAATGTCTTTTGTGGTTCTCTATCGAAATTCGGTGCACGAGACTTCTGTCTACCCTTGTTAATTGGGCCCCACGTGTAAGCCGACATGTTCTTCTCACATCACAACCGGGAGCTCTGACTGGGCTTCACGTAACCTAACCTAACCTATTCAAAGCCCAAAAAAGACCAAACCCAAGCCCAAAATCAACATAAATCGGAAGAGTGTAGGACTTTCTTCTTCAACTATCTAGTTTGGAAGTTGAGTTTCTTGATACAGAAGGCAAAAACCAGCGCAAAAAAGGCACAAAATGCCACCAAGATTGCAGCGGTTGGACCCATGAAGTTGAGATCATACCCAAAATGGTTTTGCACATACCATTTGATGCTCGGGTCTGGCTCTATTCCGTTCACCTTTATAGTGTCTTCAATATCACCGTACTGTGTCACAATTAATCCATACACAGTCCACGCCACCGGGCAAATATAGTAGTACCATATCCACCACTTGGGAATTCTCTGCAATGTCACAGATTGGTTTCGAACATGTCTAAACGAGCAAAGACTTCAGTTTATAGTTAATGAAAGAAAGTAATGGAAATGAACTTACTGGTTTGGGGATGAAAAATCCAGAAAAAAGGGTGAAGAGAGCAAAAAATGCGGCAGCAAAGATAGCTGCAGCTTCTTGATTTGGCGTAATTGAAACAGTCATCATTCCGTAGTATGTGAAGTAGAGAAAGGAGAAGAAGGTGATGAAGAAGAACCAGAAGAACTTAGCCAATGTCCATTGGAAGCTCACCATAGAATATACTATAAGAGAATAGTATGTAGTTTGGATGAATACATATGGTATTTCAACAAAAACCTGCATTAAGAAAAAAATTAGTCTACAGAAAAAACTTATGCAATTAATTAAATTTTTCTGAGTTTTTTTTTTTTTTTTTTTTTTTTTTCCTTGTCTCACCTGTGCCATGGCATAGGGTAAAGCTGAGTACATCCCTGCAGCTCTTTCTCTATAGAATACAGTTCTTTCAACTGCTACAACAGGCTGCACTGTGTTGCAATTGTTGATTCCAACGAACATAACTGATACGTACATTGCTCCAATGATCATGGCTAAATCAGTTGTATCCTCTCTAAGTAATTCAAAAAAAAAAAAAAGATGAAAACAAAACTTATCATTATCGCTGCAACCCCAACCACCCCCCCCCCCCCCCAAAAAAAAAAAAAAAAAAAAAGAAAAAGAAAAAGGAAAAGAAAATGGAGACTGAAAATTATACCTTTTGATTCCAACCTGCCAGAATATTGTGCCCAACAAAATAGCAGATACTAGGCTAAAAAAGAAGCGAACAAGATTATAATTGGGACTTCTCCAATAAGTCCACCATTGTTTCCAGAGGCAGAGTTTGAATTGCCCCCATGTAGATTGTGAATACTGACTAGGGAAGTATAGGTCTGTTGCCCCTGTTGGTGGTGTCCTCAATTCTTCTACTGCAGCTTTGGTTTGCCTATAAAATATAGGAATCTTAATGTTAGCTAAAACATTGATAACATTTCACAATGGTTACCATTTCTATACTTACTGATACAGAGCTGATGATCTATAATGCTCAGCGAAATCTAATTGAAGTCGAACTTCAGTTGCAGATGAGCTTGCTTCGAGCATCCAGGCTGCTGGATTTTGTCTTTCTTTAATTCTAGGCACTCCTGGAATTGCCTGAAATTAACCACAAGAGAAAATATATCAGTTATATTTTTGTTAATCAACTATAGTTTTAAGGAAAATTAATGCATACCTCAAAATATTCAATCACTTTGTGAGAATGCTGGCCTAATGGTCCGGAGTAGATGAGTTGGCCTCCTCTCTTCATTAGTACTAGCTCGTCAAAGGCTTCGAAAATGTCGATGCTAGGCTGATGAATTGTGCAGACAACTGTTCTTCCAGTATCTACAGTATTTCTTACAGTTCTCATAACAATTGCTGCTGCCCTTGCATCTAGACCAGAAGTTGGTTCGTCCATGAATATAATTGAAGGGTTTGCGACAAGTTCAACTGCTATTGTCAATCTTTTTCTTTGTTCTGTCGATAGCCCTGTTATTCCTGGTAACCCAACTAGTGCATGTCTCAGGTTGGTCAGTTCAACTAATTCCATCACTTCTTCTACAAAAACCTGAAGGCAAAAATCCATTTAAAAACTTTGTTGTAGACTAAAATGAATTTTGAGTTTCTAAAATTCAAGATTCTTACCATCTTTTCTTTGTCGCTGACTTCTTTAGGAAGTCTAAGAAAAGCTGAATAGATCAAAGACTCTCTGACAGTGACCTGAGGAGAGTGAATATCAGTCTGTTCACAGTAACCTGAAATTCTTGCAAACGTTTCTTGATTTTTAGGGAATCCAGAAATCCTAATATCGCCTTCTACATAGCCTCCAGTTTTTCTGCCTGCTAAAACATCCATTAGTGTTGTCTTTCCGGCTCCACTTACTCCCATTAAAGCTGTCAAGATTCCTGGCCTAAATGCTCCTGTCACTTCTTTAAGTAACTGCAGCCTGTCTTCTGTCACTCCTTGACACTTCATTTCCTGAAACAAAGGCATTTCAGGTAGTTACGTAGGTAAACATCAACTGATTTACACTATCACGTTATTTATATGAAGAAAAAAGAAAGATTCTCACCGAGGGCATATCCACATAATAGTTAACACTATCAAAGGACATGGATAGAGGTGGAAATGGAAGAACCATTCCTCTCTTGGGAGAAACTCCATTCTTCGCTTCTGTACTATGTCCTGACAGGATTTCACCTTCAGTATTACAATTTGACGTCAGTAAATCTGAAGTACTTTAAGTATAAACTATATCAAACTGATTTAGAATTCCAATTCTTACTTGCACCGTTTCCATTGGTTGGTGATATCTTTGTTTTCAGTTCTTTCTCTTGTGATCCTTCCTTTTCAGATTGCTCATCGGCTACTTCTTCAGATATAATTGCTTGTGGCTTACCAAGAGCTGTTATCAAGAAATGGTATTAAAAATGGTGAAAGAAAGAAAGATTAAAATTGATTCTTGATAAATTTTAATCATAGATAAAAACAAACTTACGGTTTAAATACATAAGTGAGAAAGTGAACAGAACATTGAAGAGAATTGTGAAGCCAAGAAGCGCTGCAACTCCAATCCAATACCAGTCTTCATTCTGTTCTACACCAAAAGTCTCCAGCACTGATGCACCTAACTTGGTAACATTGTCTGCTGCCTGAAATGCAATTTTATTTAATTCCATGACTTATCTTTCTTATTGTAGTATATTATTTCGCATTACAGACATACCATTCGATTCATCCATCTTGGTGAAAGCATTTCATTGACTGTCAAGGCTTTGAAGCTGTAAGAAAGAGGTGAAATCCAATGAGCCCATGTCCACCATACGGGAATTCTTCCTGTTACAATAAGAGCTCAATTCTGTAAGTTCGCGATAGGAGAATTCTTAATTGCACAGATCAAATAGGAGTATATGGATAAGTTTATGAAGCTAATGCAATTCCCTCAAGAAAGTAAAATTTTTACCTTTTGGAAGCATAAAGCCTCCCAGAAGGAACAAAATGAGGAGAGAAAGTGCTCCTCCAGTGTGTGCAATTATCATAGTCCTGCACACTCCAGACATGAGCCTAAATAGTCCAGCAGCCATTTGTTGAATCAACAATATTACCAGAAGGTGCTTGAAAAATCTGCAAAGAAAAAAAAAACAAATTGTATATACAACTAACCATAATAGTAACACTATGCATACTAGTGCAGATCCAATCTTGACATGATAATTTTACCTGCTCGATTCTGGTGCAAATCCAATAGTCCAATATGTCACAAGAGTCCAAATAATAGAACAAAAAACAGAAAATGGAACTCTAAGCAAGAAATTTGGTATGGTGAATGCCCAAGGCGGATAAAATAGGAGATCTCTATGCTTGTAAAAAACAGGAAGTCTCTTTATAGCCATAGAAAGCTCTGCAAATCCATTAAACATGTTCACAATCATTGCAAATATAATTGCACCAACATATAGAGATCCATCATCGAATGTGATGCTAAGTGTTGTCTTCAAAAACACAGTTGCTGTAATGACTGCAACGATAGTAATTTGAACTCCCTTAAATATGTAAACAGGCAAAGTTCTCTTCATCAAGAGCTTTTCCCTATCCATAGATGCTTTAAGAAGCTGCAGTTTTGAGATTGTGTATTGTTTGGATACAAGAGCTGATTTATGACTTGCAGCCTTATTGTATGGAACTGAAAACTCATTGTCAAGCTGGAGGCCAAAACGGAAAAACTTGAACAGTCTTGCAAACTCAGTAACTGATATATATTGGTAAGGCTTACTATCATCTGCCCAGTACTGTTCTTGATCTTTCTTTGATGTGACCTATAGAATAGGTGAATAAAAAACACATTAGACTAAAGAATAAGGCTCTTAAGAAAATAATGTGAAATAAATTACATTAGATGATTCTAAATGCATCCCAACAGCAACAAAGTAATATGCTTTACCTCTTGCAAGAAATCAGCAGTGCCTTTCCTCTGGGGACACTTGAATCCACAGCTCTCGAAAAATGCAAGTACATGCTCTCGAGGGCCTTGATACACAATCTGACCTTCCGATAACAGAATGATATCATCAAAGAGATCGAATGTCTCAGGATCAGGCTGAAGGAGAGACATTAATACAGTGGCATCAGTAAGATGCACAATTTGCTGCATGCACTTAACAATCTGATGTGTTGTGGAACTGTCTAGACCAGTTGATATCTCATCCATAAATAAAGTTTTTGTAGGTCCAACAATCATCTCTCCTGCATAAAAAACATGAAAGAAATTACAGCTACACCACATGTTCTTGCAGACGCTAAAAGGTTTTATTTGTAAATTAAAAATAATTATAATTAACCTGTTGTTACTCTTTTCTTTTGTCCACCAGAAATTCCTCTTCTCATTTCATCTCCCACAACTGTGTCCTTGCAAATGTCAAGCCCCAAAAGCTGTTACATCCAGGAAATATAATTATAATTAGTTAATACTATTAATCATTGATCGATAGAGTTCGAAATCAAAACTGTATGTTAACAGTAGAATAATGAAATTACTTTGAGAGTGTAATCAACAATTAAATTGCTCTTTGCTTCTTCCATTGCGGTTGCCTGTACAGAAACAAACAGTATTTTTAGTTTATTGAATGTAACTATTTGGGTTCTTCACTAATTTTAGTTCCTTAAAAATACCTTCATAAATAGATCAACATCAGCGTCAGGGGCAATGCCAGCTTCCTTCTCCTTCCTATCAAGCTCAGTTAACAGGTCTAAAATTTAAAGAACAACATGAACATTAGTTGTTGAAATAAAATAAGTTTGAAGCAAAAGTGTGCTCATTTAATTTCACTTTTGATTAATTTATTACCATATCGATGACCAACTCCTTGAAACCTTGCCGAATAATCAAAGGTTTCTTTAACCGTTAAATCTCCTAAATGTACATCATTCTGGCTAACGTAGGCTGATGTCTTTCTCGGCTCAAATTCATCAAGTTGATGACCATTGTAGCTTATTTGTCCTTGTACCTGATTCACAAGCACAGATACATTCAAAACTCATTTAACTGCATAAAATAACCCTCAAATTGACTTGAAATAACTAACCTTTAACGTAGGATCTAACTTTCCCGCCAATGCAAGGCAAAGAGTTGTCTTTCCAGATGAAGGTGGACCTAACAATAAGGTCATTCTGCAAAAAGAATGGTGCTTTATGCAAATTACAATTTTGTTATGCAATGTTCTAAATGGTAATGGAATATCAGAAATAGGTACCTTGACGGTTTTATAATTCCTGAAACATCCTTAAGGATAGTGTAGTTTGTTCTCTGGGCTAATCTGATCCCACACAAACCAACAGCTGATTCTAAAATATTTCTTGAAGTGTTCAAAAGAGTTGGGAGAGCTCTTGTGCCCACATAGCAATCAGCTTCTATTTTTAGTTGCTCAAATCTAACTTCAACTTTCGGTAGTTGGATTCCAACCCTAAATTAAATATCAATATCTCTGTATATATGAGTATCTGTGAAATATCTAGTAATACTGAAATCATCTCGAGAGAATGAGATTGAAAGTTCTTGCAACCCTAATAGAGGCCTAACAAATAAAAAAGGAAAACAGAGAGAAAATAAATAAAATAGATGATGCCATTAATTAAGACAACTCACATGTCAATACGAGCTCTCAACTTTGTCAAGAAAGTGTCATTATCTTGTTCAGGAACCTTAAAATTTCTTTCAATAAACTGGTTCCTGTCGTTGACATCATCAAAGTTCCTAACATCAACCAACTTGCACTGTTGGTTTTTATTTTCTACTAAAGAATTGAGTAAGCCAGTCCTTAAACGAGTGTAAGTTGGCAGTTTTTGTATAGCTGACAATGTAAGAGCTTCTTCATCCTCGTTTCTTGATTGAGAAGCACTCGCAAAGACGTCTTCCATAGCTAATTATTCTTGGCCCTTATGCGCCAAAAGCAAATAACTTGTTCTTTAAATAAACAAGCTGAAATAACAATTTATGAAGTTTCTGTTTATGTAGGACTCTAAGTAGAAAAAGAGTCCTGTAAGCACAAAACTATTGATCAAACGATAATGTCGATAAAGAAACTGACTACAATTATTAAAAATAAGTGGTTCCAGAGTTCCGTGCCATGCAAAGGTAGTGACATATTTTATGTACCGATTTATCCGGTCAATTTCCAACACCAATTGCATGTCCGATTCAAATCTGGAATTGGACATCCAATTCAATTCATTCTCGTACTCATCAGTTTTGACATAATTAATATTATTCAAATAGTCATAGGAGGGATTACTACACTCAATGCCTCGCGAGCAAGAAAATAGCACCATAGTGTACTTTGAACAAATTCCACATCCGATAAGTAAATGTTGGTGGTTCCTGGGCTTATAACAGACCGCCTATATGGATATATATACACATCAATTGGCAGTCACAAACACAAACCTTTCGAAGCTTTTTGATTAAAAAATTCTCAGCAAACGGCAAATACATAAAGAAATGCAAAGACAAAGGGTGAAAGCAACCAATTCTGCAGCAACTGGTCTCGTGAAATCTGGTTTAAACCCATATTGGTCTTGTACATATACTACTGGGAAAATCCAATAGTACCAGACCCACCACTTGGGAATTTTCTGAAATTAAAAAAAAAAATGTTGAAATAATTAATTATTTTTAAATTTTGGTAAAAGGGTATGAAAAGAATGATGCAAACAGGATATGTTATGTGCGTAATATATAATCCACTCTTCTCAAACTCTCAATTCAGTTCTCTATTTTTCTTATATTTGGTTCAGTCTAATCCAAAATATATGACTTTTCAATCAATATAAAAAAAAAAAAAATTAATTTAACGTTTTATTCATTATAGTTTATATTTTCAGTTATATAAATTTACTTTAGACACATGCCATTAAATTGTTTAGTCATAGGTTAATCTTTTCTAATATTGTTGATTGTATTGTTACTAAATTTTTCTTAACCTCATCTCGATGTGTCGAGGTAATTTTGTTGTTTGTGTTTCTTATTAGTCAATTTAATAACATTGTTCTGCTTAATAATAATAATAATAATAATAATAATTATTATTATTATTCTAATAATAATAATTATTATTATTGTTAAGGAATTTCTATAAAGTTTGGAATTGAACTTTTTTTTTTCAAAGAATATTATTCAGGTCAGTTTGGAATTGATTTGATCCTTTTTTATTTTTTTCCAAAATTAATAATAACAATATTATTAATTAATTTTTGAAAAAAAAAAAAAAACAAAAAGAAAAACTCAATATCAAAGTGGTAGGCGTTGAACCATTTGTTGTATGCAATATAAATCAAATTAAACTAAATAGGAAGAGAATAAGACTTTCTTCTTTAACTATCTAGTTTGGAAGTTAAGTTTCTTGATACAGAAGGCAAAAACTAGGGCAAAAAAGGCACAAAAAGCCGCCAAGATTGCAGCAGTTGGACCCATGAAGTTAAGATCATACCCAAAATGGTTTTGCACAAACAATTTAATGCTTGGTTCTGGTTCTATCCCACTCATCTTTATATATCTTCAATATCACCATACTTAATATACTGTTTCTATTAAAAAAAATTTGACCATATGTAATATATATTTGTTTGTGTAATTATATTATTTTTACATGCTTTTCTAATCAAGTTTAATCTACTTGTAGTATGAAATTACAAATATATTTTTACCCCCTATAAAACAAATTCTTGCTCCTTCACTGGCATATGAATACAAGATTTATATATATCACAAAGCACAACTTATGATTTGGTTTACAAAGCCTGGAATTTTTATTTCTATCTTGTTTGGAAATTCAGAAATCTTATGCAGAAGGCATAAAGAGATGCAAAGAAAACGGTGAAGGCAACCAATACTGCAGCAACTGGTCCCATGAAATCTGGTTTAAACCCATATTCGTCTTGTATGTACCATTTAACTGTAGGATCAGGTTCAATCCCGCGAGCTTTAATGGTGTCTTCAACATCTCTATATTGGGAGACAATTAGTCCATACACTGTCCACGCTAATGGGCAAATCCAATAGTACCAGACCCACCACTTAGGAATTTTCTAATATTTCAAAACAAAAAAAAAAGTTAAAATAGCTAATTATTTTCAAGTTTTGATAAAAAAGGCATGAAAAGAATGATAATAAGAACATACCGGTCTTGGGATGAAGAAGCCAGAGAAAAGATTGAAAAGAGCATAAAATGCTGCAGCGAAAATAGCTGCTACTTGCAGGTTTGGAGAAAGGGAAGCAGTCATCATTCCATAGTAAGTAAAGTAGAGGAAAGAGAAGAAGGAGATGAAATAGAACCAAAAGAATTTTGCTGCTGTCCATTCAAAGGCCACCATTGCATATACAATTGCTGTGTAATATGTAGTTTGAACTAGCACATATGGCATTTCAACAATAATCTGCAGGCCATTGGGTCACTCAAATTCAGTTTAATTGTTTTCAGATGAAAAGACCAATCAAAGTTTAAACATAAACTCACCTGTGCAAGAGCATAAGGTAGTGCAGAGTACATCCCAGCTGCTCTTTCTCTATAAAAGACAGTTCTTTCAACTGTTACTATGGGCTGTACTGTTGAACAATTGTTAACACCGATAAAGAAAACAGACGCATACATGGCACCGATGATCATTGTCAAATCATTTGAGCTTTCCCTGAATAGTAGACAAACAGATCAAGTTAAAACTTTTTAGCTGCTAAACTAGTGAAGTACACAGTTATTAATATGCTAGATAAGAGTGACAAAATAGAAATAGACCTTTTCCGGCCAACCTTCCAAAATACAGTCCCAACAATTAGAGCAGAAATTAAAGTGACGAAAAATCTAACAAGGTTATAATCAGGACTTCTCCAATATGTCCACCATTGTTTCCAAAGGCAAGATTTGAATTGGCCCCATGTAGGTTGAGAATATTTAGATGCAAAATAAAGGTCACTTGCTCCTGGTGGTGGTGTGCTTAATTCCTTTACTAAAGCCCTGTTTCTCCTGCTCATAAATGTTACTTGCTATTATTTGTTTATCATTTATCAAACTTCAAAAACCCAGATAATTTAGCATATGCTGTGAACATACTCATATAAGGAAGATGATTTGTAGTACTCTGCAAAGTCAATTCCAAGTTGGATTTCTGCTGCTATGGAGCTCACTTCAAGCATCCATGTTGCTGGATTGTACTTCTCTTTAATTTTAGGAACTCCAGAAATTGCCTGAAATATGCAAAAATGTGCATTTAGAACATGAAAAAAAAAGTTGATTTACTGGTACTAGAATCGTGTCTGCAGTCGCGGGACTGCCGGTTTGAATCCTGGTTAAAGTCAAATTAACAAAACAAACAAGGAAAATGTTTTAGGAAGATGAATTACTTCGAAGTATTCGATGATTTTATGCGAATTTCGACCCAATGGGCCTAAGTAGATAACTTGTCCTCCTCTTTTCATTAGTAGCAACTCATCAAAGGCTTCAAATATGTCAATGCTAGGTTGATGGATTGTGCATACAACAGTTCTTCCAGTATCCACAGTGTTTCTTACAGTCCTCATAACAATTGCTGCTGCTCTTGCATCGAGTCCAGAAGTTGGTTCATCCATGAAAATGATCGAAGGATTAGCTACAAGTTCAACAGCAATTGTCAATCTTTTTCGTTGTTCTGTTGACAATCCTGTAACTCCCGGAAGCCCAACTAGAGCATCCTTTAGATTGTTTAGTTCTACCAACTCCATCACTTCATCTACAAAGCTCTGTATGAATAAAACCCACAATTGTTTCAGCACTTTTATTCATTACCTCATAGGCTTTTTATGAGAAGTATTAAAATTACCATCTTTTCATGTTTTCCCACTTCTTTCGGGAGTCGAAGAAATGCTGAATAAATTAAGGATTCTCTAACTGTGACTTGTGGCGAATGGATATCCGTCTGTTCACAATATCCAGAAATTCTTGCAAAGGTTTCTTGCTTCTTGGGGAATCCCGAAATCCTAATATCGCCTTCAATGTATCCGCCTGTCTTTCTTCCTGCCAAAACATCCATCAACGTTGTTTTTCCAGCTCCACTGACTCCCATCAGTGCTGTAAGGATTCCAGGCCTAAATGTGCCTGTTACACCACGAAGTAATTGTAGCCTGTCTTGTCCGACTCCTTGATCCCTCATTTCCTATTATTAATCAAAGATACAAAAGAGTTTAAGTTCTTGTATTCTTATACTGCTTGATAGCCTTGTCAAGAAATAAATTGCAATTGGAAAAGGAATTAAGTCTTACAGAGGGCATATCCACATAATAATCCACATTATCAAAGGACATGGCTAGAGGAGTGAAAGGCAGGACCATTCCTCTTTTGGCAGCAACATCATGAGCTACAGATGTATTTCTACTTGAATGGTTGCTCGTTGTCCGGACTGCCATCTCTCCTAAGACATTCCAATTTTAATATAGTATGAGTCAGGAATTCAAGAATTAATGCTAAGTAGAGAATGCAATTTATACATATCTTACTTGAATTGTTTTCTTGAGAAGGAGATAATGAATTGGCTCTTCTTGGTTCAACCCTTGACCCTCGCACATTACCAATCTCCATTTCCATTGCTGTTTCTTCGGAGATTATTGCTTGTGGCTTTCCAGGAGCTATTATACAAAAGTTTGATAGTCATGCACTCAAAAGAAGAAAATTCAACATCAGACATTGAAAGGAGACTGATACAACTTACGACTTAAGTAGGCAAGAGCAAATGTAAAAAGGACATTGAAGAGAATTGCAAAACCCAAAAGAGCAACCGCACCAATCCAATACCAGTCCTCATCAGGGAAGATATCAAAGTTCTCGAGCACTGCTATGCCTAATCTAGTAACATTATCTGAAGCCTGCAGATGGTAATGTCCTTCAATAACTTGTAGAGAAAAAGAATGTCTATTTGTTTAAAATGACTTCTTTTGATCAACTTACCAGTTTGTCCATCCACCTGGAGGCGAACATTTCATTCACGCTAATGGCATTATAACCATATGTTATAGGTGAAACCCAATAAGCCCATGCCCAACCTTTTGGAATTTCACCTGTCATAAAATGCAGCAAAACTTATACTAGTGATGTCACAAATTAACTAATGTGGTACTAAATTTGCTCTTATTTAAAGTTCTTGGCTTTCATACGAACCTTTAGGAAGAATAAAACCTCCAAGCATGAAAATAAGAAGAAGAATCAGTGCCCCGCCTGTGTTAGCGATGATCATAGTCCTGCAAATACCAGCAATAAGCCTAAACATTCCAGCTGCCATTTGCTGGACCAGAAACACTAGTACCAAATGCTTGAAAAACCTGCAAATGTCATACCCAAAAAGTTCAGTCACAATTCAAACTTCAAACTCTTAATCTCGCAGTACTGAAGATGACTCTGGTGCCACCTAGCCAGAGGTAATTAGTTATTTTACTTCAATTTTACGACACTAAACAATTACCTGCCAGCTTCAGGTACAAATCCTATGGTGAAATATGCGATAACGACCCAAACAATAGACTCCAGTATAGCAATAGGCACCCTTAGAAGAAGAGTTGGGAGAGTAAAAGTCCAAGCGGGATGGAACAAGAGATCTCTATGCTTGTAAAATACAGGAAGCCTTGTAATCATCAGTGATAGCTCTGCATATCCATTGAACATGTTATGGATGACACTAAATGTAAGTGCACCAACATAGAGTTGCCCATCACTTTCATTTCTTGTGTGCATTTTTGTTCTTAAAAACACAGTGGAAGCTATGAATGCAACTATAATAAGTTGGACAGCTTTTGAGACATAAACGAAGGCATTTCTTTTTATCAGTAGCCATTCTTTGTTCCAACAAGCTTTAAGCAGTTCCATTCTTGGAACCGAGTATCTTGTGAATACTAGAGCTGCTCTGTGGCTCTGGGACTTGTCAAATGGGACTGAGAGTTGGTTTTGCAGTTGCAATCCCACATGGAATCTCTTGAATTTTTCTGCAAATTCAGGAACTGATATGTATCTGTATGGCATGCTTCTGTCTGCCCAGTACTGCTCTTGGTCTTTCCTTGAAGTAACCTGTGACGATTACTCTAATTAATTAAATATGTGTAAATTTTTTTATAATTTGACTAACATGGTAATTGGTAAAATAAAAAAATTTAAGCTATGGACTCAAAATTTAAACTCTTCCACTAGAAGTGAGCATTCAAACCAAACCAAATCAAATCAATACTTGTCAAATAAACCAAAATTTTGTAAAGCATAAATCCAACTGAACCAAATAATGTACGTGACAAAAGACTGAACTGATTATGTAAAGGACTGAATGGAACCGAACCAAACTGATTCGATTCAGTTGACCTTACCGTAAGGAATTCAAGTACTCGTCAAAGGCATAATAAGTTCAAAAGAAAGCCCATCAATTGATCAAATGGGATGGGCCTGGAGAGAGGCTTGAAGGCTTTCTTTGGATTTGTTAAGCTACGATACAAACTACGATAATAAGGTGCTTCCACATAAATAATATATGATGATCGTACCTCTTGCAAGAAATCTGCGGTTCCCTTTCTCTCGGGGCAGCGGAACCCACAGCTCTCAAAGAATTCAAGGACGTGGACTCGTGGGCCCTGGTAGACGATTTGACCTTCCGATAAGAAGATGATGTCATCAAACAGATCGAACGTCTCAGGAGCGGGCTGCAGTAGGGACATGAGTACCGTAGCCTCAGTGAAGTGTACGATCTGCTGTAGGCACTTCACTATTTGATACGTTGTGGAGCTATCTAGACCTGTTGATATCTCATCCATGAATAGTGTTTTTGTGGGCCCAACAATCATCTCTCCTGTATTAATCAAAGATTAGCTTAACCAACTGTATTTGGTTTCCAGTCAAAAAGAAAATATCAATAGTTTGCTTAATAAAAATTTAGTTTCCCTGCGATATTGGAACATGTCTCTTAATATTTTTTTCTTTTAAATATTTATGTAAATTAAATTATTATATAAAACAATATAAATCTTTCAAAGAAAGACAAAAATATGGAAAAAAAATATGATACTAGAATTTGAATTTTTAATATTAAAAATTTATATTTTTTCAAAAATATAACATCATTCAATATGTAACATATGATATTTTTTTTTAAATAAAGCATTAATTTATTTCTTTACTTTAGTACTAGGATATAAAAATACTCTTAACTTTGAATGTTAGTGTAACTTTATCATATTTCAACCATAACTTGAAATTAAATTTTAAGGTATATTTGTCAATAATTTAAAAAAAAAATTTGAAGAATTTGTAGCGAATTACGAAAGTTAAGGTATTTTTGTTTATGACGTAGGTACGAGGCCTTAAAAAAAATGCATACTAAAATACAAATTAAATACTAAACCTGTTGTTACTCTTTTCTTCTGACCACCAGATATTCCTCGTAGCATTTCATCTCCTACAATGGTGTCTTTGCATATATCAAGTCCTAATATCTGTTACATTAACAGAAATAAAATTAAAAATTGATGATAATAATAATAAAGTGATTGTGAGCCCCAAAATTGGAAATGCAATATTTACTTCACAACTTTGGAAATTCTTCAACTTACCTTTAGAGTATAGTCTGTAATAAGATTGCTTTTCACTCCTTCCATTGCAGTTGCCTGGAAAATTACAGATAATTATGGATTATTCAAATTATATTTCAATAATAATGATGAAAATGAGGTAACTTTGCCTTTTGCTTTTGCTTGATATTTTGAAAAAAAAAAACAAAATTTCCAATTTTAAAAATCCATAGACTTTAAAATTTAAATTTCACATAAAAATGAAGAATGATTACCTTCATGAAAAGGTCCACTTCTGCCTCTGGGAATAAACCAGCATCCCTCTCTCTCCTTGCAAGCTCTTTTAGGAGTTCTATATATTAATAAATGTAATACAGAAAATTCAATTTAACTAATTAATTTGGTTCGATAAATTAGGAGTACTGAGATGCAATTTTGCTTTCTAAAATATAATTAATTACCCTCTCTACTACCAATCCCCTGGCACCTTGCAGAGAAATCCAGGGTTTCTTTGACTGTCATAACTCCAACATGAACATCATTTTGGCTAATATAAGCAGATGTCTTTCTGGGCACAAATTCATTGAGCTTATACCCATTATATGTTATCTCTCCTGTAACCTGCAAGTAAAATTCAATTTTGATTTTGTTTATGTATGCTTTATTCGAATAATAAATTACCTAAAATTAAGCCCAATTAAAATTAGGGTCACTAACCTTAAGATCTGGGTCCAACTTTCCTGCCAGAGCTAGCAACAAGGTTGTTTTTCCAGAGGATGGTGGACCTAACAATAGTGCCATTCTATAACAAATGGAAAATATGTCAGAAATTAACAATCGAGCGTCTATCTCATGATATAAAAATGTCTGACATTTACCTTGACGGTTTTATAATCCCAGATACATCTTTCAGGATTGTAAGCTTTGTTCTCTTGGCAAAACTAATCCCAAACATGCCAAGACCTGATTCTACCATGTTCTTGGCGCTATTTAAAAGAGTAGGAAGAGCTCTGCTGCCAATATAGCAATTTGCTTCCACAGTTAAATGCTCAAATCTAACTTCCACAGTAGGAAGTTGAATTCCAACCCTGCAATTACAAAATATATATATATTTATATTACTATATATAAAATAAAAAATACAGATTACATGCAATTACTATTTTTCTTGAAAAATTTAACAGTTACCTATCGACTCTCTGTCTCATTTTTTTCAAGAACTTCTCATTGTCCTCCTCTGCAACCTTAAAAACAGTACTGATAAAAGTGTGTTTATCATTCATGTCAAGCTTTCTAACATCAACTTCTTTATGCACTGTTGTGGTTTCTTGAAGCTCATTCTGTACAATAGATTTCATAATAGTTGTTCTTATCCTGTCATAAGTTGGTAACTTTTCTATAGCAGCCCATTTTAGAGCTTCTTCATCTTCAATGGCAGTACTGTGATGGCTATTTCCTCTTGAAAATACATCTTCCGTGTGCCAACTTCTTCTGCTAACACTTCTGCTCATTTTCTTGGGCTTCTTTGCCTCTTTGAAGTTCTTGCAAAATTAAAAATTATTGCATCAAATTATTGTTAAATTTATAAGAATTCTTTATCAAATTACGAAAATCATGTTCAAGAATTAATTTGTTGTTAGGACTCATTTATATTTTGTTTGGTCGCTAAGAAAAGGTAGTAATAGAAAGAAAAGAAAGATAAAAACTTTGGATTTTTGCACTCAAATAATTAACAAAGTCTAAGGGTCCTAGCTATTGTTGAATTTTCTGAGTCGATGAGGTTAAACAGTTTCAAACATTTGACTCTGTGGACGGTAAGTTCACACATCATTTAAAGAAAACGCCACCAAAATTTCCTCTTTTTCAATATGCATGTACTTTGCGTAGCTACCAAACACAGGGATTATATTTAATTTCAATAATGTGAAAAAAAAAAAAAAATCCCAGATCAGTTCAGTTTGGGTTCTAAATTATTTGTCAAAATAATTTAGTGGAAAAAAAATGCGAACTTTGCATAAAAATGGTTCCAAATAATTTGAAAAAAAAAAAAGAAAAAAAAAAACTTTTGTTGGCAGATAAAAGATTTTAGAGTATGACAATCTCATCACAAAATCCCATCATTACCAACTTAACATGGACATGTCACTGAAATCTTCAGATGTCTAGGCGACTTCAGTTTCAGTGCAAGTCTTTATTATTATTATTATTTTTTCATTGCAATTATTTTTAAAATCTCTTTTTTGGAAAGCAATTTCATATATATGCAAAAGTTGCATAAGATGGGATAAAGAAAAAAAAGGGTAGAAGTTGCATGGAGAAAAAAAAAACAGAAAGAAAAGAACAGAAAAGAAAAGAACTTACCCTGGTTTAATTCTTGAATATACAGAATAGAAATGGAGTTAGAGGAGAAGGCCTTCAAAGATGGATTCTTTGAGAGAACTAATTTGGGGTTTGCTAAATCCTGAGAAGCTCTCCTCTCTCTCTATCTCTCTCTCTTTTAGTTGTAAGGAGAATAGCATGCAATGGAAGTTGTAGGGTAGGGTATAAATACAAGAGGAAATGCAAATTTCAACGTCGACGACTAAATGGAACGTTATTAGCTGCTGGAGATTACATACAGAAGGTGCATGTAAGTCTAATTGAAATTTTTGTATTTTGATGATATTGATTTTACTTCCTATAAAACAGAAATAGAATATTTCATATATTTGAAAAATCACCAATAACAAATCCCAATGAAAAGAAAAAAAGATATTGACGAGATCATGTATTCAAAATTGGGCACTTGTGTGTGTATTTTTTATTTTTTTTTATGATGAATAATTAGCATGTAATAATTAACTACATTTTTTGGTATTATCATTAATATCATTAATAACTAGTGTTAGAATCTGCGTGATGCGCAGAACAATATTTAAAAATGAAATAATTTTTTTATAATTTCGACATAAATACAACACGAATATTAGATGGTTGATACGAACAGAACACTTTTAATCAGCTTAATATTATAAATAAGTTAATTGGATAGTGTTGACCCATATATAACTTTTGTAACCCACTTAATATTATAAATAGGTTAAGTTTTGTGTTGACCTATATTCAATCTACATAACTGTTTATAGTATTTTTAACTTTTAACCTATTTAACTCCAATTATATTTAAAAATAAATTTTCACACGTAAAATGCAAAAATTCTTCGAGATTTATAATTAAAATAAAATAGAAATACAACAATAAAATTTAAATAGGTTTTAGTTGAAGTATTTATATCTAGCACTAGAATTACCTCTTTACTTTTAAATAAACGGGTCACTCTCCTAACTCGCGTGTCAATCTGCAACACAATCCGTTTATATTCGTATCATAAATGAGTGACTTGTTTATGACACGAAGTTGTTTAATCTCAACCCTGACCCATTTATTTTGCGTGTCGTGATCCATTTTGGCACCCTTAATATGACCTGCATCAAAAAATGTACACACAGTATTAATGTATTTTCAATAGTGATAATAATTTTGAGAATTTAACTAATAATATTGAAATAAGAAATTAAGTATTTTTTATTTTATGCTCATGATTTATTATAAATAATTGTTTATTTATTTGAAATATTAATGTATTACACTTATTTAGTGGAGTGTGTCATAAGTGTATGGATCTCCTACTTTTTTAAAAATTGTCGAATCATATATGTTTCCGTATTGCGTGATGAAGTGTTTTTTTAATTTATTTCTGCATTTTTTTTTATTAATGAATAATCAGAAAAAATAAGAAAGGACTAAATCTTTTTTCGAAAAAACTTTTATTACTTATTTTTTTGATATAAAAGAAAAATAAAATTAATTTTTCTCTATAAATTTATTTTTATAATTCTTTATTTTCCTTCTAATTTGAAGAGAAAATTATTGGAATTCTTTTCCCTTATATTTTTTCTTTCAAAAAAATAAGTTTTGCCTATTAATATTAATTTAATTTTTTTCCTCTTATATGAATTAATATTAATATTAATCTAGCTCCTTGTATAAATTAAATATTTCTTATTTTATGGCTTGAGTTATTTGTATTTTAATTTAATTTAATGTATCTTGATGGGATGTAATTAATAGATATTATCATGATAAAAACATTATCTAAAAATAACAACTTATCTTCTTACAATTGATGTCATTACACCTTATTTTCTTATAACCGTGCTAAATAATTATTGTCCTCCTTATACTTGACAGTTTCATAGTCTTACATTTGACTTCCATAAAATGCAACTGCTCTGCATTTTTTATATAAATATATATATATCACTAAATTGAAAAAATTTATAAAGTTAGACAATTAGGTTAGTGATTATGTAATATATATAATGTTTACACAATTAAGTTTAATAATATAGAAACTTAAGAGTTTCGATTTATCTTTCAATGTTTCTAAAATATCTAAAATTAACGGTTCGATCTCATCTTTTGATGTCTCCAGAATATTTTTTGCATCTTAATAAAATAAATCTTAATCTTAATTTAAATATAATTAATGTGTGTCTCTTTACAAGTATTTTTTTTAACCCTTTAATTCCATCAATCGATGACATCACTGATATTTCTTTTGTCACAAAACCTTTTTCATATGAAAAAATAAAAAAGAAAAAGAATTGATAGATAGACATATTTTAACTAAAAAAATTGGTTACCTTATTAGAGAAAAAAAAATTATGAGGAATCTATATTTTTTGCGTTAATTATTATATAATTATCGTATTAAATTCGATAACTAGTGAGATTAATTTATCATTATATGCCAAAACACAAATTTAACCAAAGTAATTAAGGTTAGAATATAATGGTTTAAATCAATTTCACATGCTTGAAACAGAATTTGCGTTAAGCAGATGCAAATAGATTAAGTTATCACAATGGAGCTTAGTCGAATTATTTCTATTTCTAGGGTAATTCAATTCCTATACGTCTTTCAATTACTTGACTTAAATGCTTTTTATATGTCAACTCAAAAGTCCTAATGCCCAAAATTAGCTTTGGGAAATGTCAATCGAACCTTCTACTAATTAACATTAATTTTTTTTTTCATTAGGAATTTAATGAAATGAAATAGTATTATTATTCCATCCATACATATATAATAATACCTTCACTTTTTTTTTAAAAAAAAAAAAAATAATACATTCACTTTCTTTCTATTTTTTATGAAGTAATAAATTATCTTTTTTAAATTTATCTTTATTTATATTAGACATGTACAATATAATAATATGTCATAAATGATAATCTGGTCAAATTATTTTTGGTATCCCATGTCTCATGTTACTGCCAAATTAGCCAAATTGAAGGCTATTTTTAGGTTCTCAGTTAAATTTTTAGTACAAATTAAAGTTATAATTAAATCATTTTATTTTATTTTTTATTAAGGAAGATTAATTGGCAATGGCATACAATACAATTGTTGGAACTTGCACAGAGTAATTTTCTCGAAATCATAAATTTAATAGCTTAGTAACATATGAAGAGGACGAAATCCTTCCTTTGAGGAGTTTTTGTTCAATCCTTATCAACAAAATCAAAAGGGACTTTTTTCTTTTCTTTTTTTTTTTTTTTTGGTTCATTTGTTGGAAAAATGTGCAGTAAAAATGATGTCAATATTAATTGGAGCTGTGTGAAGAATAAAGACAAGTACATACATAATTGCAGAAAATTTTGAATCTTTACGTAAGCTTAGCTAATTGGTGTAGTCTTCGTTTTTTACTACTATTTTGATTTCTTCTACACATTCTAAGTTTTCGATCTTGTCAATATAAACTATGAGACAAAGAATACAAATCTAGAATATGTTCATTACACACGTAAGATTGAACAAAACTGAGAAACAAAGAGGTTGAAAATCTTGCCTTTCTTTATTAATAAAATGATTTATATATAAGAATTATAGCTCATCTAATCTCTTTGTGCAAGGTAAATTCCTAAACTTATGTAACAAGAATAATCTCCTAAAAATAAAGTATCAAGATTTTACAATAGAAAAGTATCTACAGAAAGGAAAAAAAAAAAAAAAAAAAAAGAAAACAAAATCGTGAAAATCATGGCCATAGAATCATGAGGATCATTCAATATCTTCCAAAAAATATTTTCAGAATATGGACTCAAAAAAGAAATAGTGAAATTTTCACCCGTCGTATAGAGTTAGAGATGAATTGGAGATAAATTGAGTACTCGTTAAGATATTCGAATCCATCTCAAATTTATTTAAAATTTCATTTTTACTATCTGAATTGGTCATAAATCCAATTAAAATTATTTGTTCAACGCTTGATTCATTCAACTACCCATTTAGTATTAAAATATTTTATTTATTTTTGAAATAAAAAATAAATAAAAAGTTTAAAAGATTTGATTTGATAATATATATATATATAAAATAATTATAATACTAAGTATAACTAGATAGACATAATTATAATGCAATTCTAATTACAATATTAATTAAATGAGTAATAAATAATATTTACTAGTTGTGGCTTAGTTAGCTACGTAGACTGAGCACGTGGGAAAAGTTCTCGAATTCGATCTCCACTAAACACACCTGTAAAGAGGGACAAACAACCTTAACTGTGGTAATTTTTCACCACATTAAGATATCATTCACAGATCCCAATTTCATCACTTATTGCAACTTTGGAGAATGATACCTTAATTTAGATTTGTGTTCATAAATGATGCTTTAATTTGGATTTGTGTTCATAAATCCATAGTCAAGAAGGATCAAATTTCTCTTTAATGAGATAAATGATACATGAAATTAGAAATAAGATTATAAATGATAAATGAATTTGGAATTTTTAATGTTTATACAAACATGATATATCTATTGTTTTTTTATGTGAATACAATCTCCACATTTGATGTTTAGATAAGCAATTGATATTGTATTAAAAATAAAATTTGGTTATTTTATAATAGAAGACTTAATTTTTTTTATCAGAACATTTATAAATTTATTCATTCCTCAATCAGGTTAGTTAATTTTTGAAAATATTATGTTGTTTTACACTTTTTTTTTCCAATTTGGTTAATTAAAGATGTTCGACTTATTACATGTTTAATATGAAATATCAGTATAATTAAATCAAATCATTACCTAATTAAGGAAAAGAAATTAATTGCATATATATAGTTGTAAAATTATTTGAAAAAGTTTAATAATTAATGTCACTAGATTCGAATAAATAAATAAAAAGATATAATCTATTTGGTGAATAAATATTTTATCACCAAATGATGTGTATTTCGAGGAAAGATATTTTGGGTGAATCTACATTTATTTATTAAAATAGTGTTTATCACAAATAGTGTTTTTTACAACATTTATTACAAATGAACAATTATTTATCATTTGTAAATAGTATTTCAATTGACATTAATTTTTGCAATTAGTTTTTTACAACATTATCATTTTTGTCAAAATCTCATGGACTGTGGCCACAAAAAATATCAGTTACCAAACACGTACACGTGTTTTCAGTTTGCCCGCATGTGCGCACGCGTGTGATATAACTCAACAATATAATATAATATACTCCAAAAAGATCGTAATGTCAGACTAAGGGTGGTGTATGTGTTCCAGTCGACAGTTTGACAATAAAGAGCTATTCTAATTCTGACGTTTGTATGTAAGAATTTATTTAGAGAAAGGCCAATAGCAAACATTTGGAAATTAAATCAACTGACAACTTTCTCATTCTCGGGAAGATATCATTTCAGAGTTGTGCAGTAATGTAGAAGGATCCAGCGTTGGATGGTTGTCAGCGAGTCAAATTTTTGCTGGGAGTGATTTATTAATCATAATTAATTATATGATTATTAACCTTAATTTATCTGATATTAAATACGAATAAAGAAAGACATAATATAACTAAGAAGATGTTCAAAATTGTTGCACACAAATGAATTTCATTGAAGTAATTTATGGAATACAGATATCCTTGACATTTACAAAATACACCTATCCAAGCTTGTTGCTTGAATGTTTTAATCATTATCTTTACTAATTAAAAATAAATCATAATACAAAATCCAGAATATATATATAATCCTATAAAATCAATACAATTATTACACAATAACCACCAGTTCTGATGGCTTCTTGTCCTCTATCAGTACTCTATCTTTCTATATATTTATATCTACAAATTTACTTCTAGAAAAACTTTATATATAGTGATTAATATCTCTATCTTGTTTGGAAGTTTAGAGTCCTTATGGCATAAGCATACACAAATGCAAAGAAGACTGTGAAACCAACCAATACAGCAGCAACTGGTCCCATGAAGTTTGGATCATACCCATAATGATCTTCTATATATGCCTTAATTGAAGGACCTTGAAGTAACCCAGGAACTTGAATAGTGTCTTCATTATCTCTGTATTGTGACACAATAAGTCCATACACTGTCCATGCCACTGGGCAAATCCAATAGTACCAAATCCACCATTTGGGAATTCTCTGCAATTAATATATTGAGTTGTGAGTCAAAATGCATTACTAGTTGTTGTTGTTGTTGTTGTTATTCAAATGGTGTTAAAGGAAATGGACATACCGGTCGTGGGATGAAGAAGCCTGAGAAAAGATTGAAGAGTGCATAAAATGTTGCTGCAAATATGGATGCTACTTGGAGATTTGGCGTCACGGAAACAGTCATCATTCCATAATAAGTGAAGTAGAGGAAGGAGAAGAAGGAGATGAAGAAGAACCAGAAGAATTTTGCTGCTGTCCATTCGAAGGCTACCATAGCATACACAATTAGAGTATAATATGTTGTTTGAATGAACACATAAGGTATTTCACAAATGACCTGCAAGTAATGTTAATACTATTAGGACATAAAAACACAGTAGCAATCATTGAATTTGCAATTGTAAGAGCCTGAAGATGATTTCATAAATACAAACTAATTAGAAAGAAGCTGAATGCTTACCTGTGCCAGAGCGTAAGGTAATGCAGAGTACATTCCGGCTGCTCTTTCACGATAAAAGACAGTCCTTTCAACTGATATTATTGGTTGTACAGTCGAGCAGTTGTTAATGCCAATAAACAACACAGCAGCATACATAGCCCCAATGATCATACTCAGGTCAGTTGTGGTATCCCTGATACACAAAACATAAAATAGAACAATTAAAATTGACGTTATTTTGTATTGAATTGTACATGCAAGAGAGAAAATTGTTTAGT
This sequence comes from Jatropha curcas, assembly GCF_041381405.1. Taxonomy (NCBI): domain Eukaryota; kingdom Viridiplantae; phylum Streptophyta; class Magnoliopsida; order Malpighiales; family Euphorbiaceae; genus Jatropha; species Jatropha curcas. Next base: position 32,327,112 of record NC_143151.1, on the reverse strand, counting down.
CTGCTTACTTTTTAGTGCCAACTTTCCAGAAAATTGACCCAACCATAAGTGCAGCAGCTAAGGTGAAACCGTATCTAACAAGGTTATAATCAGGACTTCTCCAATAAGTCCACCACTGCTTCCATAGGCAAGACTTGAATTGTCCCCATGGAGACTGAGAATATTGAGATGCAAAATAAAGGTCTTTTGCTCCTGGTGGTGGTGTGCTCAACTCCTTCACTAAAGCCTTATTTCTCCTGTTCATATAAAAATAAATATCTAAGGTCAAAATTCAAAGAATTTGGCATACAACATTAGCAAAATGGAAATTTGTATAATATTTTTTTTCTTTGACTTACTGGTGTAAAGATGATGACTTGTAGTATTCTGCAAAGTCGATTCCAAGCCTGACTTCTGCTGCTATAGAGCTCACTTCTAGCATCCATGTTGCTGGATTGTACTTATCTTTGATTTTAGGAACTCCAGGGATAGCCTGCAATGCCATAAAATTAGACAATTTGTTCTTATATCTTTTGGGTACTTCAAAGGACGAAGAAAATTTCAGGACAAAAGAATACCTCAAAGTATTCAACGATCTTGTGCGAATTTCGACCCAATGGTCCTGAGTATATAACTTGTCCTCCTCTCTTCATTAGTAGCAACTCATCGAAAGCTTCAAAGATGTCGATACTGGGCTGATGGATTGTGCACACAACAGTTCTTCCAGTATCCACGGTGTTTCTTACAGTCCTCATAACAATTGCTGCTGCTCTTGCATCAAGTCCAGAAGTTGGTTCATCCATGAAAATGATCGAAGGATTAGCAACAAGTTCCACAGCAATTGTCAATCTTTTTCGCTGTTCTGTTGACAATCCTGTGACTCCTGGAAGTCCAACTATAGCATCTTTTAGATTGTCTAGCTCTACTAACTCCATCACTTCATCTACGAAAGTCTGGAAAGATTAAACCACGAGATTTCTTTTAGCACTTCATTTTTTTTATTATTTTTTTTTAAAAAGTGATTTAAATGGTGAACATACCATTTTTTCTTCTTTGCTAACTTCTTTCGGAAGACGAAGGAATGCTGAGTAGATTAGAGATTCTCTTACAGTGACTTGAGGTGAGTGGATATCATTCTGTTCACAATATCCTGAGATTCTTGCAAAGGTTTCTTGATCTTTAGGGAATCCTGAAATTCTAATATCTCCTTCAATATATCCACCTGTCTTTCTTCCTGCCAAAACATCCATCAATGTTGTTTTTCCAGCTCCACTAACTCCCATTAATGCTGTTAGGACTCCAGGCCTAAATGCGCCTGTTACTTGGCGAAGAAGTTGAAGTCTGTCTTCTGGAACTCCTTGTTGCTTCATTTCCTGTTACCACCAATTAAGGTTAGTCACAAATAATAGATAGAAGCTCAAATATATAAAAAAAGTTGGAGAGCAATAGGGATTTTGATTCTTACAGCAGGCATGTCCACATAATAGTTCACGCTGTCAAAAGACATGGCTAGTGGAGTGAAAGGAAGAACCATCCCTCTCTTCGGAGCAATACCATTAGCTGCCTCAAGAGATGAATCGGCATTTCTGCTCAGTCCATTGGGGTTGGATCGGCTGCTCATTCTATGCATTGCCATTTCTCCTGATATATTTTTAATTTCAAGTCTCTATAAGGATTTCTACTATTGGGAAAGACAAAAAAAAATGAATTTTTTTCTTTTTTGTTTCTTACTTGTATTGTTTCCATCAGCAGAAGATAATGAGCGAGGGAACGAGTCTCTTTTTGATGTTGTCATTCTCAATCTTGGTTGACCGTTTGAGTCTTCTTCTTCTTCCATTTCCTTTGCTGATTCCTCAGATATTATTGCTTGTTTCTTTCCAGGAGCTATTATACCAAAGCAAAAAACACATTTTAAAAAAAAATTACCACTTCAAAGAAGAGAATATATTTACATCCTCCAAAAAGAAACCTTCCTCAAAAGGAAGAAACAAACTTACCATTCATGTACATAAGAGCAAAGGTGAAAAGAACATTGAAAAGAATTGCAAATCCAAAAAGGGCACCCGCACCAATCCAATACCAATTCTTGTTTTGGAAAACATCGAAGCTTTTGAGCACTGCAATGCCTAAACTTGTAGAACCGTCCGAAGCCTGTAATGCAATCATTTTCTCTCTATCAAACACAAATCTAAATTCTATTTCTTTTATAATTCCATTGATAATTTGAGAAACACATACCGTTTTGTTCATCCACCTTGGAGCATACATTTCATTAACAGCAAATGCATTGTAACCATAACTCATAGGAGACAGCCAGTAAGCCCACTCCCACCAGTTTGGAATTTGACCTTTTGGTATAATAAAACCTCCAAGCAAGAAGATTAGAAGTAGAATAAGCACTCCACCCGTATTCGCAATAATCATAGTCCTACAAACTCCTGCAATCAATCTAAATATCCCAGCAGCCATTTGCTGAGTCAGAAATACCAGTAGCAGATGCTTGAAAAACCTGCAGAGACAGCATTCAACAGTTAGAACTTACAAACAAAAGTGAAATAACTAAAAATATAATCATCTTAAAGAAAATGGGAATGGTTTGGATTTACCTGGCAGCTTGAGGAGCAAGTCCTATTGAATAATATGTAATGCAGACCCAAACCACAGATTCTATTATTGACATAGGCAGAGTAAGCAGGAAAGTTGGGAGAGTGAAAGTCCAAGCTGGATGGAAAAGAAGGTCTCTTTGCTTGTAAAATACTGGAAGTCTTGAAATCATCAAAGAAAGCTCGGCAAAACCATTAAACATGTTAATGATCATAGTAAACAAAAGTGCACCAATATATATTGCTCCATCTTCTTCGTTTCTTGAGTGCATTCTTGGTTTTATAAATACTGTTGATGCTATAATTGCAACAATTATAATTTGGACTGTCTTGGAGACAAAAACCACAGAATTTCTTTTGATCAATAGCCATTCTTTGTCCCAGCATGCCCTTAGTAGTTCCATTTTTGGAACAGAATATTTTGAGAATGCTAGAGCTGCTTTATGGCCTTGAGACTTGTCAAATGGCACTGATAGCTCATTGTCTAGTTGCATTCCTACATGGAATCTCTTGAATTTTTCTGCAAATTCAGGAACTGATATGTATTTGTATGGTCTATTTTTGACTGCCCAATATTGCTCCTGGTCTTTCTTTGATGTAACCTGTAAGAATTACACGAAGTCAATTAGACATCTTTCTTTGACGGTTGTAAAAGATTGAGGTCAAGGTAAACAATGTTTTACCTCTTGCAAGAAATCAGCAGTTCCCTTTCTTTCTGGACAACAGAATCCACAGCTCTCAAAGAATTCAAGAATATGTTCTCGTGGGCCCTGATAGACAATACGACCTTCTGATAAGAGAATCACATCATCAAAAAGATCAAACGTTTCAGGGGCAGGTTGGAGTAGGGACATCAACACTGTAGCCTCAGTTAGGTGAACAATCTGATGCATGCACTTCACTATTTGATATGTTGTGGAGCTATCAAGACCCGTTGATATCTCATCCATGAATAATGTTTTTGTGGGGCCAACAATCATCTCTCCTATATAAAATAAAAAATTATGCTCTATTAATTATTAGAACAAATCCAAAACTTTAATCTGTAAAAAAAAAATAAAAAAAGCAAGTGTTCTGTCGTCTGCCGTATGCCCTTCGCTATCTGAATAGAACTGTACTCCTCCGAGTACACGTAGATACTGAAGATGATTTTTTTATTTATTGTGTTGGATTCAATTAATTATCATCAAAAATGTAATTAATTAATAAAATATAATTAATGGTTTGGCACAGAAAAATGGGAAAGCACCGTTTTCTCCTTTGATTTTTGATTACAGGAGTTGTTGAGAGTCAACTGAAAGATTTGGTCAAACATATATTTGTTTCCACATAAACTCTTAACTAAATATAAAATATATATATATAATTTGTTGACAATTTTTTACCTTTTCTTCTTTGTTTCTTAAGCATGTGACAACTCATTCACTTGCGTGTGCATAATTATCAAGCAAAACCAGACTAGTCAAAAACAATTAATCTCTTAATTAATTGATTAATTAACTAATTAATCAACTAACCTGTTGTTACCCTTTTCTTCTGACCGCCAGAGATCCCTCTAAGCATTTCATCTCCTACAATGGTGTCTTTGCAGATATCAAGCCCTAATAGCTGTTTAACAACAGAGAAATATGATAGTAATTAATTAATATAAATGTTTGTTAATTAACAAAGAAAATGTAGTTAAATTGTGGTTTACCAAAAATTTTGTTAACCGGCCAAAAGGATAGGGTGTCATAGGGTAGGTAAGGGTACGTAGGGATATTTACAAGTTGCAAATTCAAAGGGATTGGGCCATCTCTTCTGATTTTGTTGGTTTCCAACTCACAGAAAAGTCTTCAATTAAGATTTCAATTTTGACCTCTCCTACCCAATAACCCACTTGCATTTTCCTCCCACCATCCTCACATCCTTTATTTAATAAAGAAATTCTTAAGAAAAAAACTGAAAATATATTGTTTTTCTCTATTAATTTTATTTCAGGATTCGTAGATTATGTCTTAACACTTGAATTGCTTGCTCTTGGTATGTTAAAAATATTTAGTAATTGAACATTTTTTTAGAAGGTAATTGTACTTATTTTTGAGTAAACTATAAAAATGAAATAAATATTACAGAAATTTTATGAAAAAGTCAGAATTTGCTAACTTACTTTGAGAGTGTAGTCGGTAAAAAGGTTGCTTTCTGCTCCTTTCATTGCAGTTGCCTACATATTAGAAAGTACAATTATAATTGGACTTAGTAAATTGGAATTACATATTTGAAATAGACATAATAAATTTAATTTTAAACGTGACATTTTCCTGGCTTTACCTTCATGAAAAGGTCAACTTCCGCCTCTGGAAATATTCCAGCTTCCTTTTCTCTTCTTGCAAGCTCACTCAAGAGATCTACATAACACAAAATTAATAAACTAATGTTAATTGGTGTTTAATTGCATAAACCCAAGATTACTCAAATTTCGTTGAAGTATACTAAATTACCATATCGAGTTCCAACTCCTTGACATCTTGCAGAGAAATCTAAGGTTTCTTTAACTGTCATAACTCCGACATGAACATCGTTTTGGCTAATATAAGCAGATGTCTTTCTTGGCACAAATTCATTGAGCTTGTACCCATTATATGTTATGTCTCCACTAACCTGTTCAACCAAAAAAGAAATATCACCATTATTCTCCTTTTCATACCAGTAAATATTAATTAAATTATAATATTATATGTTAAATATATTACTGACCTTGAGACTTGGGTCCAACTTTCCGGCCAATGCTAGCAAAAGGGTTGTTTTCCCAGAAGATGGTGGACCTAATAATAGAGTCATCCTAAAAAAAAAAGAATAAATAATAAGAAAAAACCAATTATTTACATAATAATTATCATACTATTTCTTTTTCAATATGGGTATTTTAATTTAATTTAATTTAATTTACCTTGATGGTTTTAGGATGCCAGAAGCATCTTTAAGAATTGTGAGCTTTGTTCTTTTAGCCAAATTAATCCCAAGCAGTCCAATTGCAGATTCTGCAATGTTTCTAGCAGCATTTGGAAGAGTAGGAAGAGCCCTGCTGCCAATATGGCAATCTGCTTCGACAGTTAAATGCTCAAACCTGACTTCCACTGTTGGAAGTGTAATTCCAACCCTGAAATTAATTAAAAAAAATGAAAAAGTTAGATGATTAATTAAGTTTTAGGTAGATATTAAAACATATTGACAGTTTTAAGTAAAAATGCAATCCAGATATATAATTAAATGTAATTAATTTTCTATTATCATGTAGAAATGATATAACTAAGGACTTGAGGTTAAAATATTTGATTCAAACAAAGGAAGAAAAAACGGAACATATATACATATATTAAAAGAATTATAATATTAAAAGGAAAAAGAAAAGGAAAGAAAGAAAGCTTACTTGTCAATTCTCTGCCTAAATTTTTTCAAGAACTTGTCATTATCTTCCTCTGCAACCTTAAAAATCATGTCAATGAACTTTTGCCTATCATTCACATCGAGCTTGCTGACATCAACTTCTTTATGAATCATTTTGGTTCCTTGAACATCATGGTCAACAAAAGATTGCATGATAGTTGTTCTTAATCTATCATAAGTTGGTAACTTCTCTATAGCAGCCCATTTGAGAGCTTCTTCATCTTCCTCAGCATGGCGAGTACTTCTCCTTGATTGCCTTCCACCTGAAAATACTTCTTCCATGCTCTTGCTAATGCTCCTGCTAAAGCTTCTTGTCATGTTGTGGCTTGCTCTCCTAGTACTGGATGCTCTAATTCCTTTATCTATACCTTCCATTTTTTGCATTTTTCTGTGTTTAATTTAAAAATAAATAAATAAATAAAAGCTTACGTTAGTAGAAGTTGGATTAAAACTCAGAACTACTTGGAATTTTACAGTGCTAGAGACAATTTCAGTAACTTAATTGGTTGGCTAGTGTTTCTTTGATATCTTTTCTCGCTACCAAACGAAAGGGTAAAAAAAACTGCAAGAAAAGCACTTACTTGAATCAGTTCTGGTTGAATGACTTGAAGAAGAGATGAAGCTGAAATCTCTTAGTTATCTAGACACAGGAATTAAAGAGGAGAGGGGGAGAGGAAGACGGGGTTGGTTGGATTCTTGAAGGTTGTATTTTGCTATGCAATTTCTGGTTCTCTCCAAGAAAATCTTGAGAAGGTCTCTCTTTCTTTATCTATGTGTGTGTGTGTCTCTCTCTCTCCAACTCCTCTTTGGTTCTGGTAGTAAAGCTTAGGCAGAGAGAGCGATGGTAAGTTGTGTAGAGAAGTTAAGAGGTATATATACAAGAGAGAAAAGGAAATAGGTTGCCAGGTGCGAATATTCAATTTTAAACTTCATCAATTAAGTAGAATAATATAGAATAGTGCAATGCAAGCAGTACTTGGAAAGTCTTGTTTGGTAACTAAAGTGTATTCAAACGTGATTGGCCAAACCCACTTTCTTCTCTCTTCCATGCAATCTTACTACTTTTTAGTACACTATTCCACAGTCATTCTTTAATCTTCTGTACATCAATTTGAGTCATTAAATATCTGGATTTTTTTTTTTTTTTTTTTTGACAAATCTTCTGATTTTTGAATGGGCATGTGACAATTCTTGTTATAATCATATTAAATTTGATAATTCTACCATAATAATAAAATGTAAACCAAATTAAAATGAAATAATTAAGATTAGTATAATTTACTATTGTTTCAATAACAAAAAATCTTAATATGAAATTAATATGACAAATTGATGTAATAAAATAAACAAGTGAACATATTAAATGTCCTAAAAGTATTTCATAGACATTTTCTAATAATTGATTTGATTTTATGCCGTTAATTAAATGCTTTGGATTCGAATATCATTAGTAACAGTTCCCTTTATTTTTCAGGACCTATGAAAGAAATATTCTTCCTTTCAATATGTTTTTTGATAGTCTTCCTTTCAATGTAATCATGTGATCTTGCTAAACATGGAAGCAAGAAAATCTAAAGATACCCGCGAGCTATACAGTTGAACTACAATCCAAAATAAACTTATAAATAATAAATAATTTGATTTTCATAATTGTTTTTAGCATGACAAGGGTAGGTTTGGTAGGCTAAAATGCTATAGTCATCAATTACTCACTTAATTATAAAAAATTACCAAGTTGGGTTGGTAAATAGTAGGGCCCCCTCTCCCTCAATTCTTATATTTTAGAAATTACAACATTTTGTACTCTATGGCTGCACATCCAAGTGGTAATTTAAAATAATAATAATAATTTGTCCAAATTTTTCTTGTATGTTTGAAAGTTAGAACACCATCCACGGGTGAAGAGAGGGAACTGGGGGAAGCCTAGGCCCTCCCAAACGCCAATTTTTTATTTTTTTTAATTAAAATTTTTTTTGCTTTATAAAATAGTGGAAAAAAAATTTTTTTTCTTGAATTTTTTTTTTAAAACCCTAAAATTTAAAGTCTAGCGCTGCCCCTGGACCATCCGGTTGTTATTACATAATTAAAGTTAACAAACTTTAAACTCTGTCCTTAATTAGTTTTATGCTAATGAATGTATGTACATTAATTGACTTTTCATCCATGAAACATCTTGGTTAGGCACCATGGATGATGAAACCTTTTTGTTTTTTTTAATTAGTTTGAATATTTCAAATACTCACGTTTTCACAAGGAGTATATTATAATTAAAAGGTATAAAATTGGTCAACAGCAATAAAGAAATTTTTACGACCATGTAAGTATGACCTCGCTATCGATGGTAATGAATATGCATGTGTTTTTGTCTGTAGAATTTCTTGTCAGTCGACAGACACAGTTCACATATGGACCTCAATATCCAATTATTAGGAATGGGAAAATTTATTTGTCCGTAATTGAGATTGAAAATTACCTTTTATTTAAATTAAATGAATTTTATAAAATTTCATGTATTTTTTATTTACAAATTTAATTTTTTGTGCTTGGAATTAACTAAATTGACGTGAAGTTCCGTTTCAAATTTTAAATCTTAATTAATTTGAAAAAATTAATGTGATGAAAAAGAAATTTTAATTATTTGCCCCAAAGTTCATTCAGATTTTTCAAAATTTGGACGACATTTCTTTTTTGCTTTGTCAAAATTTTGAATTTAATCCAATAAATTTAATTTTCATTCAATTACATTACTGTTTGGCTAGAGCTGGTAAAGGAAAGAAAAAAGGAATTCTCCTTTTCAGCATTAGAAAAAGATAGAACCCTCATTGATTTTTGCATTGCCAATGGCTCCAAGTTGGAAGGAATGATTTTTGAAGAGGAAAATATAAATAATTTCTCACTTCAACCAAACAATCTAAAAGCTTCTTCCCATTTTTCCTTTTCCTTCTTGTCTTTTTGTACTTTTCTTCCATCTTTTTCATTTAAACCAAACTTAAAGAAAATTGCCATTGGGACAATAATACAATAATCAAATTCTTGTTTGATAATATAAGATTAAAGCATTTAAATTTCGATAATCTCATAACATAATATATAATTTATAAAAATAAAATCTATTTATTCAATTAATTAAAAAAACAAAATCCATCTTAAGACTACAAAAGTTCACAAAATAGAAACTAAAATGTTACGGAGTTGCATATAATATTGCATACATTGATGATGCAAAAGATTTTGTTCTTCTCACATGATCTTGCCTTGGTCAATATACAACACCCTTTTACCACCCTTTCTGAACTCGTAAGCCTTAAGGGATGCTTCTTCATTAAAGTTTGCTTATTTCTTTCCCTTTTTTTAATTCCAAAATCCTCTTGTTTAATTGAAAATCATCTTGTGATGCCATTCTTTGAATATGAAAGCTAAATCAAATTGTTAATTAATGGAAGTGTAGTGCAATAAATATCTTGTCTCAACTTAATTAGGTTCAGTTTGTTTTTATTTCAAAAAATAACAATCATTTTGTAAATTCTTGAACTAAGAAAAGCGTAGGCGCTACGAATCCTTTTCTAGCTTGGAATTAGTTTCATTGTATTTCTTTTGTGTTACTCTCTTTGGTTAGTCTTGTTGTATAAAAAAGCCTATCGGTTTGGATATAGCTGCTCTCGAATCTTATAAGTTTTTTCCCTTTTTGATATCATTAAAATAAGATTAATATTCTAATTATATCATATCGTCAAATGATCCCCGTTCCTCCTTGGATGCAAAGGGGTTGGCTTAGAAGATTGAAAATAAAACTTAAGTCATGTAACTCTGCAATTACTCTTTGCCATTAAGTTATCCACGTTCGAGTTGCTAGTATTACTGTTTACTGATGTATAGTAGTTCATTAGTAATATTATTAAAAATAGTTATAAAAGCTGGCTAAGGTGTAAATTTATTAAATTATTACAAAAATAGCCATCTTGTGTAATCTAAGAAAAATTCTTTGTTAAAGTCGTAGAAGATACAATCCAAGACTTGTTCAAGCCCATAATTCATTGAAGCTTTCTTATTTATGGTTTCATCAGTCCTTTGGAGATATCAGTTTTGCTTATAAGCTTCACATTCTTCCTTTTTTTTCTTTTTTTTTTTTTTGGCTCCTTCTGCGAAAATGATGTCACTGAAAAATTCAGAGTACTTGGTCTCTTATACAATTAGATATTTTACTGTCTTATTGAGTAAACTTCTTCTTGTAATTGTTCCTTGTAAATTCCGACTACAGACTATTCAAATTTTAGACTTTTATTTTTGTTAATTTTTAACAATTTTTATTTAAGAAATTAAAATTGACATATAAAGATTATTGAATAAAATTGACAAAATTCAAAAAGTTAATTCTAATAATTATAAGCAGAGTCGTGCAAGAGTTAATGAGAGTTATAAATAAAAGTCATAATTAGAAATATTTATGAAAAAGAAAGAAAATATATTATTAAATTGAGAGTAATTATCATATACTCCTTAAGTTTTGCACAAATATATTAATAAAGACTTCAGTTTTCGAAATTACATTAATTAGTTTTTGCATTATAATTTTGTTTCCAACTGTTAGTTTTTCAATTGAGTGACAGTGAAATGTTAATAGTAACATTAAAAATAATTACTATATAGTCCTTATGGTTTGATAAAATATATTAGTAAGGACCTCAATTTTCATAACTTTATACAATAACCATTCTTAAAGGTGTTATCGATATTTCACTACTTAATGGAATAACTAACCATTGAACCTTATAATATAGCGGAGATATAATGCAATGATTAAATAGTGTAATTTTGAAATTCGATGTCCTTACTAGTGTCCTTATGGACTATATGTAATTACTCTATTAATTACTCCATCCATCTCAAAATAAGTGTCATTTTTTATCTCAGTACATACATTAAGAAATGTGATTAATGGTCTAAATTGTATAGAAGTTAGTTTACAAAATGTCTATTTTTGGTCTCCAATTAAATTAAGCGAATAATTAAGGAACAATTACATTATGAGTAGAATACTAAATAAGGGTAAATTAGAAAAGAAAAAAATTAGTGAAGTCTTATAAAAATGATACTCCCTTTGTCCTGAAAATGCTTGTCCTGTTTACTTTTGCATAAAATTTAAGAAACACGTTAATTATAATATTCAATCACATAAAGTATCCATACTTTTCAAAATTGTCCTCTTTAAGACAAAAAAAAAAAAAAAAAAAATTATTCCTACAATTTAAAACCATTTATATAATAAAGGCATGAAGGAAAAGTAAATACTATCTCTTAAGTTAAGCGAATAAACATTTTAAAACATTTAAAAATAAAATATGATCAAACGTTTTGAGACGGAATAAATATTTTCAAGGCGTACCTTGAAGGGAAGGGAAGGGAATATTATTATTTTATGAATTCTCTGACTAATGTTTTGAATTTGAGCAGCTCCATCACACATCACGTCACAGGTGTTGACGATTAAATGAGTAGCAATGTCGTCTCTATGTCCATGTCCATTCTTATTCTTCAAGTTTTGAAGTTAATTTTAGGTTTACAATTAACCTTCAATCTAATGCAAATTTTTTGCCGTTGATTTAGAAAAATTAATGTGCAAGAATTAATTAAAATAGACTTTCTGTTATTACTGAAATTAAAGAAAATAAACGCTAAAAATCTGTTATAATTTTGACAAATGATCTTCTCCATTGGACTTCCAGTAAATAAATATAAAAAATAATACTAATAAGAAAAACCAGTAGGAAAAAGGCGCCAAAGTTAGTTAATTGTTATAACAGCTTAGACACGTATACAGTTCTTTTTCTCTCTCTTTTACTTCGAGAGAAGCAGCTATAGTTAGAAGAGTTTAGTTTAGTAATTGTACTACAAATATCGTCTTTTAAATAAAATTGCAAAACTTCAGCAATTGAAAGAAAAAGGGAAAATCAACTAATAATAAAAGGTTATATTTGTCTAAATATTTCATTATTAAGGCTATTAAAATAATTTATATTTTAAAATATCTTATTTTTATAAAAATTTAATTTTCAAACAAGAAAAGAGATAACCATCCTTGTAATCATGGCTTCTATCTTCCTTAATGCAATGCAAAAAACGGTAAACTCCTCTTCCATGGAATTTTGCTGTTAATTCGTATTTTGAATGCAGGATTGTCAAAGTCATAAATTACGCCATAATATTAGTTTATGGAGTTATAGATTTTTTTTTTTTTTTATGTCTGGGATATAAAAAAATATATTTTCAAAAAAACATTTAGCTAAGCCATTCCATGTCAGCATACCATGTGAAAATATATAATTCCTTCCACATATATACGTTTGTAGGTGAAGACTTTGTTTGGTATATATGTTAGTTGAGCTATTATTTCTTCTCCTACACCAATACCAATTCTTTCCTTTGGACCATTTTGGTCTTCTAGGTTGAACTACTGTCCCAAAATGGTTTTATTTTATTATATAATATATAGTTTGTCTGGTAATTATTTGACATGAATATGCATTGATGTCAAATTGTGAGCACTAGGTTAAAATTTTATATATATATATATATGTAAATGGGTTTTCACTACTTATTATAATTTGTTATTTTCACTGCTCTTGATATTGACCGCTACATTAGCAGAAAACTTTTTAGCTATTTTTAAATTCAATTTCTTTGATGTGTCAAAATTATAATGATTTTGTTTTCTGTGTTCACATACGTTTTTTGATCTCTTTTCACTGTAACAGCTGACTTTTTTCGTATCGTTTGGTAGGCCAACTATTCCTTTCACTTGTGACTATGTTGTAATAAAAATGGTAATTAAAGAGTAGGGTTTGGTGTAAGTACAAAAAATCGATTTAAATTCAAATTATGTTTAAAGTTAACTGTGTTTCCAAACACGAGAGGAAGGGGTTTGCATTAATAAGATTTTCAGTAGGAAGAAGAAAAACGAATCCTGAAATAGACAGAAGAATCCCCCGTTGCCACTAACTGATCCTTCTGTGTTTTCTGTATCAATGACTTTTTCGCAAACAAGAACCTCAATTGTAGATCGTTGATGACCTCATAATTTGCTGGTGGACACGTATGTATAAAATTTTATCCTCGGAATTTTTCTTTTTAACTAGTTAAGCAGAATATTAATTAAAAGGAATACAAACATTTTCTCTGCAATTTTCTTGGAATCCCAATTTAGAGGATGCCTTGTATTTAATCCAACGATCAGGCTTTCTAAAGTTATAGAGTACTTTTTAATAATAATAATAATAATAATAATAATTTAATAGAATTAAATCTATTTAGCGGATAACAAAAATAAGGTTGTGATTAACGACGAAACCTGGGATTAAATAATTATCTAGTACATGCATTGTTACGGTAGGGTAGGTGGGCCAAAAACTCAGTTGTAAATTAATGAGCTCCAAACGGACAAACAAACTAAACTATCATGGTTTATATAATATTAATTAATTAAAAAGACAGGGTTGCAATATTTTCAATCCTTCATCTACTTTTGGTTGTTCGTCAACTTCATTCCAAAAACATCATTTTCAAATGAATTATGTGTCTCAATAATTGTATCTTTGAGGATTTATCAAATTCTTTCTTTTTTTTATTATTTTTTTTATTATAAGACGTTGTTGTAAACTCAATTTTATAATTAATAAATTTTTCTTAAAACATTTTTTTACGATATATTTCATTTTATTCATTAATTGATCTAGGTAATTTGTCAAGTATAATTAATTTATCTTTTATTTTTGCCACTAAACTTAAATTAAATAACCGAAATGATGACTTTGGTTTTTAGTATTTCATATTCCTTAAAATATGAAAAATTGACAATAAACCAATCCTTAAATTACTGAAAAATAACATAGCCAACTCAAAAAAGAAGTAGAGTATTTTGGCCACAAGTGTCAAAGATGAAGAGCAGCAAGTCTTCATTAACAGTAACATGGTATATGATGTTGTCCAATTTAGGAGAAAAGACATTGTTATGGAAAGGAAAAGCTCATATCCAAACACCTTAGAAATTTTTGTTATTAAACAAAAGGTCGTTGAGATCCTTTGACTTATTGACTCTACATACCCCACTTAATATTTAATTTATCCGAAATTTTTTTATAAATTTTGTTTCTATAGATTTTATAAAAATTTGGTTAATCAAATAAAGCATAAATAATGTTCCAAAATTTTAATTAGCATTAATATTTTCTTTTAAAAAATTACAACAATTAAAATTTTACTGTAGTCAAAACACACTAAATTCCATTTTGATGATCACAGGATCATTCGTAAAGTCGACATCTTAAGCAGAAAATTTAATATAATAATTGCTTCTCAACTATAAAGAAATTAATCTCTCGTCTGACAATTATAGCTCAAAATAAAAAATTTATAAAAAAAATTATTATATCCTAAACAAATGGTAAAATCAAATATTAAAACGTGGATTTGCTGCCACAATAGCTTGGTGGGGGGTTGGTGGAAATGGAGCCACCGACGGCGCAAGTTGAGAGTAGACTGTGGACCGCTGCGTCAAACACTTATAGTAGGCCCCTTTACACCTACCAATCACAATCAGCTTTTTTTTTTTTTTTTTTTCTTATTATTCCTTTTAACAAATTATCTTCTCCCAACTCTTCATTTTTTTGTCTATTACCATAATGCCAGGAATACCATTGACATGTATTAATATGTGCATTAGGCTACTAAATTTATATTATTGAAAAGACAGAAAAAGAAGAGTATAATGTTAACAAATTAAATTAAAAGGCATAAATTTGTTTTTAGTAAATATTATTTTCTTCCTTTTAAGTGGACCACGTTTATTATTATTATTATTATTATTATTATTATTATTATTAGTGCTTTTCACAATTGAAAAATCTTAATTGAACCAAACATTTAATCACATGGCCTCCAAAATGTTATTTGATTTAATGTATGTGTTTAGCCATCAAACTAAATTATAAAAATAGCAAACAACTAGACATATAAAATAGTATGAATGTTAAAAAATATTAAGTTAAGAATAAATAACTATTCAGTCCTTATATTAGATTATAATTACAACATTAATATTATATTTGATAAATATACTGATTAGTTCATGCGATATAGTGCAACTTCTATTTAAATTTGTAGTTTTTGCTATTAAATGCTAATGAAAATATAAATGTGACGGGTTAAATAATAATATTATATTAACTATATGAAGTAAATAGTGAAGTATTATAAGATTTTTTATGACAAAAATATATTTTTTGGATAAAATGGTTAAATAATTTGATAGAATGAATAATTAATTATCAATATGTGTATTAAATTCAAATAGTAAAATTATTATTATGGTCAAATTTATCTTTAAAATTAATTCCATGTCGTCTAGTCAAATTTATCTTAATTGCATCTGTATAGAGACAATAAATTAATGTTGCTAGACATGTAACTTTTTTTTTTTTTTCATTTGTTAAAATTAAATAGCAGCACTAAATCAAATTTTATGACAACTTTTCTTTGCTTGTTTTTTCCTGTCTATGGGAAGAAAATGAAAGGAAAAACAAACCGTAGAAGAAGAAGAAGAAGAAGAAGAAGAAGAAGAAGAAATACTTTCAGAAGGCGACACGTGTTAAGCATTTTGATTTTTGACTAACCAGAGGGAAACGGCGTTGTCTTATCATTTTAATTTCAACTTATTCACCAGGTGGCAGCACAAATAGACCATTCCATTGTCACATTCACAGTGCTTTTTTGAAAATTTAACACAAAACAACGTATTTCTTTTATTAATCATTTGATTGGAAATATAAAAGGAGTAAAGTTTTCTTTTTAATTTTTGGAAATGAAAAAAAGGGACAATTATTATTTTAGGTTTATTTTTTTCATCATTAATTATTTTTTTCCTATATTTTTAAACATAGATGATTCTATTCCTAATGTTTGATCAACTATTTTATATTCCTTTTTTTTTTTTTTTTTGCACTTTTCTGTTAAAAGTTGTTGAAACAATTAATATTTTTCCATATATTTTATCAAAATTATTTATTTATTATTATCATTTTAAAAATAAAACTATTTTATCTTTAAAAACAGAAAAACAAAATAGTTAATTTTGGCAAGCTACAAAAATAAAATAGTAATTATTTAACGGAAAAATAAAAAAAAAAATGGATGAAAGGATAATATAATTGGATGAAATCAAATATTAAAGATAAAATCATTTACTTTTAAAAATATAGAAAATAAAATAGTTAATTATGGTAAATTATAAAGATAAGATAATAATTGTCCCAAAAAAGATTAATAAGACTCATGTGTCAATTTAATAAAAGTTCAATCCAGTGAGTTCTGAATTGCTCTGAACATAACTTTGGTTCGGGCTCAAGGAAAAACCTCACAAAAGGCTTGGGCTAGCCTGCTAGGAGGCTCTTTGAATCCCAGCAAAGAAGAAAAACATCTAAACTGGAGAATTCTCGGCCCAGTTAGATAGATGGCCCAAACCTCTTAAGTCTTAATTTGCAACTAATCAAGAACCCGTGCAGTCTGATCCATCAATTTATTTATTTCTCATATTTCATATTCTCACTTCTTATTAATATTTTATCTCCCTATTTTTCCAGTTAAAAGACACCAATAACCTTATTTGTATCAAACATTTTTATCATCTTGGCTTCCCAAATTCTCATATACCAGGTACAAAAAAGTCTTTTCTATGGAGGACTTCTTCACCCTAATAATAATAATAAGCACTGTTCAAATGTTTATCTCTGCTAATAATTTTCTGATCTCCAATAATTATTATATTTCATTTTAAAATAAAATAAATTAAGCGAAAAGTTTAATTTCTAATAATATTTCATCTTCTTGAATTCATTATTTTGCGTTTACAAATGTGCAGCCAATCTGACATAGAACCAAAACCATGGTTAAAATCGAAATTATAATTATTGAATCCAAAAATTGAGGACTGACAGTGCATGGGGCTGAAGGCCCACGTAAATTTATTACAAGCACTTAGCTGCACCTTCTGAGATGTAAATTACTAATTAAGACACTCACGATCATCATCATGAGCTTCTTTTATTGGTGCATATATCATCCCTGCTTTTCTTTTTTTTTTTTACCCCATCAATTTCAATCTTTAGGTAACAGTGATAATTATGAGCTCACACACACTTGTCTGAATTTTTTTTTTAAAAAAAAAAAAGAAAACAGAGCAATTATCATAGTCTAAATCTATAGTTTTAATCATATTTAGAATGAAAATCAATTGATACTAGACAAATTTTGAAATATATAATTATACAGAGTGGATATATGAACCCACCATTTTCTTCTAGAAAAGTAAAGTAAAGATGTACAGAAACTTTTGCAGAAAATTAAAACGAGACGCTTAAGTAGTTAATTATCCGATAATGAGGCTGCTTTACTGTACGTATATTATTTCTGTATGTCAGCAAGAAACAATGGTTTTTTGTCAGCACAAACATGAAGACACTGAAGAGCCAGGCTAGTGCTAACTCTGAGAGATGAATAAGAGAGTGAAAGTTGTAAAGATAGAGAAATTAAATTAAATTTGTACAAAGAAAAAAAGAAATAAAAGAAAAGCATGTAAAAAGAAAGTGAAAACCCATCCTTAGTGATGATTCTTCATGTGTCTACAATGTTCTGGACAATCCATCATTGCTGCTCCTTTCCACTTTTGCTTTCTTTTCTTTATTTATGCATAAAGAAAGAAAAGGAAAGAACGAAATAAAATTTATAACTTAAAAAAACTCACATATACTCCAAAAAGAAATATATATCAATCAAGAAAACAGAATTATTAATTGTTAGGCATTAGCTAGTGACTGACCTTCTTCTGTTTTAAATACTAGTATCATATCTTATATGGCATTTTCACCAGAACCCATGCCTGAAAATCTCATTGATTTCCGTGCACCGCCGCCATCTCCGATTGCCTCTGGTCGGAGATCTTCTGTGGCCAATGATGATGTGCTCACTGAATTTCTTGAGCATTCGCTACGTGTCCCTGATTTAGTTTTGCCTGATAAGATCTTTCCTAGGCAAAAGATTTTTGAAACACCTCCAGTAATTGATTTCCAATCATTGGATACTGCAGAAAGTGATTCAATTCCTCGGATTTTGGATTCTCTAGCAAGAATTGGGTGCTTTCAACTGGTTAATTATGGAATTCCAAGTGATTTAACAAGATTGGTGCTGGCCATGGCTGCCAGAATTTTCAGAGTGCCGCCAGAGAAAAGGGTGGCTATCACTAGGTCGCCGGAAAGGCCGTATGGTTTTGAGGAAGTTCATGGGGAAGAGGAAAGTGAATTGAGCGAAGAGTTTGTTTGGTGTAGAGACAAAAAGTTGAAGTTAGAAATGGAGGGAATATGGCCATCTGGATATTCAAATTTCAGGTAATCATCATAATTGTCTGGTCTTCAATATTTCTACATTTTAACTGAATGTTATTTTTTTTCTCTGGATAATATATCTTGCTGCGTTATGATCTTTGCATTGCAAAGAAATTACTCTCTTTTTTTGATATAATTTGCAGTGAGAAAATGGAAGCACTAGTATCTGATATGGAAAATGTGGCAGAGAAAATCCTGCAAGTTATCAATGAAAATTCTCAGAGAAAGACAATAAATATGGAAGGGCTTGATCATGTTGGCTCATTGTGTTACCTATACAGGCATAGATCAAGAAACATTCCGGAGGATCGATGGGCTAGCTCTTTAGGATATGATGTGATCAGAATGCTAATAAGAGGAACTGATTACTCTCATGCCTTGTGCTTGCACACATGTGATGGCTCTTCAGAGTTTCATGTTTACTCCAAGAAAGGTTGGATCTCCTTCTGCCCAGAAAAAGATGCCATAGTTGTCACTGTTGGAGATCAAACACAGGTACTTGTTCCATAAACTGCTATAGAAATATTGTAACATTATAATTTATCAAAATACGCAAAATCTATTCTGATAAGAGTTTAGTGGACAAGTATATATCAAACATTTAAATCCTGATGAGCCTTTTTCTCCATTATAGATAATTAAGTTGTTAAGTCTCTAACATGTGAGAAATCTTGTGTATTAGGACAATTAATCTAGCTAGTTACTTGCTCACATTATGTCAATCGAGAACATAATTTTAGTTGTAGGTTAAAGGGTTAAATCTCTATATTGGTGACCCATGAGAAGTAAAAGCTACATAGGAATACTTTAAGTTTTGCCTTTAGAGATTCTTATCATGATATTGAAAGCGACAATTGGCCTCTTTACAACTGTTATGTGTGGTAATAGTAACTATTTTCAAATTCAAAAAAAAAAAAAAAAATCTAACATATATAATGCATAATGAATAAATTCATTTTGTACTTTCGGCGATTATTCTTGTAGCTCCTAAATTTTGCGAGATATTCATTATGATCGTGCACTTTACATTTCAGTAATAGTTATATTTCTCGCTAAAACGAAACACGTGAGTACAAAGCCATAATAGAATCCCCATAAAGTTATTTCACTTTGGCAAAAGACATAATTTTTCACTGAAATGTGAAATTGTAAAGTCATAATTGAATACTCACAAAGTTTAAAGAGCCACAAGAAGAATCGGTCAAAATTCAGGGTCAAATTTATCCATTAGCGCTCAATAAAATTAACCATTAATGTACAATTAGTGCCTTGAGCTATCATTATGTCTTCTTTTATGTCCAATGAAAGATATTTGGTTCTAATTAATCAAGCTTTGTGATAATCGATCTTTATATGTTTGTGCTCTTTTCACAGGCTTTAAGTGGTGACCAATACAAGCATGTGTTGGGAAGGCCAATCTTCAATGGTGAGCAAGAGAGCTGCATTTCAATGGCATATCTCTACTCTCCTCCAAGCAGCTCCTCCACCACCGGCTCCTCCACCACCAGCTCCTCCACCATAATTGGCAGTTCAACCATCCTTTCCAAATCAGAAAAGGGAAAGACTATTTCCCTTGTTCAACAAATTATAGTGGCTATATTTTTCACTCTTTTATACCACTTTTTGGTTCATTTTTACAAGACAATGTGATGTGCCCTATATTTATTTATTAAACTACATATGGAAATATGTACACATTTTCTTCTTTTTTTTTTTTTTCCTTTTTCTTTTTTGTTTAAGTATATATGGATATATAAACACTTGCAAGTTCATGATACTTATTATCTATTCGATATTCATTGGTTTAAATTTAATTTTTAGATAACGGTGTATTTTCATATATTCATCACAGCATTCAGATAAATTGCTTAAGGTGTATTGTAAACTTGCTAGATCAGGTTAAGAAAAAAAGACTTCTCAATTTTTATTATAGACTTAAATAAATTATTACTTCTTTCTATCCCACAAGATAGATTTTTTTTTTTTTTTTTTACTTGTAACAAATTGTAGTTCTAGTTCTTCTTAAATATATATATAAATATAATTTTAATATTTTTTATTTTATCTATATTTAATATGCATTATCGACAAATATATTACTATTAATCAAATTTTAAAATAAATAACTAATTAAAATATAGACGTTTCATATTTTTGTATTATGAAAAAGTTATAAAAAAAATTATGATTTAACCATATTAATTGTATTTTCTTTGTATGTGTGAAAATCAAAATAAAATTATCTTTTATAAGACGGATAAGTATCATTGTTAACATGATCAACATTTTTTTTATGCGATTACCAAAAGAAATTATTCCAAATTTTCTTAAAAAGAATAAATGTTTAATCCCTAATATTATTTATAAATTACAATTTTGTCTTTTTTTATTTGATAAATATATTGATTAACTTTGAAATTTAATCCATATTTCATCCAAAAAGTGCATTTTTACCACAAAATATTCGATAATATTTAATTATTTAATCTCTACATTCAATATAGTGGTTCTTTCATTAAATCTTAAAATTCAATAACCAATTAAAATATAAATATTTTATATTCTTGATTTTAATCATCGAGTATCCATTGGTCCAGCTAATTCAGATCCGTGCCAATAAATGGATATTTTATATTCTGAAATTAAGAAAAGATGCCCAACAAATATTAAGATTTATAGTCTTTCAATTTAAAAGTGTACTTTATCATAAAAATTTTGTAATATTTAATTTTTTAGTCATTTACATTGAACATAGCGTTATTATTTATCTCCCATAATGTTATTTTCATTGGTATTTAATGGTGAAAAAGGTGTTTTTTAAAAAAAAAAAAAAAAAAAACAGACTAAATAATCAAAGGGTAAACTTTAGAGATTAATTAATATATTTACCAATAAAATTGTGAAACTCCAACACTAAAGTTGAGAGGCATGGATTAAGTGGCGCAACGCAAGAGACCCCACACGATGAAGGAGTACTAAAACCCGTCTCCTTCTTCAGGACAACAAAAACCCTGTCAAAACTGCACAAACAAACACTATTTTTGCTGTTGCATTCCGTCACAGGATCACTAGTTATGGATTCTCTCTGCGAATTCACACTTGCAGAGGTACAATATAAATCAACTCGTGTTGTTTTTAATATTTTTATGTTGGATTTTTTTTGGCCTTTTCTTTTTAAATTATCTGGGTTTGTGATCTCACCACATAACCTGCAAACTAGTACGCTTTAGTTTCAAATTCTTGCTTAAATTCTCTGTCTTTGTGCTTTGAATCATTGATTATAATGGTTTTCTTAAATGGGTTTGTCTTTGTTATCATTTTGGATGAATATAGCTTTACTTAGCAGAAGGGGTTTCTCAATTACCAATTGATAGAGTGTGATATAGGATACATAGCCATTTCACAAAATTGACGGCTAATTAAATTGAAGGCCAATATTTAAGCCCCCTATCAGTTGTCTCAAAGGTTCTTCTGTAGATTTGTATTAATCATTCCTCACTTCCATTTCCATTGAAAAGTGATTTTTTTTTTTTTCTATGTAACTGACTTGAATACAAACTTTGAATTTGCTTGAAGATGGTGGAAATGGAAAATATATACAAGGAGATAGGAGAAGAAGCATTGAGTCCAGAGTTTTGCCAAAGGCTTGCAACAAGCTTTAGGTGAGGTCATTTTTTGGCAAATTTCATTGCATCCTCAAAGTTAAGAAAAGTAATATTTGGACTCTGATATATGTATCATGTGCTTTATAGAATTGTTTTTAATTGAAACATTATTACACATTTCAGTTTTGCACCAAATCGTGCTGGAAAGCCAGCAATAACATGGAACCAGGTATTTCTTATCCTCTTCTCTTCCAAAAAATTTTTATTTTGATAATTAAGCCTTTAGTAACTTTTATCTTTCTCTTCTTGTGTTCTAGGTGCAAAGTTGGTTTGAGGATAGACAAAAGGAATCACAGCCTAAAGTTGCTCCATTGCCTGTGGCTTTGAAATTATTTGTTGATCTTTCTCCTACAAATATCTCAAGTGATGCACCTGAAAGTTCTCAAAAGTCTAAAGGTCATACTGTAAACTGGCATGAGATAATTGTATTAATTATTGTTGTAGATGTATTCTTTTTAGTGGTCTTTCCTTGTGATTAATTTTTGGAGTATAGAATCATTATTAATAACTTCAATCTATAGAGTCTAAGAGAAAGGGTTAGAAATCTTGTCAAGAACATAAGTTCTTGTTGTTCAACTGAGATTGAGGGTTGTTCAAGGCATGAGCTTGCTTTGCTTCTTATATAGAGGAATGCTTATTTCTTGCTTCAGTACTGTAAATAATTTCTATTCTCCAGCTCTCCGCTTGTAAATAATTTCCCTGCCTAATTACTCTTCGTCTTAATGCTTTGCCTTCTGGTGGATATCTTTAAATATTCTGCCTCTCAATTGTGACATTGTCTTTCCAAGCCTTCTTTCTAGATTTTCATTTTCCCCCATTTTTCCTTTGGGCAAACTAGTAGGTTATTTTTCATCTGTCAGGTCCTTTGATCATTATCACTTCTTTCCTTAACCTATCTGCTATGGTTAAGTGTGGAATTCCTATTGCAAATTTTCAAATATGAAAGAAGAAGTCCTATTCAATGTTTATATTGTACATGTGTCCTGCAATGAATTTCAGTTGCTATCCTGGACCAATATGATTTTGTTTGCACTACCAATATAAGTGTGATAGTATAGTTGTATTATTGGAAAACTTATGTCTGTTTCCAAATGCAGTTATAACTTTTCAATTCAATTTTTCCAAACTCATTCGCAACTTGGAAAATGCCGACTTTTATACAGGTGGGAAGGTTACTGATCTTTCAGAGTTGTCCTTTGAAGCTAGATCTGCAAAAGATTACGCTTGGTGAGAATTCATCTGCTAAAAATGCAAAACTTTGTAGCTTGATAACCCATAAATTTTTGAACAATATACAAGATTTCCTAGATTTTATTTGAAATCTCTTGGCATTATTTTCTCTAAGGTTCGGATTGATATATTTCGTACCATGCACAAGATGGGATGCAGGGGGGGATGTCATTTTCAGATCTATTTTTAATTGCTTAAGTATGACTCTTGAATTTGTAAAATACTGAAGGTTTAGATAATGGGATTCAGGTGGGAAAATCTGATGCAGAAATCCAAATTTTGCCTGGCTTTTTTATTTGCTTGTCCTATGATGGGCATGGGAAACATGCAGATGCAAGAATATGAACAATTCTCTTCTTTCTTACAAGCCAGTTATCTTTTTGAATATTTGTATAGATATTCACTTTTTCTCTTCTCTAATTCAGGCATGATCAGGTATTTTAACTTCTTTTTCCTTTGGACTTTGAGTCTCTTTGATCGCTATTCAAATAAAGCTAAAATCTTCTCTGATTATATTTTACCTTTTTACATAAATAATAGGGAGAAGATGGAAAAAAAAAAAAAGCAGAAGTGAAATGAATATAAGTATATCATTACTTTGGTGTATATCTATTGATAACTGATTTAATGAGCATTTCAAAAGACTATGCTTCATCTGTAAGTGCTTATTTGGCTAACTAGAACTTTGTTTTGGCCATAGCGAAAACCATCATTAAGTTCACAGCCGTGGTATTATACTATATTATTAAAACCAGCTTTTGTAACCAAAATTTCTGTCTGCAGGTATGATGTTGCTGCTTTCCTCACCTACAGAATTCTTTGTTCTGGTGAACTTGTAAGCATATTCTATAAAAGAAAGATAATTCTTCAGTCATAATAACTTTTCTAATACTGGATGCATTTCATGAAATTTTGCTCACAGGGTACTCTGTGTATATACTTGATATTCCGATACTTAATATTCCGTTTACTACTAGAGATGTCATTTGCATTCATTATTATGAATGTTTTGAATGTTTCTTTCTGCAACACAGGAAGTACGTGTACGATTTGCTGGATTCCGTAATACAGATGATGAGTGGGTGAATGTGAAAAGGGCAGTGCGAGAACGATCCATTCCTTTGGAACCTTCAGAATGTCACAGGGTGAAAGTTGGAGATCTTGTACTGTGCTTCAGGGTACATTTCTATTTCCCACTTTTGTTAAGAAAGAACTCCTGCAAGCTGGTTAATAAGGAAGCGATTATAGGACTAGGAGTTAAACAGAGGTTATACTCCTCTCATGTTGGCTTAAACTGAAAATGTAGCACAGTTGATGTTTACAAATTCCACAAACATAAACACCAGTAACTCAAGATAAACTGGGTTTCTTTTGGTATGTCGAAATGGAATGCAATCAAATGCAGTTCTGGTATGAAAAAATTATTCATTTGATTACATTACATTACAATATACCAAAAAAAGCCTTAGAGTTATGTTTTCTTTTTTTCTTTTCTTATTTTTTTTAACCAGTTTTAACTTTTTGCACTCATGCCTGGTTTATAGGAACGGCTAGAACAAGCAATCTACTGTGATGCCCATGTAGTAGGGGTGCAAAGGCGATTGCATGATGCAAGAGGAGGCTGCAAGTGTATCTTCGTGGTTCGCTACGATTATGACAGTTTCGAGGTAAATTTACAACATGCCACTGTCAATGCCAGGCATTAATCACTTGGCTATCTTGAAGATAAGAACAAAAGTAGAGAATGGTGGCTGATTATATTAACATGTGCAATAACAGGAAGCTGTTCAGCTGGAGAGGTTGTGTTGCAGACCAACCGAGGAGAACCGCTAGTGAAAACTCATTAAGATGCAAAAGGAGGCTTGGAACTTCCATTATAGTCTTCAATTTGAAATTTTCATAAGCTGGGAAAGCTTGGAATCCCACCCCACCCCACCCCCACCCCCCGCGCGGATTGATCCAAATTACAAGTCACTAATCAATTTTTCAATAGTATATCCTATCTGATAGTCCCTTTTTTCACCAATTATCTTTTTCTTTTTTTTCTTCCTTTGCCATCCTGTAACAACTAAGGCATTTGATCGTACTTCTGCTCAAGTTGGCATATGCTTGCTCTTTAGTTAGTTTGATGAATGTAAACCCAAAATGATAGTGGTTGTCATTCTATTTGAGCAAATGGGCAAGTGTTAAAAATAATAATAATAATAATAAAGCCAATTCTGCCACCCTAAAATAAGCAAAGTCAAAATCCACATAAAAGAGGAATTTGACTTCTACATTATGTCCTAATAAGAGTAATTATTCAAAGACTGTACAGAAGTTGACAAAAAGACGCCCATTATCCCTTTCGGCTATGGCTGTCTGATCAGACATTAACAGGAGAAATTTCACACAAACGACAGACAACTCACAGCTTCTATACTTTGATTACAATTGATAAAAACCTATGTACTCATCAAAATTTCTGTAAGCCTAGATAAGGAAACCACGGTTTTTCTCCTTTCAACTGGATAACTACAGGGAGAGAGACCGATCATGAGACTGTTCGACCGTAACAAATCGATGCTATATATAGATTCTTTGCCCACTTCTCCTGCAAGGCCCATGTAAAATTTTAGACCTCCCAATATAAGTAAAATCAGGAACAAAAATGGTATAGAAATAAAGATATCCCACCTTGACATGAGTGCTAGGAAAAGCAGAAGTTCGAAGTGTCTCTTGTGTTTCATCTGTAGGTTTCCTTCTGGGCACACTAAGAACAAAAGCTGCCTGGTCCAAATTTGCTGCAGTTGCTGTGATGCGATATCCATGATCCCACCTCCGATGTATTCCTTCACTTGGATAGAGAAAATCAAGTTCGACAACCTGAAATTAATACCACAAACCAGTCAGGTAATCATGCCTACTCTTAACTAAGAAAATAGTGAGATACAATATATCCAAACATTAAATATGACCTGGTGCGCAAAGCCTGCACCACGAGACATAACAACTCCCCATCTATTCCCTGCAGTGGCCATAGCAGTAACGTGGAAACCCTCCTTCCATTTTTTGCTAATCCACTTAAAAGGGAACGAATCACTAACTTTATATGACTGCTGCAAATACAGAGTGCCTGAAACTCAAATGGAATAAAGTCAGCCAAATGGAAGTACATGTCACATAAAACCAAACATTTAAATAAGCTGGACTAACCCTTTGACATCACAACTAGTGAACTTCCATTAGAAGCTCCAGCTATGGAACTGATATAATAATTCTTCTCCCAATGCTCCATTATCCATTCCTTCACCAATAAACCAAACAAAATTCAGGGACATTGTTATTTTATGCACTTTAGTATGAACAGCTGTTCAATTTAAGTGTAAGCACAATAGACAGTTGCTTCAAGCAGATCAAATGCACAAGCGCATACCTTGTGAAGAAAATGTGGTGATAGTTCATAGACTTGTGCAGTATAACCAGTTCCAGCATCCATAACAAGGGCCCAGAGACTTTGAGATGAAGCTACACTGCTAATAAACAGGCCATCCTCATTTCCTTTTTCAATGTGCTGGGCAAGCCTTGCATCGGCCACATTATAGTGATACCTACAAAAGCACATGAAACAAGCTTCTCAACACTCCATTGTTACAAGATCACAAACAAATAGATCAGGCTTAACAGAAAAGAATACGAGATTAACCCCCTCCCACAAAACAAATAGATCACAAAAACAAAAAAAAAAAAATTTAAAAAAATGAAATTGGAAACAACAAGAGGCCCCTCACTCATGACAGCTCTTGTCTTTATAAAAATTTCATAAAGAGAGATACTGCAAGAAAAACTTAAAAATGCCCAATTATATCAATAAAACAATGCTATAAATTTCTCAATATATCATAACTGATGACTTGAAGCATGCAGTTTATACCTTTGCTTCATAGGTCTACGAGCATTATACACACTAATCCATTGCGTTGCTGGCGTGCCCATACGAACCCTCTTCTTTGGTTGTTCATCATCTTCTTCTTCCATAGTCAACCGACCTCTCTTATGACCAACCTGATAAATAAGCTTTAAAAGACATCAGCATAGATTAGGGATATTACAACTTTCATAAGTTCAGATATATCAGAAGCTCACAAGCTATAATAGATGCAAACAATCTCATGTACCTTTTGAGCACCTTCTGTGTTTATGGGCCTGATATCTGGATTTGGACCGACAATACCATCAAAAAGGGACACACATTTTGCATAATTAGGTTCTTCATCAAATTTTAAGTTCACCACATATTCAACAAACTCTCTGAAAGGTGGTGGACAGAAGCAACAGAGAGAATCTGGAGATGTTGCCATCTTCTTCTTACAAACAAGAAACCCTTTATTCTCTCCCTAAGAACACCATCATATAAAAAACATATTTAATCTTGAGGCACGAAAAAATAAACACGCACTTGTATAACGCCTTACGTAAATAGTGACCGGGAGAAATTTGGTACAAGGTATAAGCTTTATAAGGTTAAAAAATGGACTAACCTGATACCCTTGCCAAGGTAAACGACCACGGAGAAGGAAAATGAGTGTGTAGGCAAGTGATTCTAAATCATCTCTCCTGCTAGCTGTTCTCCCCAAATGGGCATGTACACTAGCATAACGAACTGTCCCTCTGGCAGAATAAAATAATGATCAACCAAGAACCAATTAATCCAAACAAAGGAATGCACACAAAATACTTAGATGAATATAATAATGCCAAAAAGAGTGTAATCAAGAGCCACACCTGAAAACATCAGGCCTTTGGTCATACTCAACGTGTTGACCAGTAGAAGTATCTCGCCATCTGGTAGCTGATCCCAAACAAAATGAAGACATTGAATAATGGGTGAGCAGTGGATATGCACGCATATCGTAATAGTTTAAGCAGAAATGAAAATAAGCTGAATTACAAATCACCTAATCCAAGATCAACAAGAAACAACTTTTTTTCATCAGGACTTCCTGGAGACCCAAGCAGAAAATTCTCTGGCTTCACATCTCCATGGACATAACTGCAAAGTTGGGCAGATTGAGAGTCATACTTTCTTTTGCAATTTGAAAATAGAATATCAAGGTGTTATCAGACTCATAATGTGATTAGCATATCAAACAAACAAAAGGATGTATACGCCAGCCATCCACTTGCCAAAGCAATTGAACAGAAACAGAATATGCAACTGAACAGCTTACCCTCTTGAGTGCATCTTTTCCAATATTGATATTGCTTCAATGGCAATACAAGCAACCATTTCAATGGACATTCTGTAATTTAAAACAATTTCAATATACACAATCTAAAATAATACAAAAAATTGATAGCAAAATATCAAGGAATTGAACTCACGTGTGGGAGTTATTATTCCAAACATCCCACAAGCTTGGGCCCAGCATATCCATAACCTACAGACAGAAAGATTTTCCATTAAAAACCATTTTAAAACCAGGGAATGGAAAATTATTCTAGAAATGGAGTTCCAATTATCCCAAACTAGCAATAAAGGCCCAGGATGGCATACCATAACATAATAGTCACCCTGCCGACCCTTGTAATGTACTCGTGGTATACCATGACTGCCCCCAAGAATGCTGCATAAGTGATTAAAAAAAATAAAAATAAAATTGATTTAGAAATATTACTCCAGCAAAAGAAAAATAAAATATTTTGAAATACTAATATGCAATAACCAAGAAGGAATGACAATTACAATCATTAGTCACCTGTAAACCTGCCACTCATGTGGTGGTCCATAATTACATCCTTTACTACTTCTATGCTCAAATTTTAAGGCCACCTAAAAACAAAAGGCTTGTAAATAGTGGAAAATACAAGGTGAAGAAAATAAATTAACAAAAATTAGCAATCCAAAACAATAATGGTAACAGCAATACCTCTATGGCTCCAGGGCCAGTTCTATCATTTGTATTACCAGGAGAAACACGTCGACCAACATACACTTGGCCGAATCCACCCTTACCTAACTTTCTCTCTAATTTGTACATTGGAGAACCCCCAACCTGAACCTGTGAACATCAAAGCAAAGAACAGTGATTCATCGTCAAGGAACAACAGAAACCCAGCAAAAAACATTGTTTCATGAAAAATTTAAAAAAAAAAAAGAAAAAGAAAAAGAAAAGAAAATAAAGGATTGAAAATTAAAAAAGTAGAGGATAATTTACTAAGTAGAATAACTAAGAAATATACTTGCTACCAATAGCAGAGAAACCTATATGTAAGGGTAGGTGTAGAAACATAAAAAGCACATGAACGATGAAAGCTGTCGAGGACTTGCACTACAATCATCTAAGAATAAGTTATATTAAAAGATGTATTGAATCACAGTGAATAGAGAGATGTGAACTTTAGAAGTTTCATGTTCATAATGTGCAATAACTGTCAGAAGCAATCGGAGGAATAACTAGGGAAACAAAGAACACAACAGGGACATCGAAGTTACGCTCTTCAGATAGGCAGAGCATACACCATGTTGAGAAGGAAAAAAAAATCCATCAAATAGAGTCCAATTATGAACTCATGTATAAACCCATTGCATAGTGGATATGAACAAGCAGTCACATGAGCTAAGATCGTCAGTGAGAAAGATATCAAGAACAAAATTTTATGATTTGAATCTTAAATTCATTGAATCAGTTAAATAATTCAACCGTGCAGGGGATCACTCCATTAATCAACTATAGAATCCCATTATGAAAAGAACTGTCAAGTAATTGAAGTTAACATTCTATAACCAATCAAGATAGGTTATCCCCAAGCACATACCACTGGCAATGACAAAAATGATGAGCACGGCCAGCCACTAAGCACACCCATATTCTCATAATCACTAAATTGATTATTCTCTAAGTGTCACTGCATGCAAATCTATATTCATTAAAAGAGACGTATATGGCACATAGAACAGAGGAAAAGATAAGTAATAACATGCTATTGAGTGATAACTCTCATGTGATATTGTCTAAACCTACTTTTGAAAGGCAATGCAATCTAACACCAAAACGAAGCCTCCAGCCAAAAAAAATTATTAAAATAAGCTTATAGAGGTTAGCAACTACCTCTTGCCACGTCCAGAAAAGGAACCTGAAGCCAAGACTTTATGAAGAAAAACTAGGATTAACTATTATCGTGTGAAAAGATCATAAATATCTACAGGAAATAATATACTTCCAGAAAAAAAAAAAAAAAAAAAAAAAAAAAAACCAACTGTAAAAATATCAGAAATGTGTCATTTAAGATCATATGACAGACAAGAAACACAAAAGCCGCCGCTACAGAAACACTCAGGTCACTCTTGATTTAAGATCTCATAAGCACATGCAATGCACAAAAATATATACTTGCGAACTTTGAAATGCTACACTCAGAAACCAGATCTTCTAGATGCAACAATCAAACCTAGAATAACATAGTATGTTCAACAGAATCCAGATCAGTAAAGTTTCCTTCAAATACCACTAAAAAGAGCTCCTTTTTCAGTCCCAAATCTGAAAACAAAATTTTTCCTTTTACTCGATTGTTAATTCCTACCGTTGGGAACAATGTAACCATCAATTCAAACACAACAAAAGAAAGCAATTTTCATCCAAATATCAAACCTCCAAAATATTTACGATCCAAATTTATATACATATATCCAGAAATGCATTTCAAATGGAAGTAAACTAAAACTCGACAAACCTTCTCAGGAAGGGGAGCAGTGCTCCCCTCATCTTCACCGGCATTGACTTTACCGTGACTTTTCCCGCCACTATCATAGTCATCCATAGGTTTCTCTCCCACTTCCTCCTCCTTTTCTGCCTCACCACCAACAGCGCTAACACCAGCAATTCCCACTCCTCCCACCACTAATCCCCTATTCTCCTTGTTAGCCGCCGCCGCTGCCGCTGCTACTGCAACAGCAACTAAGTTTTCATCTACCGGCTGTTGTTGGTCTTTATCGTTATTGTTATTGGTATTATTATTCTTAGGTGCAGCCCCTGCGGCCGCTGCTGCCGCGCGCCTTCTGCGTGTTCTTGTAGCAATGGCCTCCCCTGCCTCAGTCGGATTTGGTTGTTGCTTTGCTGCTGCTCCCCGGCCTCTGCGTGCTCCGCTACGCAGCCCCGGCGTCATCATTCATTCTCTGATAATGATTTTCATCAAAGAAAAGAAAAGAAGTAAAACACTCTTAATATTACTGGCTCTTGCAAGAAATTACACTCCCTCGCAAAAAACCAACTTGATCAATTCAAGAACCCACAAACAAAGCAGAACTAAAACAGCGCCGTCCGATCGCAGCAAACCAGAAAACCAAAAGGCAGATAAATTACCGAAGTAAACAAAACGATCGCCGCCGGAGAAATTGATATCTAATGTGGTTATTAGCAGAATGTGAAAAAAATAGAACCTTTAGGGAGGAATTGAAGAATCAAATAACATCAAAACAATAAGAAATTAGGTTTTGGATTAGGGATCGCCTCAGAGTGAGATAACCTGAGAAAGAGAGAGAAGGACGCTCTGAGTACTTTACAGGGCGAAAAGAGGCGATGGAGATATTTTATGTGATATTCTGTTAAAGAGTGAAAATATTGAGTTAGGAGATAATTACGTGGCAGACTACTGATCTTTGATGGGAGAAAATGAACGGTTAGATTAGGGGGTTCTTCAGAGGAATTTAATTATGTCGGAAATTTTATTTAATTAGAAAGAAAGGGAAATTACCACAATGGGCTTCCCGTGGGATTCACTCTGACAAACCTAGCCCACGTATTGGTGTTTGGATGTTCAAGTGTGTGCTTATTCACGTTGTTGTAGTGGAATTCTTTGATATAAGCCGTCCGATCTACACCTTTGAATCGACGTTGTTGGGACTGGTCAGTGGTCATACTGGTGACTGATTTCAACCGTTCGATCGGAGATGGGAATTGATTTTGGTTTGATGATGCCATTGGGAAATTAGGAACAATTGATAGATAATATTATTTTAATATTTCATTTATGCTGCTAATAGTAGTCATAATGATAATGACAACAAAATAATTTTTTATATTGACACCTAAAAAAAAAACATAATATAAAATAAAAGTTAAATTTTAACCTTTACTAACAGTGAGATGGGAAAATCACCAGATTATTTAGTAGAAACAGTTCAATAAATGAATAATAAATTGTTTGGACAAAATACGACAAATGCTAAATAGTTCAATAAGATATCCAAAACAAAATGAAACTCTGAATTTTTTATTTATAAAAATTATATTATTTTAAATTTATTTTATAGAAAAAAAATCAAACCCTAGTATAATAAATCAATCAATTTAGCAAATCTATAGATAAACGATAAAACTCCATTGATAAATAGCAACTCGGTAAATATTTAATTTGATAAATATGTAAATCGTTCTATAACTATGAAGTATTCAATTGATAAATTTAGTTGAGGCACTTTTTATATCTAAAAGTCGCCAGGTTAAGCTCCACCGCGTTGTCTGGTTCAGTCGGTTGAGCTTAAGGTTCTTAACTTTGTGCTCGTGGGTTCGAGGATCCGGCGGACTTTTGTAATTTTTGAGACCTTTTACTTGCCTTTTTATTTACTTTATGCCTTGGATATCCTGTGACTTCTGTTTACTAACTCTAGCCCAACCCATAAATTTTTCAATTTTGGACCAAAAGCTCCATCCTTCCAATCAGCTGGCTTTTATCTTAATGCGCCATTGGCCCATTACCAGTAGTCAGATACTGTGAAAGCTTGCATTTTATTTTAAATACTACTACTAAGGTCCAAATTAGGATTAAACGTGATAATCTTAATTTAAAATATTATAAATCACAACTTCACATTCGACTATATCATTGAATTGAAATCAAAATCATGAAATTTCCTAACATTTAGACATTTTAAGGCAACCAAATTTATCTAACATAATAAGCCGATTAACATTTCTCATTTCAATTTCGACCAGATCCATTATATATCTAAATTTATTATTAATTTATATTGAAATATATCATAAGTTTTGTATTTTTTTATTATAATATAAGTGTAATGAAGTTTTTCTAAAAAATTTATGGTACATTGCTTTAGAGAGATGAGATGGGATAACAGAGATCATTTTTCTCATAATCAGATATCTCAAATTCCAACTCTAAATATGGAGTCCCTTTAAATATCCAAAAGAGAGCGTTTTGCCTCCCTTTGTAGACCTGTTCCTTTTGTAGACCTGTCTAATACGAACCCAGATTAGTCGGGCCAATGGATTTCAGATACAAAATAGTTAAAAACCAATTCTTTGGGGTGCATTACAAATACAAAATCTATTCCAGATCAGTAAAGTTAATAATTGAGTAATTGTGACTTGTGTTGGGATCTAGTATTTCATTCAGTATTGGATATTTCCTACCCAACGTAGAAAGCCAATGGGCCCAATATTTGTGAGGTTGAAGATGGGACTAAAAGGGTAATATTATGATCATTCATGGTTGTCTTTTAATTTTTTTTTCCTTGTTCTTGACACTATAAATGAGTCAAATTGTGAAACATTAAAAAATTTTAAATAAGTTTAAGGATTTGAGTTGAGTTCAAGCTTTAAAAGCGCACAAGCTATTTCATAGTACTTACGTTGGTGCTTAAGCTAAAGTTTAAGTCCGAACACATAAATGAACTACAATTCTATCCTTTATTATAAATTAAAATTGAACCAAGTTCGAGTTCGAATTCAACATGAATCAAACCAAAATTGAACTCAAGTTCCACTCCTTTTTTAACGAGCTGAGCTCTAAGTCTACTTTTTAAACTCAAATCTATAATTGGAGATCACTGAATTCTTATTTAGTAGAATAAAATTATACCCTTTATTTTATTCTTTTTTTTATAACAATTAGTGTATTGAAAAATATCAAAAAGAAAAAATCTTAATGAGACTATGGGCATTTCTTTTTCAAAATTTAGAATTCATTAATGATATGTATATCTGGAACTATTTAGACAGCCAAATTATTTGATATGAGTTCTATTTTTTCTTCCAATGGGCAAAGGATTTTTGGATTGGTTTATGGTCAATTAATTAATATTATCATTGGATTGAGTGTGTAAGAAAGGGGATTGACTTACCTAGATCGGTTTACAATGAGAAAACAAAAAAGGAATAAAATAGGAACAGTTTTAAAATTTTCTATTTTCATTGGTTTGGTCTATAAGAAGGCCATAGACCCAGTCTAAATAAGTATTTTCCGTAAGAATAAGCATGCAGTTACGAGTATTCCTAAGCTACATCAAAGATTCACTAGCATTATCCATTCTTTATAGTTTACCCCTTAGGTATTCCAGTTTTATAGATAGTGATGTTTATGTTAACTTATGCAGATAGATTATTTCAAAGAAATTGTAACAATTAAATTGATAAAAAAAAATATTAGATTAATATAAAAGAATATTAATTAATAATTTTACTTGACCTATTCCTATATATATAGAGAGAGAGTAATAATTAATTTCGTTTAGCATTTTGCATAATAAAACTTAAAAGTTTGAATTCCGTTTACCTTAAGCATGATGTTTCCCAATTGCTAAACATCCTTAAAATGGTGGTAAATCAATGTCTGAGAAAAAGTAATGCCCAACCCCATCATGGATAAGATAAGATCAAGTAATAAAATTGCTCTAACCCACAACAAAACCCTAAATTGCAAATGTTGATCCTGAAAACATTTAATTAACTTTTGTCATCTAGATGTGTGGAGTGGAGCCACCATTTTTAAACTTTAAATCATACACGAAATGTAGGGCTGATGGTCAATCATCTATTAATAATATACTATGAACTCGTGCGGCGTCAGGTTTTTAAGAGAGGAACACGTCCAATATGAATTTTCTTCATTCACAAGAACCGAATACTCAATCTCTTATTTAAAGGAATTGAGTCATTTCCACTCAGACCAACTCCGTTAATCCAAAATTTTTTTTGATGATTAGAAGAAAATCATATAATTTAGATACACTGATACACAAGGTATTAATTAATTAATTTTGATAAGCATAAGATCTAAGAGAACTGTATATTCCAAGCCAGAATCTCCAAAGTAACAACAACTCATTTTAAGTGGCCAAAAATAATGCACTAACTTTATTGTTACTTTAGCATGCAACACAATATATACACATAGTGCTTTTTTTGTGGCGTGAAAATGTTGATCACGATGTTGATTAATTAGGCAAGAAATCAATTTTAATTATATTTCTCTTCCTCATCTACATGTGATGTATTAATATGAAATCGAGCTATTGATTATTTCTTTTGTCATTTCATAATTATATTTAATTTTAAATACTATATAAAACTTTTTGAGTGCTAAAGTATAATGTTTCCCACTTCCTCATGCATTATATAAAATATATGTATATATGCTAAGATTAAGTAATCTAATTAATTAAACAAATTATTTTATAGCAAATTTATCCATTTTATTCTAATTATGGAGCTCCTGTTTTTAGGGATGTCTTTTGTCCAATACCAATAATTATAAGGTATTGGAGACGGAATCTTTTGTACAGTACAAGAGATTCCTGCAATTGATTGCTTTTTAAAAAATAAAAAAGCATGAACCCACATCAAAAAGGGTTGAAATACAAGAAAATTGAACACAAAAGAAAAAAAAGAAAAAAAAAATCCACATTCTTATCCAACTGAAAAAGTGGATAATAGCAAATGGATGAATATACTTTGTCGCAAAAGAACAATTTTCCATGAGTTAGTTGTCATTAACAGAATAATCCATATTTGTAATGAGATTGATTAGTTGGGTTAATACTTGAAGTCTTACAATCTTTTAGAGACTTTTAAATACTGATAAATCAAAATTGATAGATGGTGATTTGGTACAGGTTAATTAATATTAATTAAAATTATAAAAAATATTTTTTTATAGTACATTACTAAATCAATATAGTAAAATTAAACGGATTTTGGTAGGTTTAAGAATCGAGACACAAATGGTAGTGAGAAATGAATTTAAAATAAATTTGTAATTAATGTAAAAAATATTCACATAAATGTTAATTATAAAAAATGTTAAGCGAAAGTGTTTGTAAAAAAAAATAAATAAAGAAATAAAGAAAAGTTAACGAGGGTGGATGTGTAATTAATCACAAACGATCTGATTTGAGGCAAATGTCACCTCTGTCCCCAACAAAGGTTCCTTAGTGCCCTAAAGAATTAAAGCAGCTTAAT
Source organism: Jatropha curcas (assembly GCF_041381405.1). Taxonomy (NCBI): domain Eukaryota; kingdom Viridiplantae; phylum Streptophyta; class Magnoliopsida; order Malpighiales; family Euphorbiaceae; genus Jatropha; species Jatropha curcas. The sequence goes on along the minus strand of NC_143151.1, from coordinate 32,290,543 downwards.
AGTATTATACTATAATATAATATTTGGATGAGCACAAAGATTCAAGACTTCCATGTGTTTTAGCTTTAGACAAAGGCACTAAACTCATTCTAAAGCCACCTAAAAGTATAAAGAGAGCTTCATCATCAACTTTAATTCTACCTTTAACTTCCAATATATGATGGTCTTCAACTCAATCAAAGCAAATCTCATTATATATATATATATATATATATATATATTATTTTATCCTTTTTTAATAACAACCCTACAAATAAATTAATACATAAAGTTCAATTTATTTTTTTTTTATGTTTTTTACCTTTTTTTTCAAAAAATTATATATTAATTTTAAATATATATATTTCTAGATACCACGACAAATATAAGATTTTATAAAAAGAAAAAACCCGATACCCAATAAATTAAAAATAAAATTTTACAATTTTAATGAGCAATCACCTTTGCCAAGCCAATGTATCCATTGGTGTCCTCAAGACAAACGGCAACCTAGCTATTTTATGAACCTTAACCCAAATTATAAAGAACCAATTGATAAATTAGAGAAGATGGAAAAGATGCATCTCAATTCTTTTGCTTTGATTGACCACTTTGGATTTCTTTTTTTTTTTTTTTTTTTTTTTAAACACACTTTAACGGCCTTAAAAAGTGTCTATTTTACGTGTAGAAAGGTCGTCCATTGACGGAACTTGTTGATTAAAAATCCTGTAAAAAGATTATTACATATGCCATTCCACGTGTCTCAAATCAAATGGTTTTGCATGGCTCAACAACTAACTCTAGAATGTTCAAAAGGAGCCAATATCCAACCAAAAGATCAAAAGATCATAGCCATAGGAAGCATGATCTCAGATTAGACTATAAGTAATTGTTGGGATATCCTCTCAAGTCCCACATCGGATAAAGAGGAGAAGTGGAACCAAAATATAATGGTTTAAACCCAATCCATTAGTATGAGGCCTTTTGGGAGGTGCCCAAAAACAAATCCGTGAGGGCTTGGCCCAAAGCGGACAATATCATACTAATTCGGGGTTGGATGGTACGCGCGGTCCCATCAGAGATTAGAGAAAGATTATTATTATTATTAATATTAATATATTAAATATTATAAATTACTATTTGAGAAATAGAGAGAGGGAGATATTATTATTTGTTTAGTACAGAAGAGAAGAGAGTTCAATTATTGAGCAACAATATATATGGCAGCCTTTCACCCACTTCCCCCTTTAATTTCCTTTTCCTAAGATCGTTTTCAGTCACAATGTTGCTTTTTTTTTTTTTTAATCTAATTAAGAAAGTTTTAAAATTTTTTAATTAATAATTATTCCACCTGATTGCTACACAAATTAAAGTTGAATCCACGTTTTACTTACTTACGTGCATTACATGCAAATAAATCCATCCATTTTCAAGATATTTTATTGTAAAATTTATTACCCAGATACGATTAACTATAAAATAATCTTAATCACGTTGGATTGCATTAATAATTAAATGCGTTATGTATCTTTCATCTCTTATTTATTTCTCTATTTACTTGACTGCCTTTGTATTACAATCATATCAAAATATAAAATTGTCGAAATATACTTATATCAATTCATAGTTTACAATTGAAAAGCAAGTTTGAATAATTAACATTGTAATTAGAGCTTTTTATTTTCCTTAATGGAGGAGTTAGAGAAAGCTTGACATGAAAGAAATTGACATTTTCTCTGAAAATCTCCATTTGAAGCAAGCAATTCCTTTCCAAGCGCATGGTTTCAGGGAAATCTAAACAAGGGCACCTTGTTTTCCTCTCAAGTACAAATTCAAAGAACATTTCTGCTTTTCGTTTTTAAATTATTGTGAAAAAAAAATTAAAATTTATGAAGGCTCACCCACAATAAGCCAATTAGGTTAAAGCATGGATTGGAAGATGACAGGTCTTTTTATGGAATTAATATTTATAAAAGAAAGTTATTTAGTGAGAGTTTGTGGTTTATACGTACTTCAATTATTTGTGTTTCACAGCTTTATCAATGATTGTATCTGCCTTTTCTCACTTTTCCATTTTTCAAACAACAACTATAATCAAAGACCCTACTTCCCAATTATATATTTATAATTTATATAAATAAACAAATTATCAAGAAATCAATTTATATTTTATATATTACAGTCTCTGCACCTGAACAATGCTTTAATTTGAACAAATTTTTATAATTACATTTCAAATATTTCATTAATTATAAATTATATCAAAGTCGACAATTGAAGTACACAACTAACATTTTTTGCCATTCATATTATTAATTAATTTAAATGCAAAACAATTTAGGGCATTTCATATGGGTTTTATTATTATTATTTGAAATTGTATATGGTAGTCAGCTAGTGCCAATTCTCTTGATTTTGGCGATCAATAATTGCATATCATAAGCTAAGATCTAAGACTTCAATTCCTTAATGGCATAGAGTTCCAAATTTTAAATATGTATTTTTAATCAATAAAGTTAAGAACGGTCCAAGGCCTAGTTGACATTGTTGAACAGACAACAAGAGCTGGGACCTTGTGTTTGTGGTACAAGTACAACTCTCTGTCGCTAAAAATATCTTAGTTATTGTATCCACAAGACTCTCTACCAAAGAATTGGAAAACTCGATTTAAATTAACAGCTGTAAAATATTATTTTTCAAAACTCTCAAATCTTCAAATTAAGGTAAAAATTAGATTCCATGTACTTTCCTTTTTTTTTTTTTAGTTTCAGAGTATTCGTGAATCAATTTAAATGCGTAAAAATAATTATTGCAGTAACTTTTTGTGAAGTTTAAAGGGGAAAAGAAGTGTGAAGATTTTCTTTTTTTCTTCTTTAGACTCATGTTAAACTTGCTTCACTTGTTTTTTTTTATTATTATTATATTAGAAAAAGATAATTTAAATCTGAATCTATTGCGATATATTACTTTCGCTTATCATTTGGCTATGCATTGAAGTGCAATTTGCTTTGACTTGTTAATTGCTCCAAAAAATATACCGACAAGAATTATGAAATAAAAATATCCAAATAATACAATTTTACACATGGTTCAATAACATAATATTCTATGTTCGTCGTAAGCAATTAGTTCATGGATATTCGGCTATGTATGTAAGATTTAAGAAATTTATCTAGCAAACCATTTTGACGATTTATTAACCAGTTTATCTTCTAATTTTCGTTAGGATGTCTTATTAGATTTGCGAACAATTATTATTTTAGTTATAATAGTTTTATTTTCCGTCTAATGTTTATGAGAAGTTCATATTTTTCTTGTATTACTTGTATTGATTTGAAAATTTTGAAGAAATTCTAATATATTATATTAAGAAAAACATATAGTATGCCTTTGAAAATATTAAGAAAATTACAATTAATGTCTTATAGAAAAATTAATCCATTATGTCATTTTATATAAAAATCATAAATTTAATTTTGTAATATTAAAGAAATAAATTTAAATCTAACTTTATTATTCATTTATCATTAAAATGTGTCGTGGTGTCCATAAATTTATTTATTTATTTTAATCTGATTAAGAGAGGCAAATAATTGAGTTGTAAATTCAGAGGGTGGTCTTCCTATACGGACCCACAACAATATTAAAAATGTTCCAGATATTTACTTGCATGAGCTCAGCTTGAAAATGTTACACGGTGACTTTGGGCGATATATGGGCCCTACATAAAACATTTGCATGCAATCTAACATTAAAAAAAAAAAAAATTAATTAATTTTGTTAGATTACGAGAGTGCTCTTAGATCGATGAAATCTATTTTAAAATAAAAAGTCATGTTTGATTTGATTTATAAATTAAAAATTTTATTTTATTTAAAATAAGCTGGAAGCCATCAGTAATTTGTTATTTTAATTATCTGCCAATTTATCCTCACTTATTTTTTTAATAAACTTTACTATTTCGCATTCCATTAATATATATATTTTTAAGTACTTATGATGATCAAAGTCACTTTAATCAATCAATGGAGGGTGTGGTTCCAATACATAAGTTTTTTAAATAAAAAATCGAATATTTGATATTTGATTTGTATGAAAAAAATCATTTTAAAATTCTGTTTGTTTCCGTAAAATAATTTGTAGTAAAATATTTTTTACAGTTTTTGATTGTTTAGAGCGCTCAGAAAAATAAATTAACGAAAAATATTTTTTTGTCATAGGAAAATTAAGTCATTTTTTTAAGGAAAACAACTTTTTTTTTTTTGAGAGAGTAAAACATTTTTCAGATATTGACAAACTTTATAAATCCACCGGTCACCATTTACCACCGACCACCACCACCGACTACCGGCAGCTTTCATAATTTATATTCTTTTTTGCATTCTTTTCATATTTAACAATAAAATATTTAAATTATAAAATTTATATTATTAATAATATTTTTTATGGTTTTATGAGACAAAGACTTTAATATTTTTAATTAATTTTCAATATTACAATCAAACAATGGAAAATAAGACATTTGGAAAATATTTTTCAATGAAAATGTTTTCCATGAAAATATCTTTGGACAAATTATTTCTCTGTAAGTTATTTTACGAAAATAAATAGAATCTAAATTTAGTTGAAATGACTCTATTTTCAAAATAACATCGTACGGGCTGCACAACACAAAAGTGACTTTCCCGTTAACTCATCAAATTGGTGAAAACTCTTGACCACTCGAACTCAGAACTCAAAACATCTCACTATCATAAGTAAAAAGATCAATCAAATCACATTCGGTTAGCATTAAGTTTTATTCGTTGATTGTTTATATCTATCATAAACTATTGATCAGTCTTATCCATGATAAATAATGAAAAAATAATATTTAAAAACAAAACGAGAGTTTATACATCCAAATGATTCATCGTTATCATTATTAAGTTATGATGGTGGATTTTGATAGGAGAGCGAGTTCTTGATTGTTAAATGCAATTCTTTGCTTATTATATCAATTAATCTGTTTAAGTAATAGACTTCCAAAACTTTTACTAAATATTGAAAGATAGACATACCGTACGTAAATCATTCTCTCCAATCATTTGTCATTTTATTAAGAATAAGTTGACATTAAAAACAGATTAAGGATTACTTATTTTTGTAATTTATACTCATATAAATTGCCAAAAAAAAAATATTTTTCTAACAATATTTATTTAATTTATTTATTTTACATCGCATAAGCAAAATTCAATTTATAAATTCCTTTAATCTTAACATAACTTTTAAAATAAAGTTTTAATTTTTAATATGATATTAAAGTCCATTCTTTTTCGACTTTTTTATAAATTATTATAAAGATAGACGGTCAAAAAAATTCTTCTAAAATTATATTAATTTAATTTCTCTCTACATATATAGTGTTTGTAATATAAAATTTATTCTTTACAAAGATTAAATTAAAAATGTTATGTTATACTATTGTAACAATGGAAAACACAGAGAAGTTGCCTTCAAATTTGATTAAAAAAATTATAAAGAAAAAAAAGTTACTTTAAGAGAAATATAAATAAATAATTATAAAACTATATATGTGTTTTATAAAATTCCACGTAAAGCATTCTAAAGAAGGAAGCGGTAAGTTCAAAATATGACATCTGTCCCGCAATTTGCCATAATTTCACACTTTCACCTAACATTTTACCTAAACTTTTGGCTTTATGGGTCTTTTTAAAATTAGTGTACAATACAATGCCCACCCACCTTTTATTTCATGCCATAACAAAAAGTTAAAACCATCTCTCTGTGTTCATTAGATCTTTGCCCTTCTTTCTCAACAAACGCACAAGATCTTGCCCGCAAGAAATAACAATCCAGCTCATGTCATTTTAATTATTTTTATCTAATTATTACTAGTAATTACTATTTTATGTAAATTGAAAAAAACTGTTCCTGTCAAATCTATTGATTGAGTCGTTTTCATGTTTATTTAATATTTTTCTTGTTTATAATTAATCAATTATTCATCTGCTCTCGCTTTCGAAATTCTATTTTTCTTTGATTGTGCCAAAACGGTGGCGGATTCTATTGCTAGAATTCATTTTCTATTATTAAATGCCAAGAATTGGATGTTAAAAACTGTTTTGCATGTAACAAATTTAGCAACTAGCTAGGGTGTGTGTATGACTAGTTAAGTAGGAAAGACATTCCTTAGTGAAAAACCAGTCTATAGTACTCTTAATTTCCGTCTTAAAATATAAGTCGTTTAAAATTTTTACACAAAGATTAAGGAAAAAATTAATACTGCTAGCTTATAACAAAATCAAAAATAAATTGACTAAATTATTCTTTATTTCAAAATCAATAGTTATTTATAAAAGTATTTATTGTATCTAATGTAAATAAAGGTAATATCGAAAAAATATCATTTATTACTCCTTAAAATACTAAAAAACGACCTATATTTTACGACTAAGGGAGTACTTGACAAGACGGTTAAGAATCCTATCTTCCAAACCTAAATCATACAATTAATGTAACTAATAAGCACTAAATGTTTAATATATTTGCATTAGATGCCCCTAATCTAATTCTAATTTTCCATAAATTGATGGAATTGGTTTCTTTTAGAATTTGAGACAAAAGTACTTTTGCCCTAAAGAATCTGATTGTGAGACACAGAAAATCAATCAGAAATACACTTTTATAAGCACAGAATTAGGGTTTTAGGGTGTGACCATAATAAACTGAAGTTCAATGCCCAAAGTAACCAATAGACGACCTAACACTAGCACAACTCGAGGCAAGTTTCTTTTCAATTTTCAAAAGTAGGAAACCAATAAAGAGAGGAAAAAAAAAAAAAAAAGTTGATTGTATTTAGTAGAGGGTCCAGCTAATAGTAGTGTTACTTTAACATAGTGGAACGACAACACGACAAATTAGTGGAGTTGATAGCAATCACAGTAAAAGCTGCTTAATTCCAAAAGATTAATCCTAATTAATCCCATAATAAATAATTAATCATGATGGTAATATCACTCCCACCATTTGTGTCCTTTCTGAAATTGAGCACCTGAAGTCTAGGAAATTAGACGGGAAAAAACAAACCCATAATCTCTACAACAGATTATAATATTCTGAGAAGAAAAGGTAAATTAAGATGCGTTTAGAAAAAACAAACACTTAAATTAAACATCTAATAATTTAATTCAGATATAATAAAGTAATTAAAAAATTTAAAAATTTAATAGGCGACCAAGATAATTAATAGTTAAGCTATAATTTTAAATTAGTTGAGGTTCGACTATGTAAAGTTTTTTCATTTCATAGTTAAATGCCAAACCAATATTTGAGACTAAATATAGGATTTAACCCAATTTTCCCATTTTTGGGTTGTATATATTTACTACCCAAAAATATTGGAAGGACATACATATTGATTTATTCATTTATTTTGATAAATCAGCCAGATTATTAATTAAAAAAAATTAAGAATATTTGCATGGATTTGACAGTAAGTAGTTAGAGTTTAGAAATTCATAGATATAAGAACTCAAAGCTTAATTCCCTGTAATATACACCTCAATTTGATGTTGCTTAATTACAAGCTTAATTTCAATTTCATGCAAACTCTTTTATTGTTAATTATGTCATCAACAACAAGAAGAACAACAATTAACAGTACCGATCACAATTAATTAACCTTAATTAACAACACCATCCAAATTGCTTGGCCAATCTCTCATTTCCGTTGTTGCCTTAGTTCTTTATAGAACCTCTCTATGAACTCTTCAGCTTTCTTGTCCACGATACCATTATCATCATCAACGTCTCTTAACGGAAACGGCGAGTCCGTTATCCTCAACTGCCTCACCATTGGACTCCGTCCAAACCCCGGCAACATAGGAGACGCCTCCACCATACCCTCATTGTTATTATTTAACATCTCCAAAGCCAGCTTCACAGCGTTCGCGGCAGTGACATCGTCGTCAAGAGTTGGGGGCGCGTGAAATGCACACGAGAAGAAATTGTTATGGTGGTGGTGGCGGCGTTTGTTTACTTGGAAGGGAAGTGAGTACATGGGAGTGTTACTGCAGCTGAACTCGTACTCATGTAGTGGTCCAGTGAATGAGAATACATCTCGGTGGTTATCGTGGTGGTTGCTGTGGTGGTGGAACATAAGGTTACCGATGGCTTTGGCTTTGGTTGCAATCTTGCTATTGCTGCGTTTAAGCATCAAATTAAGATCAAGAAGTAGCTTCCTCTTTGATATGCCTTTTCTTAGCATGAAGTAGATGACACGTACGGTTTCCCATACTCTTTTGGCTATCAATGGTAGATTTTGTTCCATGCTTTAAGATTTTGTATAAAGAAAGAGAGAGATTCTTTCTTTCTCTGTATTTTTATGAAAGAAAAGGAAAGAGAGTTGTTTGGGACGAGAGAAAGAGAGGAGAGATGCGGGAGTATTTAAAGGGGTGGTGGAGGTTGAAGACAAAAGGAGAAGGATTGTACAAACGCGTACTAGAACAACCTATGGGTGCATGGATAGTTAGGGTTATTTTTTTGAGTTTTTTAATAATTGGTACAATAATTATTGGTGGGGGTGATGATCTAGTGTTCTTTTTCTTCCGTGAGCTTGAGGAACACTTGTACTTTAGATTAAGGTTATTGTTTCTTAATTAATCTAGGGATGGCGGTGGTGTGGGGTTTTGCTAGTATCACCTGCTCAAACGGGGTGTATTTGTAAATATTAACAAATAGTTTCTTATTTATATGTTTATCAGCAGTATTATATTTTTATAAAATGTGTTTTTTTTTATCTTTTATTCCCTACGTTCCATTTTGTTTGCATGGTTTAACAAAATATGCATATTAAGAATTTAGTCGATAAAAATTATTTTATCCTTTTTTTTACCTTTGATTCATTGAAGATATTAATAAAACTCCCTAATTTAATAAAAAATTATAAAAGTTATTATGAGAAAAATAGTTATTTACATGTCTAAATTTAGAAACCTTATAAATATTTTGGAACATCTAAAAAATGAATAACAAGCAATTAGAGGGAGTAGTTATTTATATATTTGCTGAATGGCTTTTTTTTATATGAATTATTTCTTGAAATAAATGAAGTGGATTCTGTGTTAAATATGATTTTTTAAATAATTTGATTCATTATATGAAGGATGTTGCTACTATCACAATCATTCTCTCTTAAAAGGTACAACGAATTAATTTTTAAAAATTAAAAAAAAAATTCATTAATTTGATTTATAGTATAGATTGAATTTAAGCAACTTAATCCCATGAATATATATAAATATAAATATAAATAAATAAATAAATATATATATATATATATATATATTTATTTATTTATTTATTTATCAGACTACCAAATAGTTCAATTCAGTTTAATTTTAAATTTAGCATAATCAATTTTGTTTCAATTGCAATAGAGAAAAAAAAAACATTCTTCTGTTTGATTTGATTGTAATTAAATTCAAAAAACAAGCCTAAATCTATCAAAATAAATAAACAAATAAAATCTAAAACACAAGACAACCTTATTTTAATCAAGGTGCATGGCCTTCTTAATTATTCTTGTATGTTATTGATTTTCTGACATTTGCAAATTCCAACCTCCAGGATTATGCCATCATCGTTAATTGATGCAATAGGTTCACCTTGGCTCTCAAAACTCCAAATGCATTATCTTCAATTCCACCTGGAAAAATTCGACAACCTTATTTCAAACAAGCAGTAAAAGAATGAATAGTGAACGTAAGAAGGACATGTAATTGAGAAAATATTCATTCCAAACATTTTTGAACAGTTCAATTTCACTCTTTCTTGTAATATTCAACTTCTCAAAATCCAACAATGCGAAATGCATCTGTCCAATCACTTGGGCACTAACTAGATCAGCTACTCGTTTTACCAAATTTCTTGAAATTGGCTTTCCTTGAAAGAATGAATATCAAATTTTCATATGTTTGGATGATAGTTGGCACTTGGCCTGCAAAATGAAGTTCAATTACCAGTTACGAACTCCGGCCTGCAAATTAATTTTCTCTGGTTCTGGCCTGAGAAAATTGAAATATTTATATACAGCTTCATCTGAGACATTATCAGCTTCCAACTTTTGAGTAACAGACATCTGGTAAGTGCCTGTTTTGCCTGATACTTCATCTTCACCCGAAAATGTTACATAATGCTGAAAGCCAGTAGCAGTTGCAAATATTAATTATCAAGTTTCAGCTCTGCACCCTACACCATAATCAAAAAAATAATTACAAAGAAACTTTGAAAAGGGAGGTATGAAATTATGAAACTATAATAACAAAATCAAAACCTCTTTTTTATTGTATTCCTCAACAGCGTATTCAGTGCCCTTCTTAACCATTTTGGTAAAGAAATCATCCTCATCATAAATATTAAGCGGACGAATATAAGCTGAATCATATCCTGGTAAAAGTCTGGGATCGACGAAAAAAAAAACCTGAAGAGGAAAAGCCGGTGTCATAATAAAACAATTTGAATAACAAAACTACAAAGGGAACGGTCTCATAGAATAATTAAAATTAAAAAGTAGAAAAATGACATTACTTCGCTCCGATCAAGCTGTCTCCAGTATTATCTGTTAAAACTATTCCTGTCGACCTTGTCATCATCATTTAAATCTTCGCTATGCTCACTATCTGAGCTGTCTTCTAAAGCGCTACCGTAATCAAGTTTCCACCCCATTAGCTCGCGGTTGTCTTTATCCATCGCATCCTCAACCTTCTCCTCAGATTGTTCGTGGACGCTGCTGGCCTCAACCTTTGGCTTCTCCGAAAAAGTGAGTGGATCTTCCCTTGGCTCTTCCTGCACCTTTGGATCCTCGACCTTGGAACCCATGATTGAACCCTAGAGAACAAAACCTAGGGAACAGTTGTAGCGGAAGCCTTGATATTTATTTCTGTTCCGTTTCCTTGGGACTCTATCTCCTTTCCATTTATAGCCAACCCAAAATTTTACAATCAAATCCAAATAAATTCTTAATAGTCTCATAAGATTCAAATTCCTACTTGAAAACATCTCAATTAGCATGGATCAAACATATATATATATTTTTTAACTGCCAAGGAGAGATTTAAACCCGGTTAGGAATAAAACGTGGTCAAATGGCCCCAACCCTATCCGTATCTGACAAATGAAGGATCCCAGGAGGAGGCTCCTCTAATACGTTCAATCCAGAAATATCAGAAACCCCATGTGTAGCAAGGAAGTCAGCTGCAAAATTGGCCTCCCTAAACACATTCATAATCTGGACCTGCCATTGCCATCCCAACATGGTTCTGCATGTGTCCACCAGATTACGAACCCTAGTCGCAACCGCACCAACACCTTTTGTCAAACATACAGCTGTCTCAGAGTCTGTCTGTATCAACACCCTTCGCCATCCCTTGTCCCAAGCAATTTTGAGAGCATAATAAATGCCCCAAAGCTCCGGTTCCGAAGAGTTACACATACCCAGATAAGCCTGAAACCTCAGAAGCCAACGGCCCTCATTGCGTATCACCCCACCACACGAAGCTCTACTAGAAATCTCAGACGAGCTGCCATCAGTATTAGCAGCAACTCATCCGGCAGGGCGGAGCTCCCAAGCTATAAAGATATGACGAGAAGCTTCCGATCGCGATATCACCGGCTTTCGAGCCCAAGCTTGCTGCACCTCCTGAACTTTGGCCAACAGAAACTGTTTTTGCAAAGCTACCGTTCCTTGGCTAAAAACACGCTCATTCCGCATCTTCCACAGCCACCAAACCGCCATCCCAAAGAGGAGAGGCCATGGGTAACCCACAGAACTAATAGAGGGACAGTTTAAATTCATATGCACCCAGCTATTAACAGTCGTGTCAGTAAAGAACGTCGGGAAAAGGACTCCGACGTTCAAGTCTTCCCAAAGCCTGGAAGCGTGCGTGCAATCCCGGAGAACATGCATGGTTGTGTCAGAATTAGCAGAACACGACTTGCAAGCCGACACCGTAGTAAAGCCTCGCACGGTGGATCAAACATTATTTAATCTTATATCAGTAATACCTACATTATGTATAATGTCAATTTGTGCAAACCTTTATATTAATACTAGTTGCTAGCTACGCTTTTGCGTGCGAATATTTATATGTTTTTTGATGTAATTATTGTTTTTAAAAATTTTCTGGTTTAAGATGTATAAATTTCAAAAAAAATAATTAATCCCTAAACCCTCGCATCATGCATGAATAACTATAGAAATTATAATATTTTAACGAGATAGTTATTTTTTTTAATTTTCAGTGAGTTTATATTGTTATATCTAATATAAAGTAAAACCAAATATAAAGCACATAGATATTTTTATTGAATAACAAATATATGTATTTATATGTATTTTCAACTTTACTAACTGTACTCAAAGATTGTTTAAAGAACATTTTACCAAGTAATAATATATATTTTCAATAAATTATTACAACCAAAACTATTACGTATATTCAACAGTCAAAATTTGATAAATTATAAACTCTTAAATGGCACAAGTAAATAAAAATGGCACAAGGGAATAAAAATGCGGTTGAGAATCACGCAGAAATGGAATCATGCAAGCAATCTCATACGTAAATTATCCTTTTGACGTTGTAACAACATTCAACTCAAGAAGAGAGTAGAGATAATATTGGTATGTAAAACTTCATGACACTGTTAGTGAAAACAAATTGAAGTTTATTATTTTTATTGCAGTCAGTGTAATAAGGCATTTGTTACGCTATGACCAGAACAAAAGCCTTTGAAATATCATCATAACACTATTTTAATAAATATTTTTCGCAGAACACAGTTTTCGGAAATAATTTTTTGCAAAACATCCCGTTATTGTGAGAGTAAAGAAGACCTCCGAATACTAAAATGTTTATTATTTAATTGTAACTGAGCTCCAATTATATTGAATAGGCATAAATGCAAATAATAAGTAAATAAGGTAAAATAAGTTAATCAAAAACCATTAAAAGAGATCGCTTAGAGTTATATTCTGCTTGTGATTGAATTATTATAGATGAACAGAATAGTAATTGACACAATTAGTTTAAATAAGCAGTATCATAGTTTCACTTAGAGTTAGCATAGTTTTGCTGTCGCTCTCTCAAAACTCCACATGCATCATCTTCAAATCATCTTCAACTCCAGTACAAATAACTGGAAAATAAAAAAATAAAAAAATAAAAAAACAAGGCAACCATACTTTAAATAAGCAGCAAGAATGAAGGGGCAGCATAACACGAACCTGCAAAATACATATATGTATATGTGTGTGTGTATATATATATATATTCCAGACATTTTCCAGAGATGTACATTCATTCGTTGTTGTAATATTCAACTTTTCAAAATCCAATTGATATGAATTGCATGTGTCCCATGTCACTTACGCATTGAACTAACTAATGGTGTACAGCAGGTCACATACCTCCAATGGCTTGCCATGAACGACTAATTATCCAATTACATAAGTTGAAGAGCAACTGCACCATTGGATGATCATTGGCAGTATATCCATCATTGTATGCCAAACTCATTTCATTTATTAAACCACCCAAACAGAAATTCTCACTAAAAGGACTAAAAATTTTTAAAAGAATATTCTTAGTATTGAACCCAAGGAATAAACATATTATAAAATGGGATGTGTTTATTCTGAGACTAAAAATCTAAAGAGATGAAGAAAATAAAAATTCCAAATCTAAGATTAAATAATGTTAGATTTTCAGAGCTCTAACATTTAAGTTAGAAAGAATAATATTTAAAAAAAACAAAAAAAAGGCAACAGCAAGAGCAACAATAGGCCGATGTTCAAAATTACCGTTCACTGTTGTGTTCATTGAGTCTGTCCAACACTCTGATATGTGCTGGTTCTGGCCTAATAAAAGCAAAACCTTTTTCTACACAGATCTCATCTCGAGGTTGGAAGCCATTGTTAAGATATCAGTACATAAAGGAGCAGATTTGGTCAACACGTTTGGTTTAATTCTCTTGATTATGTATATATTTAACTCCGTGATTATTGTGTATATTAACTGTGTCAGGATATTTTGCCATTAACTTAGCTTCAGTTACATTGTATTTGGCTATATAAAGCCATCAGTTGACAATTCATAAAACAGAGAAAATATCTATTCTTCTCTATTGTTTGTACATGGTATCAGAGCCATGACTGAAACAACAAACCAAATCTCTTCCCATCCTATGAATGCTCAACATTCTTTCTCTGTTAAACTAAAACCCACCAATTATTTAGCATGGAAAACACAATTCCAACCTCTCTTAAATTATCATAATTTTAATCACCTAATTGATGGCTCTTCCCCACCTTCAAAAACCATCAAATCCCCATCCAACCCAGAAGTTGACATTCCAAATCCAGATTATCAATCTTGGTTTAAACAGGACCAGCTCCTGCATTCTTGGCTTCACTCCTCCCTATCTGAGGAAGTTTTCTCGCATATTGTTGGGTTAAATATCTCTCACGAGGTCTGGCAAGCCTTAGCACAGGCTTTCGGTTCTCTCTCACAAAACAGACAACTTCAAATTCATATTGAACTTCAGGAATTTAAAAAGAATGATTTGTCAGTATCTGCCTATCTTCAACGTGCAAAGCAATTAAAAGATGAATTACAGGCTGCTGGTAGGCCTCTTTCGACGGCAGAATTTAATGCTATTATTTACAGGAATATTGGTATTGAATATCATAACATTATCACTGCCTTAAACCTCCGAGCTGAACCAGTATCATTTCATGAACTTCATGGTCAACTTGTTGCTCATGAAATACTCCTCAAAAGTTGTCTTGATCCACCTCAAGCAAATATGGTCTTTAAACAACCATCCAACAACTTTCTCCCACCACTACTTTCAACGCCAAATACAAATACCAGTTGGCAAAAGAACTCGTCTTCCAAAGCCAAGGGTCCTTGTCAAATCTGTGGCTACCGAAACCATACAGCAGACAAATGTCGCCGTCGCTATCACCGCTCAAATCCAAGCCAAAATCATAATCAAGTTCGTTACCCACCACCAATGGCCAATTACTCTTATAGTTATCCCTCACCATCACCTTATCCCTCACCTTCATCTCATTTTTCATCACCTCAATCAGTGACGAACTACTACTCACCATCTCCGCCCATGGCAAATTATTCCGCTGCCTCACCTACACAAAACCTTTGGCATCCTGACACTGCAGCCAATTATCATGTCACACCTGATATCCAATCTTTAAGTGCTACCACTGAATATCAAGGTCATGATAATCTTCATGTTGGAAATGGCGTTGGATTACCGATTTCTCATACTGGTACAGTGGTCATTCCCTCTTCTAATGGTGCTCTCCAACTAAAGCATACCCTTTGTGTTCCTAAAATTGTTAAAAATCTTTTGTCTGTTCAAAAATTTACCACTGATAATTGTTGTTTTTTTGAATTTTGGCCTCATTGTTTTTTTGTTAAGGATCAGGTCACCAAGAAGATTCTTTTGCAGGGTCCAAGTGAAGATGGTATCTACTCTCTCAAACTACCCTTGAAGTCCGTCATGTCAGCTACAGTCCCATCCTTTTCCGATTGGCATTCTGCCTTGGGTCACCCTCATCGTCGAACTGTGTCTAAAATAATTAAAGATTTCAATTTGCCTTGTTCTAGTTTTCAGTTCAATCCATGTTTTGCCTGCAATTTAGGGAAATTGTCTAGACTTTCTTTAGCTTCTGTGGAACATAAGAGCACGGGTCCTTTCCAAATAATTCACTCAGATGTTTGGGGCCCTGCTCCGGTTATGTTTAGCTTAGGTCATAGGTATGTTTTGTTATTCATTGATGATTTCACACGTTTTACGTGGCTATATTTACTCAAAAATAAAAGTGATGTGTATACCATGTTTCTTCAGTTTCAATCTCTTGTTGAACGTCAATTTAATTCAAAAATTTTAGCTTTTCATTCTGATTGGAGAGGAGAATACCAAAAATTGAATAAATATTTCCGGCAAGCTGGTATAATTCATAGGATAGCATGTCCTTACACCCATGAATAAAATGGCACTGCTGAAAGGAAAATTCGTCATGTTATTGATACCACTCTCACGCTTCTTTCTCATGCTCAAATACCCTTGAGATATTGGAATTATGCTGCTGAAACTAGTGTTCAATCAATAAATTTAATGCCATCACCGGTTCTCCAAAATCATAGTCCTTTTATGACCCTATACAAATCATCCCCAAATTATCTTGTCCAACAACCTTTTGGTTGTACTGTCTACCCTTTTCTCCGACCTTATTCTCATCATAAATTCTCATTTCGATCTACTCCTTGTATTTATTTAGGAACAAGTCCTTCACATCATGCTCATCGATGTTTAGATCCTACAACAACACGTGTCTATCTAGCTAGGCATGTCAAATTTGATCCAAAATTGTTTCTTGGTCCTCAATTATCTGCACGTAATACTTCGGTTCCACCTCCTACCCCATGGCTTTCCATTACAAATCAGATATCACCTCACTTGGACACTCCGGTTGAATCAGGTATGACGTTATCTAATACAAATTCAATTGCAAAGTCTAATTTATTGGCAACCTCACCAAATCAGAACCCATCACCTCTCCCCTCACCCACCAATAATCTGCCAACTGTAAATTCTTCTCAAAATCAAATTGTACCATACATAGCTCCACAAAACCAACCACCATTACACCCTCTCCGCACCCACCCAATGGAACTTCGCCCAGCTACTAGACAAAGACAGAAAAGATATGCTTTATTGTGTACCAAAAAGCTTGATTATTTGACTCATGAACCCCAAACTTATAATCAAGCTCAACCTCATCTTCAATGGCGGCAGGCAATGGAAAGTGAAATCAATGCACTCTTACAAAATAATACATGGCAATTGGTTCCTCGCCCTCTTAATACCAATATTGTGGGAAATAAATGGTTGTTTCGTATTAAAAGAAAAGCTAATGGTGATATTGAGCGTTACAAAGCGCGGTTGGTGGCGAAGGGTTTCTCTCAACAACCCGGAATAGACTACAATGAGACCTTCAGTCCAGTAGTCAAAGCAACAACCATTCGCACTATTTTGTCTCTTGCTACTGTGCGTAAATGGGCAATTCGACAACTGGATATATCCAATGCATTTTTGCATGGATATCTTGATGAAGATATATATATGGACCAGCCACCAGGTTTTATTGATTCTGTTCATCCAGATTATGTTTGTAAGTTACAAAAATCACTATACGGGCTACGGCAGGCACCGCGTGCGTGGTTTCAAAGGTTGAGTAATTTTTTATTACAACTTGGGTTTAAGGCTTCCAAAGCCGACACCTCTTTGTTTATTTATCAAGATGGTAACATTCAATGCTTTATTTTGGTTTACGTTGATGACATCTTACTCACATGTTCTGATTTTAGCAAATTAGAGTTCTTTTTGCACGCTTTAAAATCTGCCTTCCCGGTTAGAGATCTTGGCAAATTGACTTATTTTTTGGGTATTGAGGTGATTCCAACCTCAAATGGAATTCTACTATCACAGCAGAAATATGTTCGAGATTTGTTGCTCCAATTTAATATGAATGACAACAAGCCCACTTTGACTCCTATGGCAACAACTCCTCCACTTTCTAAACATGGCGATGAAATTTTGGCTACTGCTGATCAGTTTCGAAAATTGGTTGGTACTCTTCAATATGTCACCCTCACTCGGCCGGATGTTTCTTTTGCAGTCAATAAATTGGCCCAATTTATGCATCATCCTACTGCAGCTCACTGGATAGCAGCAAAACGCTTGCTACGGTATCTACACGGTACTGCTTCTATGGGTCTCTTTCTCTCTATTGATTCTCCCATTTCTTTGCAATGTTTTTCAGATAGTGATTGGGCTGGCTGCCCTGATGATCGTAAATCTACATCTGGCTATGCTATTTATTTGGGGAATAACTTAATCTCTTGGTCCTCAAAAAAACAATCCACTGTAGCACGATCCTCCACTGAAAGTGAATACCGTTCGATTGCCCATGCTACATCAGAAATTATGTGGATTTTGTCTTTATTATCTGAACTTGGAGTCTCTGATTTACCAGCTACGTTATGGTGTGATAATATTGGGGCAATCTACTTAACCTCAAATCCTGTCTTCCATGCTCGGACGAAACATATTGAACTCAATGTTCACTTTGTAAGAGATCAAGTACAACATAAAAAGATTCAAATCAAGTTTATCTCAGGTCAGGACCAGATTGCTGATATAATGACTAAACCTTTGGGGTCTCACCTCTTTCTGCGCCATCGTGACAAGCTTCGTCTTCAAGCTCCTCCAACTTCAGCTTGAGGGGGCATGTTAAGATATCAATACATAAAGGAGCAGATTTGGTCAACACGTTTGGTTTAATTCTCTTGATTATGCATATATTTAACTCCGTGATTATTGTGTATATTAACTGTATCAGGATATTTTGCCATTAACTTAGTTTCAGTTACATTGTATTTGGCTATATAAAGCCATCAGTTGACAATTCATAAAACAGAGAAAATATCTATTTTTCTCTATTGTTTGTACAGCCATGATTGAACCCTTCAATTAAACCTGAGCAGTGTTCCCACGTACTGGGTGACGGTAGACCTCCTACATAAATAAACGCATCAAACATCAATTTTGTATTAAAATAATCACACAAGTACTTTAATAATAATATAATAGTACAAATAACCGACCCCACTCTTGAACGCAGAGAAGCTCTTCTGGAGCCGAATAATACCCATCACCGGACGCTTGGAAACAAGCTTAACAAGTTCCACATCATTTACTTTTTCAACAGTTTCGTGCTTATGAACACGAACAGGAGCAGCAGGTATGCTCTTAAATAAGATAGAAACGAAATCAAATAAAATTAAATGAAGAATGGAACCAAGCATATTCCATTCTTCATATTCCTAATCATACGATAACCTAATACTAATCATATTCCTAATCTAACTTTCTTAATCATTTAACGAAACTCTAGTTTTCTCCTTTGCGCTGAGGTTATTTCCTCGTTCCCCTAGGTTAGCTTCTCCTCCTCTCTCTATATGCATGGAGTTCGTGTATCCTGCTTATCACAAAATGGCCTTTTAGGATTTGAGAACGCAATATATCTCACTGACTGTGAGATATTTTTAAATAAAATAATCCTTCTATCGTTCTTATTGCCTGAGTATTCTACCTAAAAAGCCTTTAGTGTATACAAACTTGATCATTCTCTTCTTACATTGTGAATATATATACATATACAATAATTAGTTCCAGGGCTATTAATTAAAGATTGATTTTCTCTTTCTCATGTTTGGGTTTGTTTGGGAATTAATTTGTGCAGCCGCTCAAAAAACATGCGAAATGCTTTCTTTGAATCAGGTGGTTCTGAGTTTATTATTCATATCAGTTGGATTGATGGTTATATAATTCATGCAGTGCTTATGGTATTGGTATTGATGTCTCTAATTTTGATAGTGACTAAACGAAAATTTGCATAACTATCAAAGTTGATAAAATCTAAAACAAAAGATAAGCAAAAGATGCAAGCAACAGGATATATTATATATGCTTATGAAATTATGATTCCATTTCTCTTCTTCATATTTGTCCATCGTTTTGAGGATATTATCCTCATCCAAATTGAGGAGTATGCAGAACCATGAGAGACAAGCTAACAAAAATCAAAATAGACAACTAAGACTGCATGCATCAGAAAGAAGAATAAATTAAAAACAAAATTAAGAAAATTGTCTATTTCTTTTTTTTTTTTTTTTTTTTGTGCAAAAAAGGAATTTTAAGAATTAAAAACATTGTTATCTCATAAAATATTTCGAAGAATATTGGGTACAAATTTTAATAATAGCACAAAATATAGCGTCGTGAACCATAAAAGCTATAAATCATAAAAATGAAATTTCATGTTATGATATGAATTAAAAAATAATTTAAATGGAAAAAGAAAATACCAATTATACACAAAATGTACTACTACAGCACTATTAAACTAGTGCTATATTAACCACACCAATTGATAGCTATAAAGATCAAATCACGACATGGGAAAAACTATTTACCGCCTCACTCACCGGCTGACCTGACCTGCTGGCCACTTACAAATCCCCTCTAAGAAAAGCTAGATAGTGTGAAAGAAAACGTGAACACAAATAAATAAATAACAAATATACTAGGGCTCGCCAAAGGAAGGAAAGAAAAAAAAAGAAAGATAGATATGACTTGAATTTTTCCGATTTTATGAACTTTGTTAGATATGCAAACGGGAAAACAGTTTAGGTCTAAATTGTTTAAAATAAAAACTTCAGGATTCAGTACGGAAAACAAATAGATCTGAATTGCTTAAAATAAAAACCAAAAATAGATTAGGATAATTATTTTTATACATACCCGGAAACCGGACCAACAGGCAAGAACCGGGTTTTCAGTTAACCACGCCCTTTTGGCTTGAATCCCGCTGAAATGCCACTAATTTCAAGCCCTTCTATAACTCTCAAGCTTGATTCAAAGAGTTTTAACGTGAATTTTCATCATTTAGTTGAGGGTTTTTGGAGAAGAATGAGGTGCAAAGACATACAGGTGTTTGACAACCAAGAAAATGAACAACAATCCTCATTGAAGATAATTAGGCAAAATATCCATGTAATGCAAACACAAACCTGCACAAATTAAGAATAGATCCATAGATCTACATCTACTCAGTCAAAAGAGGGATAAAGCCAATAGCAATTAGAAAAAAACAAAGAAAAAAAATATAAAATAAAGGCAGAAGAAGGAGAATAAATGGCTTGATGAAACTATTAAAGAATCAGAAGATTTGTGCCGTTTGAGAAGTATGATAAGAGACAGTGAGAGATTCAACTTGTGAACATTGGTTCAGGAAAATGGGTTAAAGGGTTTGTTTCTAACATTGGTTCTTGTTCCGTGCCTGAAGCGGAGCTTTGGGCGCTTCACGAAGGCCTGAAGATGGCTAAAGCTACTGGGGTCTCCCACCTGCTCATTGAATGTGATAATGAAATTGTTGTCCAGCTTGTAAATAGTGGCATCACCTCTCATGGAAGGGTTTTTCAACTTGTCTTAGCCATTAAACAGCTCCTCCAACAGGATTGGGTTTGTAGGCTTTCCCATTTTTACAGAGAAGCTAACTACAGTGCCGACTTCTTGGCTAGTTTTGCTAGAAACTTTTTCGCTTCTTTTAGCCTCCTATAGGGCTTTCTCATTGGTTGTACTATGATGTTTGTAGGGTTGCCCACCAACGTTTATCTGTGTAGTACTAGCTTTGGCTTTGAGAACCGTAAAGTCCATTTTGGAATTTGGACCACAAATGGTTTTTTTTTTTTTTTTTTAAATAATGAGTTTGAAAAGATATTTATATTTACTTGTAACTTTTAAAATTTTTTTATTAATTAGATTATTTGAAAAGATATTAATAATATATTCTAATCTAAAAAAAAAAGATAAAAAGTATATATTAAAAATAAGTAATTATAAATAGAATATAAATATAAAATTTTTGATATCTAAAAAATATCAAAAATATTTTGTGTTAATATAGAATGGTATTAGTTTTTCCTATAAAATTATTTAACTATATTTTTCATTTTTTAAAGACAATTATTGAACAAAATAATAAAATTCAGTTTAACCAAGTTGACTCGGTCCAACTGCGATTCAGTCATCAATCCGGTTTGACGTCCAGTCAGATTTAAAAAACATTAGTGTTTTAAGTGTTAAGGTAGTTTGGTTTTCATTTAGTACCATTGAATAAGAGAATTCATTATTATTGGTGTTGAGGTAATTTCGTTTTCACTACTTTTTTCATTTAGTCAATATCTATTTTCATTAACTTTTTGTACTTAAAAAATATTTAATTCATATAAGATTATATTTTGTTTGCTTAATAAATTTATTTTATTAATATAAAATTTATTCATAAATACACGTAAAATTATAATGAATTTATGGTAACATTATTTTTAGAATTATTAATAGGAGGGAAAAAAAGTATCTTAAAACTATTAAATTTTGTGTTTTTGATCCATAATAATTATTTTGAATCAAACCGAATCCAAAAAAATCAAAATTATATATATACTAAAACGGAAACCAAAACCACTGTTGTATGAACAGTGATTTTGGCTTAAACTACCTATTCTACCCTTATATGTAATTAACATATTTGACATTTGTTTTCCTTGGATTTGCTCTAATGTCCTTAACTATAATATGTAACTGCCACGTAGACAAACTGTGATCGCCACTTGCCCATTTCACTGGGTTGAGCAGCCAAGATTAAAGTTTTTTTTTCCTTTTTTTTAATTTTTAGTCACCTTTATGTCTATTTCATTGCAAATTATATTATAAAAAAATAATTTTTAGAATCAATTTTTTGTTTGACAAATCAGAGGATGGTCTATAAATTTTTAATATTTTTGTGGTCCAATATAATTATAATTATGCATTTGGAACTTTTTTTAAAAAAAAAAATTAATGCTTACCTTGATATACACTAAGAAAAAAAATTTTTAACTTAGACAAGGATGATACAATTTTCATGCATAGAAATTACTTAAACCTCACCAAAAAATATATTTTTATATTCTTCAATTAGTTTATGCAATGAGACAGACATATTTAATATATTAATATTGACACTTAAATTAGTTGGATTATTGTATTAAAATTAAATTTATTTTATATGAATTTTTATTTATTATTTTTTATATAAATAAATTCAAATATAATTTTCCTACTTTTATTAGAAAAATCTTTATATATTTAATTAACTTACATTGAAATACTTTTATTACGATGTTTTAAAGATAAATGTAAATCTTAACTAAAACGAGTACCTCATAAAATTATAAAGAAAAATTTTAAAAATATTTAATTAGAAATATTTAGTTAAACGTTGTACTTACCAAACACGATAGTCAAATGATTTTTTTCTTTTCACATGTAACAAATACCAAGAATTAAACTTTTATTCACAATAATACTATAATTTTTGCTTTTATTTTTAAAAATCTAAAATATAATATAAATTGAATATAGCAATAACATTTCCAAAACTATAATTTTCATTATTTATTTTTTGTATACTCATTAGTATCAATTGTCTTTAAATTCAATTAAAATACCAAAGGTTTATCTTAATTTTATTAAAAATAATACAAATTGATATTCTTAATTAATTACATATGATATTTATATATAATTAAGCACTTTTATTATCTAATTTAATATATTTATAAATACTATAAGATATTTATACATTAAATATATTTGCACCCAACGTGCAAATAATTCGCTTGTTTTCTTCCTTATATCAAAACCGCATCGAAATTCATTTAGAAATAAATCAAATTTTTTGGTTCCTTTCGATTTAAGTCGGTCCGGTTAATTCTGATCAATTTTGCATAATAGAATAAAAATCAAAACAGCACTAAATATCTAAATAACCAAATTTTAAAAAAAAAAAAAAAAATCAAATTAGATCGGTTTGTATTGATTCTACTTCCAAATGCTTACTATAAAAATGAAAGGGCTTGGACACCAGCAATATGCCAATACGCCAGTTTTTACTCTTAAATAAATTGGGCTTTAACTTTTATTGTGCTTCAAGTAAATGGCCCAATTTTAATGAGCTTTAGCACTCTAGAGTTATAGCCACATAGGTTCCTCCGCCGATTAAAATCTTCTCATTCCATCATCGAATCCTCGCCATGTCAGCAAACTACATTTTCGCTCCCTTTAGCGATCCATACTTGTCCTTGCTCATTGAAATGAAATCTCTTACTGTCCGACTTGCATTAAGCAACCATGTATCAGTATCACGTTTGTGTCACGTGACAAACTTGACAAAGTTTATAGTCAACCGTATACTTTCACTCTTAAATTTTATGAAAAAAAAAAAAAAAAAGTGTAGTAAAATTCTATACTTGGCCTATTAAATATTTGTCTTCTCTGTTAAATCCTCTCTTTACAATACGACCTATTGATGATTGATACAAATACAGAGTAACAGAAAGGTGAATTTTTGCAGTTAAAGATACATATATTCCAAATATTGAATACTTTAACCAATACCCAAGCTCATGTTTGTTTAATAGTCCACAATTACAAGGTATTTAGACTTATTTCCATTTAACGGTTACAAATCTAATTAATCCTTGCTCGCCCTTAGAGGTAAATAGATTAGCTGGGGAGAATTTACGTTGTAGATAATCGAATTTATAACCTAAGTAATGGTGATTAATTCCGCAAGTGCTTTACGGTTTGATTATTTATTTCTTAAAAGAAAAAATAGTTTACATTAAAACATTAAGTAAAATAAAATTTTTATTGCTCCAACAAAATATATAGAAACAAATAAGTTTAAATTACACAAGTTTTATTTCATGGATTATAACTCTTATCCAATCTACCCTTGCTTTTTCAATTTTCAAATTATAATAAAATCATCCAACATTTATACTATAAATAAATTTTATTGTAAAAAAAAATTAACTATAAAGATATGACCTTGTCATAAAAAATTTAAATAATTGTGATGTATTAAAAATAAATATAATAAAGAAAATGTCATTCATAAATATTGTAATCTTATAATAGATTAATAGCTTAAACTACTATAATCTTATATTTTCTTTTAAAAATTTTTTATACATGGAGTTAATCAAATAAGCACAACAAAAACTTATTATTCATGAAAAAACCGTGTAAATTATGATTTAAAAGAATCAACAAAAAGAAAGATGGAGTGTGTAAAGGGTCAAACTAAAACAAAAATTGAACATCTATAAATATCCTGCACGTGAAATCTAAAACTTGAAGAGCTCAAGGTTAAATTCAAAAAGAATTATTCAGTCATAATTAATAAATAATTTAACAAAATGGATAGATATTTATAAATTTTTACTTACAAACTATTTCAGATTTCTTTGTGCTTAGTATCAGTCGTTTTCACTGCACGTAAGTTTTTAAATGTTTTACAATGATGTGCAAAAAATTTTCCTTCTTCTCTTATTGTTTTTACCTTTCTTCTATTTACTTTTTAGTTTGAATGAACGCGAAAAATAATATTATTGCCCTTTGAAATAATTATATATATATATATATATATATATATATATATATATATATATATATAACAAAAGTTTAATAATATCAATCTAAATCTCAAGATAAATATCATTAAACTTGAATTTAAATTTAATTTAAACTGATTTTTTTTTTAATTTTTTTCGAATTCAATCGGATAAGTCCATGAACCAACTAAGTTCCTATATACATTAGGTCAACGTATTATGCCTACTAAATTTATAGTGACTGTAGTACTTTTTTTTAGCACATAAAAATTTTAAAAAATATACTGACTGCAAAATAAATAATGGTTAAAAAGTATTTTCCTTAAGTGGCAATATTTGTTTTGTTTTTCTCGGTATTAACTGGTTTGTCTTTTCAGATGAGGCAAACAAACAAATTAGCTGTATGATTCCAACTAATAAATTTTCCAAATTTAATTTTGTGACTTCCATTATGACTTATGATCCTCTCTTCTCCTTTCTCTTTTACCCATCACACGCAGACAGACACATCCAGCGATAGGCTTCAGCTAACACCCTATCTGTCCCTACCCTCCCACACATTACATCGCACACCCACCATAATACTATATATATCCATTTCACATGTCATGTCATGTCATGTCACCTATACGCACACATATATATTAATAATGTGATGTATCATGTATGTAGAGAGGTATTTGTTATCCTGCATGCATTTGTTGCGTACATACGGGTTTTGCAGGCGTATGTCTGCCATGATGATGACGTAGCATTATTTTATTGGCTGAGGATAAATTCAATTTTTTTGGTTTTTAATTTTTTTTTTCTTTTTTGGGATTCAGCTTTAAAATCGAGACGCATGCAAAAAAAGCCATCATGGTGTCCTCTCTGTCCCCACGCAAACTGCTTACTTTTCTCTCTCTCTCCATGCCTTCAGTATTTTATAAGCTCCCGATTCGCGCATTTTCCTTTTTTTTTTTTTCTCTTATTACCCTCTTTACTTTTATTAATTTACCATTTCGCCACCCACTTCCTAAAAGCTTTTTTTCTTATTAGTTTCCTGCACTATTGCCTGTTCACACCAACAAAAATTACTCTTGCCAAATTAGCTGTTTTTTTTTTTTTTTTTTAAATTATTAAAATCACATCCCATTCCTCTTTTTTTTTTTTTTTTAAATTGTATAATTTCACTAATATTATTGACATCTGAGTAAGTTCATAGGTTTCAAATTGTTTCACAGTTAAATTAGTCTAATTGAATTGAAATTTCAATCAATATGGTTTAATAAATTTTTAATTTTTCAATAAATATTTTTACATTTAAGAAAAATACATCCTATCACACTTTTGTATCATCGTCAAACAAATGTCAACGAAGTTTCAAACTTTTAGTCCATTATTTTTATTATTTATTTGGAAAACATGATAAAAAAATGTCAAAATCTACCTAAATTTGGTAAAAGCTTACTTAATTGAAATAAATTCAAAAAAAGAATAAAGATTAAAGATTTGTACTATGCAAAGAGAAGAAAGAAAAAAACATGATGGGGTAAGTTTTTGCATAACAAAATTGACACTCATTGTAACTAGAAGTCACACTCATGGTAATTTCACAAAAAGTTATTTTAACCACGTAAACATGACATTTTATCCAGACAAGGATAAAAGGAGTAACATAAAAAAAGAGGGCATTTTTGTCATTACAAAGGCTCACCAATTTGAAAAAACATTAAAAAAAAAAAAGAAATGCTCCTCCCATTCCCCCACACAGTGGAGCTCAAAGAGAGAAGACTGTGTAACTCTCTTGTCTGTGTATCGGAAAGCGACGAACCAATGAAAAATCCACACATGAAAACACACGCAATAACGCAGCAAAAACCTCAAAATACAGAACAAAAAACAATGAAAACAAACCAACAAAAGCAAAACCAAAGTACTTTACTTCCATTTACTTTCTCCTCCGTCTTCGATAGCTGAGGTTGTTCTGTTCTTTTGCTCTTTTATTGCTCTCTCAAAATTTCAAAACCACTTTACTCTTTTTTTTTTTTTTTTTGGCTTCTAAATCCTTCACATGTTGCAAAAGCCAAAAACTTTTCTCAAAAAACGGAAACGCTTTGCTTTCCTTTCTTCGTTTCTGTTTTTTCACTTTGTTGTTATGAGCGTCTAGGAAATGAACTTTCAGCGACTGAGAATGATTGTTTCCGAAGCTTGGATCGGCAGTACGGTGCCGTTTTGGTTGGTGAAGGAGGAGATCTCTTATTTGATTACCAATCAGTGGTGAGTCGGCTTTTAAGGGGTCGAATCGTTTTTTATTTAATTGTTTTTGGTGGTTTCGTGAAGCATTTTCGGTGTTTTGGTGAAATAGATCGTTTGGTGTTGAGCTCTGATCTCGAAAGGTTTATGCTTTCTTGTGTTTTGGGGTTGTCTAATAATAGACAAAACGAGGATAACGATGTCTCCCATCTGGATATCGCTGCTCCTGGTGGCTTTATCTCTATCCTGGCTCTTCACAATCAAACATTGAAGAAATAAAAAAGTTCGAAGATTTACAGTTGTATCCATTTTGTAGTGGTTTTGGCTACTAGAACGTAAGTAAGGTTGTGATTAAGGAGGATAAACTAGCTGGGTTTGCTTTCCTTTAGATTTTTGCGGGCACTGTAATTTGTGGTTTCAAGTTTGAGTGGAGTCCCACTTGTGTCAGTTTTTTAATACTTATCTTAAGCTACACAATGTGTTAAAATCAGTGATGATGGAAATCTACTTGGATTAGTTTTAGGTTTATAGCTTCTTTTGAATTTGGGTTAAGTTATCAATTGCAGTATCATTTCTATCTGGGATTTTGAAGCTCCTCATAAAGGTTTAAATTGTGATTGAGGGAGGGAAGCTACTCGGGTTAGATTTGGTTATATGCGGTTATTTTGAATTTGCGTCTAAGAACAGCCGCTAGAATCCTATTTAGCTTTGAGGAAGGAAAGAGGTACTTGAGATTTTTGTTTGAATTGTTGCTGGAGCTGCTTGAGATTGTGTTAAGGAAAAGAAACCTGGGTTTTTGGATTGCATCTCTTTTAGTGGCTATCTGTGAGGATTTGTAGTGAAATTGAATTTTAAGATGGCAATGTCCTGCAAGGATGGTAAGCAACCAGCGAACTTGGATAATGGCAAGTACGTTCGCTACACGCCTGAGCAGGTCGAAGCCTTGGAGAGGCTCTATCATGAGTGCCCCAAACCCAGCTCCATTCGCCGCCAACAGTTTATTAGAGAGTGCCCAATTCTCTCCAACATTGAACCCAAACAAATCAAAGTTTGGTTCCAAAATAGAAGGTATGAGCAGCCTCCCTCCTCTTCACATTATAGGAATCTCTTTTTTTTTTTTTTTTTTTTTTTTTTCTTCATTATGCTTATATTTCCCCTTTTGATAAATGATAACTGCAACGGAAACAAATATTAATTTGATCTTGAAGTTTTTCTTGTTCGGTGCAATGTAATTAAATTGCTAAAAATTGATCTTATGAACTTTGCACTTGTTTATTGACATTAAACTTCACATTTGATACATGCACCTCTCCTAAGTACGTCCTCTCTGCTTTTTTTCCAATATTTAGTTCTCTTTGATCATTCTTTTAGTGAACAATGATATTTTCAATCATTTTATAATTGGATTCTCTTGCAGTGTTACGACAGTGTGTTTTATGTCTTGTTTTGATTTTTCAGATGCAGAGAGAAGCAGAGGAAAGAGGCATCTCGCCTTCAAGCAGTGAATAGGAAGCTGACGGCAATGAACAAGCTGCTTATGGAGGAGAATGATAGGTTGCAGAAGCAGGTGTCGCAGCTGGTGTATGAGAATGGCCACTTTCGCCAACATACTCAGAACGTAAGAATTTAAGCCTTAATTGCTACATTTTCATCCTTCACATCATACGCTGTTTGATGTGTTATTAAAGAGAAAAAAGCATTAACTTTGAAATAGCTATTCCCACTCCATTCCCTTTGAGACTAGGGGACTGCATTTCTTTTTTGTAATTTGCGTTAGCAATATGGGGGCTTTCTATTTCTTTTGTTTACTTGAAATATTATTTAATTGTATGGAAATTGAGATATATTAGTTTTTTTCTTACAGACGACGCTTGCAACCAAAGATACAAGTTGTGAATCAGTGGTGACAAGCGGTCAACACCATTTGACACCTCAGCATCCGCC
Source organism: Jatropha curcas (assembly GCF_041381405.1). NCBI lineage: Eukaryota > Viridiplantae > Streptophyta > Magnoliopsida > Malpighiales > Euphorbiaceae > Jatropha > Jatropha curcas. The sequence continues at coordinate 32,261,225 of NC_143151.1, read as the reverse complement.
AAGGGATGCCAGTCCTGCAGGGTTAGTGGGGATATGGTTGTTGAGTCCTTTTCTGTTATCGTGCTCTGTGACCACTTTGTGTATATGTGTTTATATGCGTGAGGAATATTTAATTCGTACTTGTATTTTTCCCAGGCTTTTGTCCATTGCAGAAGAGACTTTAACAGAGTTTCTTTCAAAGGCCACTGGAACTGCTGTGGAGTGGGTCCAAATGCCTGGAATGAAGGTACCTTGTAGCACTTTTTGTCCTTTTTAAAATTTTTTGTTTAACTTAAGAAATGGTATCTAGAAAAATGTTAAAATATGGGTGTGTGTGTGTGTGTGACACACATATATATGTATGTGTGTATGTATGTATGTATATTTTTTTTTTGTAAAATCTTGTGCAAGATAGAAACAAAGGAGGGGAATGAACAATGAACTGAAGTTCCTATCTTTAATATTTGTATTACAAACCTTAATAATGCTATGCTCCTTGACACCATCTTCCTCTTTTTTTTTTTTGGTTGTTTAAATATGAAGTTTTGAATCTGCAGACACATAAAATTAGTTTGCTCGCCATAATTTTATCCCTTACCAGCAATTGTTTGATTGAAGAGCTTGTTGTTGACTAATTTGTTTTCTCCTTGCAAAATATTTCTGTTGTGTGCAGCCTGGTCCGGATTCCATTGGAATCATTGCTATTTCTCATGGTTGCACTGGCGTGGCAGCACGAGCCTGTGGCCTGGTGGGTCTAGAACCTACAAGGGTAAGTATAATATTTTCCTTTTTTTATGATTCTTGTAATTTGAGCTGATGTGTATATATATATATATATATATATATATATATATTCCTTTTGTTTTTTTTAGAAATTGTGCTAATAAAGTGAATCTCTACTTTTTTTTTTCCCTTCCAGGTTGCAGAAATCCTCAAGGATCGGCCATCATGGTTTCGTGATTGCCGAGCTGTGGATGTGCTGAATGTGCTGCCCACTGCCAATGGTGGAACCATTGAGCTGCTGTACATGCAGGTAAAGACAAATAATCCTGTGTTTATCATGTCTGTCGGAGGATTCTAGAATGTAAATTGCTTATAACTACAAAATTTTGTTGATTTTATAGCTTTATGCGCCGACAACATTGGCGCCTGCTCGTGACTTCTGGTTGTTGCGCTATACTTCTGTTCTAGAGGATGGCAGCCTCGTGGTACGTTCTTCAAATGTTTCAATTTTTAGCTCAGCACTGTTGCCTTTTTAAGCTCTTTTATTTAATAATATTTCTGTCCATTTCATACTCTGATGCAAAATTTAGATCTGTGAGAGGTCACTCAAAAATACTCAAAATGGCCCGAGCATGCCACCAGTACAGCATTTTGTGAGAGCAGAAATGCTGCCAAGTGGGTACCTGATAAGACCTTGTGAAGGGGGTGGCTCAATCATACACATAGTTGATCACATGGATTTAGAGGTAGGCATCCTTTGCATAATTTTCATTTCATTCTCTTAGCTTAGCTCTGATTTGAAGTTCTTAATTGACTGAAAATGGATGATAATTTGGGTATTCATCTTTTCTTCAACTAAGCCCTGGAGCGTGCCTGAAGTGCTGCGGCCCCTGTATGAATCATCAACAGTTCTTGCTCAAAAGACAACAATGGCGGTAAGATTATAAGTTTTTTCTGCTTTTTGAGATTTTCAACAATTTAAGCGTCTATGCGTTGCAGAATGATGCAATTGTAAATTATGAAAAGTACAGAATCTAAGTTCAAGTATTTATTGCATTTTTCATTCAGGGTCTGCGCCAGCTGCGGCAGATAGCTCAGGAGGTTTCTCAGTCTAATGTAACCAACTGGGGCAGACGACCTGCAGCACTACGAGCATTGAGTCAGAGGTTAAGCAGGTCATTATCTCCTACTATTTTACAGCATTAATACAGTCTGTTAGTTTATTACCTTACATTTGGAATCTTATTGTGTGACTGGCAGGGGTTTTAATGAGGCTCTTAATGGGTTTACTGACGAGGGATGGTCAATGATGGGAAATGATGGCATGGATGATGTGACTATCCTTGTGAATTCATCTCCTGAGAAGCTGATGGGTTTAAATCTTTCCTTTACTAATGGATTTCCATCTGTCAGCAATGCAGTTTTATGTGCCAAAGCATCGATGCTTTTACAGGTTAGGATGCCAAAAAACTTTTCAATCCAAAGGTTTTCTGGGGAATAATATGAAACAAGTACTGCTTGCACACTTGTTAAGTTTTTAAGTTGCTATCTCTTTAGCTGTTGTGGGGAGAACTTACCATTTCTAGGAGATTGTGTCTGTAATTCTGCATGTATCATGTGTAACTTCAACAATCAAGTTCTTGATTAAAAATCATGTTTTCACATATTTATTGTCTGATCTGTTTTGTAACTCTGATGATCATTGTCTAGAATATATACAATTCATAGTTTCTTTTAGCACTAAATGTTATATTTGTGCTTTTTCTGGGGATCTCCCCTGCAAAATTGAAGTTATTCGGAGGTAGAAATTCTTCTGATATCATGCTTTCTTATCTTTTCTCGTACCTTACATTATTGTTTAACATTTTATCATTTTTTCTCCTCTCGTGCCACGTGCTTTTATTTTGTCAGAATGTTCCTCCTGCAATCCTTCTTAGGTTCTTGAGGGAGCACAGGTCAGAATGGGCAGACAACAACATTGATGCTTACTCAGCTGCTGCGATTAAAATTGGTCCTTGTAGCTTACCGGGGGCTAGAGTTGGAAGTTTCGGAGGTCAAGTCATACTCCCACTTGCTCACACTATTGAACATGAAGAGGTGTGGGAGTTGATACAATTGCAAAGCTATTATATTGTGAAATTAAGTGAATTGCTTCTTAAATTAAGTGAATTGCTTCTTTATTGTCTTTTACTCTTTTTAATAAGTTGAATTCACTTTGTACTTATTAGTTCTTGGAGGTTATTAAACTGGAAGGAGTGGGCCATTCTCCTGAAGATCCAATAATGCCTAGGGACATGTTTCTTTTGCAAGTAAGTATTGTTTCTTTACTCTGCTTTCTGTGGTAATGCCACTCTGGTGTTCAAATCCATTTTGGGCTTGACATGGTGGCGACCCTTTATTAACTCTTATTCCTCGTCCCAAGTGAGTTTTCCCGTTTCTTTTGTGAGCATTGGATTCGCTCCATTTGCTTTAGCTGGACAGATTTTACCATAAAGGATTATGTCTTGTGAAAGAAAAATGAATTAAGATAATAGATGGAAAGGTTGGGGCAAATTTTTGTTCTTATTGTTATTATATAAAGAATCTGAACCAAATTTGAGAAATGACTTTGACAAGATATGAGACCTAGTATAATGGAACTGACATTTGTGTGGATTCAAGGGTTTGATTTTACCTTTGAACAAAAAAAAAGATTGGATTGAATAAGGCCGTTGAATTATGAAGGAATTATAGAGTGAGAAAGCATAAAACATGAAGGTATTCATTCAAACTCTTATGTGGAATTATTGATATGTAATTGTTGAATCTCCCACTTCTGCTAGTGTTCAGCATATGCATTTATTGTGGCATTTACCTTAAATGGATTGTCGAGTTATTTCCAAACACTTAGCAAAGAGAATTTTATTTTATTTCTTTATTTTTTATGTTACTTTCTACCCTCTTCCAATCTTCCACTTAGCTCACTGAGGGATTGACCTTTCCTTCTCTGTTGAAAGATGGAGAGTGTTTTTACTAGCAGAAGTTCATAGAATGAAAGGAAATTTTACTTATTGGTTCTCCAATTTTCTCTTCTGATGTATGTTGACTAGAACTAGGTTGCTATTATATAATGGTTTTTGTAAATTGGCAGTATGCTCAGTCGTTTAATGATAACTGGTTGTCTCTGGTTAGTTTTACGCCCTATGACTCTGAATTTAAGTATTTTGGGCTGGGAAGCTACTGCTTGATGGTAGCACCTGTTGCCTTTTATGTAGTGTTATTCTTAATGGTTCTCTGGCTTAGTATTCTCTTTTTGTACTGTTTTGACAGCTCTGTAGTGGAATGGATGAGAATGCTATTGGTACCTGTGCTGAACTTATATTTGCTCCCATTGATGCGTCCTTTGCTGATGATGCTCCTCTTCTACCTTCTGGTTTTCGCATCATTCCCCTTGATTCTGCCAAGGTTAGCTAGTTGTATTGCAGTCATGTATTTTTCCATGCCTTTCTCTTATGTTTTCATTTTTTATGTTTATTATTTATTAATTATGCAGGAAGCCTCAAGTCCAAATCGCACCCTGGATCTTGCTTCTGCTCTTGAAATTGGACCAGCTGGAAACAAATCTTCTACTGAGTATTCTGCTAATTCTGGTTGTGTGAGATCTGTCATGACAATTGCATTTGAATTTGCATTTGAGAGCCATATGCAAGAACATGTAGCATCAATGGCCCGGCAATACGTCCGCAGTATTATATCCTCAGTTCAGAGGGTGGCATTAGCACTATCTCCTTCTCATTTGGGGTCACATGCCGGTCTTCGGCCACCACTTGGTACTCCTGAAGCACAGACGCTTGCTCGTTGGATCTGCCTGAGTTATAGGTATGCCCTCAGAGTAATACTATCTCAATCAGACAGTATATTGCTATGGTGTCAGATTGTGTGCCTACTACATTTAATTGAATTTATTTTCTATAACGATGAGATATTTTTCTGGCCACTGAATGGTTTGTGGTGAAAAACTTGAAATCCTTATTTTGTGTTGTAACATGAGGAATCAATTTCTTTTTCTTTTGACCAGTTTCTGTAGCTTGTTCTTGTTCATTTTAGATGTAAATTTGATAGGGAGAGATACGTCATTCTAACAAGCTATTTTCATTTCAAATAGAAAATATGGACTTGAAAGATGAATTACTGTTGGTCATTTAAAATTCTCTCTCATAGTTTATAGCTCTAATTTAACCTCTTAATGGAATATTATTTTTATAATTAGCATGAATTTGTGATATGAAAGGAAAAGAAATGCTAGATTGTGTTCTGACTTGTATGATGCCTGCTTGTCAGACATTATTAGGATGTCATAGTTGATAATTGTTTTAGAGCTTTGTGGGCAAGGAAGCATCATGCTGAATGAAGATACTGTGTTCATAACTTTGCAGGTGCTATCTGGGTGTGGAGCTACTCAAATCCAGCAGTGAAGGAAGTGAATCTGTCCTCAAAACCTTGTGGCATCACTCTGATGCTATCATGTGCTGTTCCCTGAAGGTCCATACTACTTCTTTTCCCTTTATTTCTTTTTCTTGCAATGGATACTTGAAATGGAAATCCTTAAAATCTGATCTGATTATGCATCTTATAATGGTGTTGTTTATGTCCTAGAAATTAAGGAAATTGGAGTCTTTTCTAACTGGTTTGTTATTTTATTGCTCTCCGGCTTTAAATGAATACATGAAACGAATCCAATTCTAAACTTCAAAATTTATTCTCCAAATGCAAATTGAGTATATTAATGGCTTCTTTTGATTTGGTTGCATTGCAGTTATGTATTTAGATGTGAATTCCAAGTCATATGGTTCTAAATTATTTCGTAAGTTCCATACTTTTGCATTTGAAGCATTTTGTTCTAAAAAGATGGCAATTTCAGGCATTGCCAGTCTTCACCTTTGCGAACCAAGCTGGGCTTGACATGTTGGAAACAACTTTGGTTGCTTTGCAAGACATTACTTTGGAGAAGATATTTGATGACCATGGACGAAAGACACTCTGCTCAGAATTCCCACAGATAATGCAACAGGTTTGTATTTCTCCCTTGAATCTAATCCAAGTAAAAAAGAAATAACCATATGAAATTGAGAAATTATGCCTATGAAAGCAATTGGGAATATAAAGGCATACTGTTAAAACACTTGTGTTAAGATATTCAAGTTCAAATCCATATTTTTGCAATTCTCACACAATATATCTATGTATATACATTAATTTTATTCCCCTTCGTATAAGGCAACATATATAGGGAGACTACAACAGACTTAGTTTGATACTATTTGTCTGAAATGCCTTTGTCCTGCCAGGGTTTTGCTTGTCTTCAAGGTGGTATCTGTTTGTCAAGCATGGGCAGACCGGTCTCGTATGAGAGAGCAGTTGCCTGGAAGGTGTTAAATGAAGAAGAAAATGCACACTGCATCTGCTTTATGTTTATAAACTGGTCTTTTGTATGAGAATTGGACCAGAATCCAGTAAGTGAAAAGAAAGAGAACTAGAACTGCGTCAGTGTTGTTTTGTTGGCTTGTTTATCTTTTATCTATTACAACCTTGGTATACTTGGTAATACCTATAAATCTGCAATGTACTAAATTTCATTTTGTGTGTGGGAATCATTGCCCTAAGAAATTGCATGGATGGTTGTATTCGACAATCACTTTGTTGAAAAGCTGCTTTGGTCTTTTTATTTATTTTTTAGATTGGCTGAACTAAATGAAGGGGCAGCTCTCCTGCTCATAATTCAAATGAGGCTAAATGACATAGATCTCAAGAGCCTTTACCCCCTGAAAGGAGCACCTAGAGTAGCTCTACAATTTCTTTTTGCATTTATTTTCCGCAGCGGCCAAGTGCTGGAGTATGATGCTAAGTAGGCATGGACTCTTTATTTGCAAAACGAACGGTTTTGTTGTAACTTATTCTAGCAAGGCAGGAAATGGAAGCAAGTCCTACAGTCTTGTTTTGGATCTTCGTTAATAATTTTTTGAATGGTAGTTAAGGAGACCGGTTGTTGGTGTTATTAAATTCAATATTCTACTTTTTCTGGAAGAACTGAATTCATTTCCCCTAAATTTTGATACTGTAAATTATTATCAATACGAGTCATTATTGAGGAATGGGTTTATAAAGATTCAAGCTTTTCTCTTCATTGAATTTATAATCCCTTTTTTTTTTGGTCTAATAGTAGCCCTGAAGGAATAAGTAGCATACAGCTGGGATTAACAGTGGACAGTTTTATAGCAAATGGTTTTAGATAGATAGCGCCTGTTTTACTAGACAAACCCTTTCTGGTTGCTGGTTGAAAAGTTCAATCTCATCTTAATATCTGATACTCTTATAAAGGATGTGTCACCAAATGAAAATGTTAAACACTATTTCTAATGTTGTTGCCGAACATGGTAGGCATGAGTTAAAAAGAAAAACTCAATTTATAAATTCAAAGCAACGTAATGTTTTATTAAATTCATAATGCTTACTACGATACATGTATGTAGTCAGATACATAAAATGCGCAGTAAACTGGGTTACAGATTATGAAATTAAATGAAGAGTGAAGACCTTGCAGTTAGAGTAAAAAGTGAGGACTTGGGACAACCCTCCACACCATCTAACAACCACAGCCTTGGTTATTTCGTACACAGAAGTACATTTTCGAGAGTTAGTGGCAGGAACAACGAGAATAAATGGATAATTTAGAACAATCCCACCACAAAAAAAGGACCCCAAATACAAGCTGATCAATTGTTAATCATATGAATTAAATAATTAACCCTGCATGGGAAGGGAAGGGCAATATTTGAAACCACCAAGGAAAACCCTAGAACTTAAAACCCTGCAGGAGGTGGATATCAAATCAACTAAGGAGGAAACTAAAATGCCTCTCAGTTGAAATTATAGGATAAATATGGACTAACCACCAAATACCTTTTTGAGGTAAAAGAAAGAGGTTGTTCCATAAAAAAAGAAGCCAGGAAAAACATGTGCACGACCTGAAAGAGAAATCTATATATATATATATATATATATATATATATATATATATATAAACTTGTTTATGGACCCAGCTTTTGGAAAATTTTGAATTTTCCAAGTCCAAACTCGATCCATGAACATGTTATCGAATTGTTATTAGTTGCTAAGTAAAGACTCAAATTATAAGAATATAATTATAGAATACTGTTGGCAAACTTATTTTGCCATTGGGAGATTATTCATATCTCGTGTAATAGCTGCCATGCAACTTGAGCTCCTCGCAATTCCTCCATTCTTTGGAGCACCTTTAGGACTAATAGATTGTGCCCTTCTTGTGCTTTTCTTTAACATTTCTCTCATTGCCTCAGCTTGAAAAAGCACTGGATAAGCCCTACCAAACTTGTTAAACCTAGCACATGCACTCATATGTGCATTCAAAGCCTCTTCTATATTTTTTCCACCATCTTTCTCCTTCTCTTCCTTCACTGCCTCTGCACATAACCCACAAATCCACTTCCCCAAGAACTTACCGCGTACGCGATCAATATATTCTGGCGTGCACTCTTCACTCATTCCACAACACTCACATTTCGCATCTTCAACTTCTGATATTGGTGGAAGCTTGATATCAATGGCTTCCTTACTCAGTTCAATGGATATATCAGATATTGTTCGTTGGAGATTATCATTACTAGAGAGTCTCGGAGGCTTGGAGAAGTTTTTAGTCTTGTTATAAGTGCTGGTAAGAGCCTCTCCATGTGGTGGTGCCATTGTAACAAGAAGACCCTTGCAATGATATAAAGAAAAGAAAATTAGGGTGTTCGAGAGATTTTGAAAATGGAGAAAATTGCTGGAGATTGTTATGGTGGTAGCTTGCTGTGGAGAGTAAGTATACATGCAGAGCTTATTTATAATAGTTCATTTCCAATTTCTTGAGAATCTCAACAGCGAACTTACTTGAGTGGATCTTGGAGATTCACCTGTCAAGTTATCAATGCAAACGTGAACTTACTTTTTTAAGTTAGTTTTATAACTGTTAGCTGTATATCTTAGAAGCATCATTGTCATCTCTTGGAAAAGACTGGGGATATTTTTACATGTTCAACTGTTTTCTTGCCTTTTTTGGTGCTTATGGAAGATGTGGATTTTCCTCTACCATAGCTTTTTAAGTTGGTATAATGGAAATGGCTTTCTTTTTGGGGAATTAGAGATATAATATAAGGCTAGCTTTGTATATTTTGATAGGGTTTTGAGCAGTGCAAATTGTAATATACTTTACAAAGACTTTTTTGCTTTAGTTTTTTATTTTTTCCAATTGGAAATTGAAGAAAAAAGTTTTCAATCATGGGTTGTAATTTGACAAAATTTAGAGTTGGAGAAAAGTTATTTATTTATTTATTATTGGTATTGGATTCGCTAAACATCCAATAAAACCATCTTTTTTTATTATTCTTATTAAAATAAAAAATAAAAAATATTAATTGAAGTGATGAAAGTAATATACTTATTTTCATCAAATGATCCAATTAGTGAATACCATATGTATACTTTATAAAAAGAAATTTTAAAAGGGAGACAAGATGAGTCAAGATTTAAATTTTTAATTTTTTGAAATAATAAATAAATATTCATTATTTTCCTATATATGAGAAAACGCTTGGTTATTAATTTTAAGTATATATAATTCTTTCCATTTCCCATTCAAAAAATATTTATTTATCAGAAAGTAATATGAATTGAGCATTCACGTGTGAGACTATTCTGTCCATAAACACTATTATGATAGCAAAACCTTTTTTTTAATTAAGATTATTAATTAATAACATGATAGAAAATGACTTAATTTCATGATTCACATGCAGCATTTGCCCACAACCATAACCTTACTAGCTTCACGAGCTTCTAAATCAGAGTGAGAGGCAGTTGCAAGTTAGGTAATAGCTACCACAAAAAGATTAACAATTAAATACAGCCTTTTTTTTTAATCCACAGGTTATCTTGAAAGTGAAATGAAAAAAAAAAAAAAAATCAGAGTAACCCTAATTTTGAAACCCTAACCTCTTATTTTGGAAAAAGATTGATGGGGATAGCTTTAGTAGCCTGGTTTTTTTGTATGGATCCTGTGAATAATGTGAATGATAATGCAAAACCATGTATTGTAAAAGATGTCATCTTGGCTTTTTAGATTAGGGAGAGCTGCGCCAATCCACTAGATGAACATCTCTTTCTCACTACTCATGGTTTGAGAGAGATGGAAAATGATATAAAATCTTTTAGCTTTTTTTTCACGAGCAAATTCTTGTGGAGTAAGTTCAATGTTTTGTTATTTCCTTCAAATTAAACAAAAATGGTGGATTTTCTAGTTACTTTTTCTTTGTTTGGTTCTTCCTTTATTCCTTTAAACTATAACACACACTAAACTTTGGTATGCTATATAGTCATGTAACATTATATAAAAATTAATAAATCGCTGATTAACTACTAGTAAGGGTGGCCATATTACGGTTTTGGGAACCGGAACCATTGGTTTGAACCGGTCTCGAACCGTAACCGGAACCGGTCCGAACCAGAATCAGAACCGGAGATTTTCGGTTCGGTTCCGGTTCCAGATTTGTGGAACCGCAAACTGGCGGTTCCACAAAACCGGTAGGAACCGGATTGGAACCGCCGGTTCTCCGGCCGGTTAGAACTGCCGGTTCGAACCGGCGGTTTTAGCCGTTAGAAACTGTCAGTTTTGTGTTTTTTTTTTTTTTTTAAATTTTGTTGTGAAATCTCAAACTTTTTTAAACAAAAAATAAATTCAGTTCAAAAATTTTTTTTTAAATAATTAAGTTCAAGTCTTTAAAAAAATAAATTTAATTGAACCATTTTTTAATTTTTTAGGTGTATTTTTTTTACAAATAACTTTCACAAATTTATTAAATTTTGAAAACCGGTCTTCAAAATTTAAAATTTAAAATTATGAGATTTGCCAGAAAATCAGTCAGAAAACCGATCGGAACCGTCGGTTTTGACACCGTACCGAAACAGGAACCGTTCGGTTCCAGTTCCATTTTTTTTGGAACCGGAACCGCCGGTTCGGAAACCGTGGCCACCCCTAACTACTAGTTGGTCCAGTGGAACGAGACGTTGAATTTTTTTGAATCCAGAAAATTATGAATAGAGAAAATTGGATTTAAAGATCTGCAGAATCTGAATCTAGATTAGTTTTTTAAACACTTAAAATGACTAAATATAATTTTTCTATATTTTAGAAGGATCAAAATGTAATTTTTTATGAGATTGTTTTTTTCAAAAAAAAAAGGTTTCTCGAGGGGTCACGGCCTCTTGGACCCTCAAAGAGCTCCTGCTCCGGCTGCATCAATGGAACAGACTATTAGAAAATGAAATTCGTTTAACAATTGAGTCCTTATAGAGAAAGTGGACAAGAAATTTTGCTTGCAATTCAAAATCCAATATTATAAATCGCCACTGTAAAACGGCTTTTAACATTTGATAATTGTCGTTTAGCTGCTGATGGCTTTAAGTGGGTTTTATGCTTGATTTTTTCTACTGACATCAACGACATGATCGCAAAGAAACCAACATGCTTGATTGTGTCGTTTTACGCAGTCACTAAGATCATCAGGCGAAAGTATAATTGCCAGCTCAACCTTCTATTTGTTCCACGAATATTACTCTGTGATTTTCAAAATTTGGGTTGAAATTAGCTGGTAGTACGTAAATTTAACTACTACTTACCATTTTAGTTGTTTGTAATTTGAATATTTAATCTGTGTGAGCTGTCGATTGTACTCGTTAATTCAACCGTTTTGTTTATACATAAACCATTTTCAGGGCAAACATAATATCAAGTTTAAATTCTTAATCTCAACTCAATAAAAAAATTAAAATCAAACATCATTCTGAAAATATGGGAAAACATTTTTATAAATGAATAAGTGAATTAAGAGAAGATTTTGATTTGAAAATCTAAAGGTTTATTCAAAAAAATTTTTTTTTTTACTTCAAATTGTCTGATTTACAAGGCAACTTATATAATGTCTAAAAAAAAAGTTGAAAAAGGAAAGAAAAATAAAAAAAGATAGCCAGCCTATTACTGCACTGGAACATTGCCTGCCTATTCAAAATTGAGGTCGCGCGTGTCACCTCCTTCCTTTCTTGATCTTCAGAACAATCTACAAAACTAAACAATCCCCCCAGAATATCACAGTTTCTCTACGAAAACGGAAAATCAATGAAATGGAAACGATCCTGGTGAAATGTGTAGAGAAAAGCCTCAACGAAATGATGCTCAAAAACGCCATTTTTGTCTGCGAACGCCTCTGTGCTGAATTCCCATCTGAGGTTTTCATTTTTTTCTCTATTCTCTTCTCTTTTTCCTTATTTCATTTCTTTACAAATTGTAATTTATTATTCTTTTATGTTCTTTTCTTTTTTGGATTATGCCTTGATATGTGATTTATGTTCTTAAAAATTTATTTTTTGGTTTACTTTTTGAGTAAAGCTTTATTCTTTAAATAAAGGGTATGTTGGTTGTAGAATCCGAGGTCATTAATAAAGATTATTTTTTTACATTTACGAAATTGTTTGTAAAGTAAAAAAAGCTAAATTGAGGATTAAAAAGTAGTGCATCAGTTCAAAAAAAGTTGAATATCTTATTCAAAATTTGTGCTTAAAAGTGGATAATTAGCATAATTTCTTTGCTTCATTTTAATAATTTTTTTTTTTTTTTTTTTTGACAATGTAGGTGAATTTACAATTACTGGCTAGGTGTTACATGAATAACAATCAAGCTTATTGTGCATATCACATTTTAAAAGGTATTACTATTGACTCATGGCTCTTTACTCTTCTGATTAGGCTTATATTGTATTTTATACATTGTACAGTGTAATTGAGTAGGTGGTTTGGAAATCTTATTCTTGCTTTCTTATGAATTGAAGGCACAAAAATGGCTCAATCACGCTATTTGTTTGCATGTTCTTGCTTTAAAATGGATCTGCTTAGTGAAGCTGAAGCAACATTATTGCCTACTAAAGAGCCTGATGCAGAGGTTTCTTTTTTTTTTTTAGCAAGCTATTAATTACTATTTAATGTATTGTTATTATCATTATTTTATGTGTTTCGTTCCCAAGACAGTGAGTATCTATAGCTTTAAAATGGGGATAGGGTTTATAGATGGTCACAGTAGATGGACAATTTTAGACATTTTTATTGGCTTGAATATATCTTGAGCTTTAACTGACTCGGTGTTGATGTGATTTCTGTGATGAGTCGAGGCTCATTTTTGTTGTTTCTCGTTTGTAGGTTCCAAATGGTGCAGCTGGTCATTATCTTCTTGGACTTGTATACAGGTCAGTAATGGCAATTTTTATTGATTTTAATATCACCGAGTTTTTTAGAATTAAGGTTCTGTTTGTTGTTCTCACTCGTTCATTTTTCTAAGCTCATAAATTGTGTTATTGACAGTTTACTTTTCTAATCTTTATTGAGTCTTAAGTTTCAAACATTCTATTGGGATGCAAAGCAGAATCCATGAAGCCCTTTTTTTTTGCCCACAGAGGATTCAGCACTTACATTTAATGAGGTGGAAACATAGTACTTAGTCATTGGTTGAAATGAAAGTGGCTTCACCCAGATCAGTCTGATTTAGTCGTATGTTTGGCTTAACTTTCTTTGTCCATGCACAATCAGTTTACGAATAGATTCAAGCTGGCAAGCTTTCCATGTGCGGCTCTGCTGAATTTGATTGAACTTGGTCCATATACAACATGCTTATCTAAGCCTGAATTTATGAATAAACCTTGTGTCCGAGCTTCTTATGGACATCATTTTATTTGCATGAGGAAGTTTATAAGATTCTGAGTAATATTGTATACTTATCCATGGATGATCAGCTTATCAGCTAGTATCTTAGCACCATAGCCCTCTCCTCATGTTCTTTTACCATGTAGGATGTTATTGCATTTTAGTTCATTAATATGTTGAACATGTCAGTTACTCATATGCTATCGATATTCTGCATCTATCCCTTTTAGGTACACCAATAGGAAGGAAAATTCTGTCAAACACTTAAGAAAGGCCTTGTTAATCGATCCATTATTTTGGGCAGCATACGAGGAACTGTGTACATTAGGTCAGTGCAGAAGCATATATTTGCTGTTATTTCATTCTGAGATGACTCAAAACTGTTTATTTGCTGAACTTCGTATTGTTAAAAGAGATTAATGTTTCTCTAGGTTTCTTCCAAGAAAGGAATTAAATTTGTTTTCTGTCACATTTAGGTTATTACTTCTAGAAATTTTCATATGCATCTTTTATATGATATTTCGAGAGATAGAAAATTGCACACATACACATGCATGCAATGTATTTTGTTGCGTATACATCCATTCATTTTGGTCAGTATTCTTGCAAATAACTTTATATGGTTATTTGATGCTCTTTCACTAGTTGATTTGTGAGATATCCAGCCCTCTTTATAACTGCTCTTTCACTCAATATTGCACATACAGATGCTATTTTGTTTATTAATGACTATTTTGTTTTTTAGCAAGCTATTCAATGCTCTTTCACTGGCAATCTTTTGGGATGTTCCTTTCATATTCTATTTATATTTACCCTGAGGCTCACTGTATACTTTCCAGGTGCTGCAGAAGAAGCAGTGGCAGTTTTTAGTGAAGCAGCTGTTAGTTATGTTCAAGAGTATCATTTGGGTAATCGATCATCTTACCTGCATACAGCCGATGATGATCAAAGTTCAGGTTGTGTTGGGAACTTTTTGGAAGATGGGAATCTGGGCCATTTGAAGCATTCACAGGACCAAAATCTCAGAGATTTGGCTGGAAATTGTCATGAAGCAGCTGTTTTGGCTGGATCAAGTGATGATCCTTCTCCCAACTTGTCCCTATATAATACTTCTTCAACAATGCTTACACAGGTAAGATTTGCTGATAAATTGGATTGAAAGATTTTACTTTCTGCTAACCAAATTTATGTCCAAGTTAAAGTTTTCTTTCTTCCCTGCTCAAAATAACCCCAACAAAAGAAAAAAGAAGGGGAAGAAAACCAAAACTTACTTTTTCCTGTTATCATACTGTAGAAGCATTTTCTGCAAGAAATGTTTAGGACAAAAAATTTGGGGAATTTCTGACTTGTTTCTTGCTCTGTTGAACTTGAATATCATATTAGCCTGAGCATTTGTTTTCCACACTCTTGTAGATTTTTTACTCAGGCAACTACACATGATTCCGTTAGTTGACTTACTTCACTGTATATGCCATTTAGTCTTCCAAAGATGGCTTAATATTCTAGTAAATGTAGTCCTCATTTTATATTTCATAAGACTATGATCAGTTATCATTTAAAACAATATTATGAGCCTAAAATGCACCTGGTGAAAGCAAAGTCGAATTCATTTTTAAGAACAATCATCTATAATAGCGAAATTTGATTGAATGGTAGTGCCTTCAATAGTCAGACATGCTTAGGGAAATAATAGAATCAATCGTATACCTACTAGATTGTGGAGAAACAGTTTAATTGCACATCATCTGAACCACTTGCTAAGTTACAGAGGAGTTCAGCACGAGATATGTATATGTATATATGATTTGATAACCTCAGATGTTGACTATTTTATTGGCTAATGGAAAATTTTATCCCATGTTCAATGATTTAAACATGATAGTACCTTTTTCCTTTGTGATTTCAAGTAAGCAGAGAATATTTGAAAGTTGATGTGTGAGTTTCTGAAGTATATATTTTTTTCAGTTGTCAGATATTGCCCCAGCGCCTATTTGCAGAAATGAAACTAATCCAAGTACTCTGGGAGGCAAAAGTTTGCCGAATACAACTCGAGCTCCCCGAAGGAAATTTGCTGGAGAAGGCAAATCTGGGAAGGTTGTATATCCATTTCTACACAAATGACCACTACTTTCATTTCTCACAGTTGGCATTTACATTTTTGACGTGGGAGTAAATGTATTAAGCTTAAGCCTGAATTTGTTGAATTTTTAGTGACATGCTGCTGCACAGCATGCATATTTCTTTTCTTTTTTTTTTTTTTTTTTTTTTTTTGGGTTAATTTGGCATATTTCAACTGTATGAAATCAGTGCTCTTCAAATTTTACCTTCTTAAGAAACGAGAACAGTGTTGAGATACATGGTGTTTCGCTGGGTATATCAATCCCCCCTGAGAATAACATTGCTTTTCAGCCTCCTCATGTTTGTCTATTGCCTATGGTTTTATTGATTTTATTTGCATATGTGCACAATTTGAATAAAAAATTTCATGCTTTAATCTCTGGCACTTGATATTTTGAAGGTTTTTGAGAGATTAGTTTCTGATTCTGGGCCTCGTCGAAGCCCAAGACTTGCTGCAATGCGTGCAAACTCAACCACTTTGCAAGTAGGAGATGGAACAGGTTCTTTGAGTTCCAGTTATCTAGGAATCGGAAGACTTCCCTTATCCTCTAAATCCACCTCTGTGTCATTTAGTTCTTCAGTGGTTTGTAGAGATCCAAGTGGAGGTGATAATTTAATTTGGCAGTTCTTTACTTGTACTTCTACTATCATAAAAACCAAATAATCGGTCACAGCAGTGCTTGTTCTTATAATTGACAATAATGACCTTAAACCTATAAAACTATGAATCATTGCAGATTAGAAGATTTATCATATGTTGGTATTTTTTCTTGTCTTGGCTTTTTTTTTTTTTTTTTTGGCATTTGGATTGGACATTTTAATTTGCTAATTCCATGATCTATGATTAATAGAAAGGAATAAGAAATTTCTAGTTGCTTCTTAAAGAAGATCGATGGCAAGGCACATGTTAATATAAAGAGCAGCTTATGATTTAAGTGTCAAGGCTATCCAGTTTATGTTCCAGAATAACTGACAACTGCCTTTGTTTTAGCCTTGTAATCATAGGTTCCAAAGCAAATGGTACCTTGATTTGATTTCTAATAAATATCTATTCCTTTACTTAACCCTGGAGTTGGTCTGCATTGTTTTAAAGGTCATATATGGGTGCTTCATTCTACATGGAATCTAAAGCTGATATTTTTTTGAATATTACATATGAATTTCAAAAAGGTCATTTTCTTCTCCTGTTTTGAGATCTGTGAGCCCATCATGCACTTTAAAGTAAACTGCTTTGAACTTATATGCAGGGAAATGTGCAGAGACTCTTGATGATGCTTCTTCACAACATACAACTTCATCAACTGCTATTTCCTTGGGCAGTGAGAGATTCCTTGAGCATGAAAGAACAAGCATGAAACAGAGTGCCTTAACTAAAAATGAGACCTTAATCACATCTGGGATTTCAGATATTCTGTGCCTCTTTAGACTTCTTGGAGAGGGCTACAGGCTTCTCTGCATGTATAGATGCCAGGTATTTCTTATCAAGAGAAAAAAAAAATGCTATTTTGCAGTTGATTCACAATGTTCTGCATTTGAAAAAGCATATATATTTCTATACTCACACCTCACACTTCCTGAAAACTGCAGGATGCTTTGCTAGCTTATCAAAAGCTTTCCCAAAAGCAGTACAATACAGGTTGGGTTCTTTCCCAGGTAATTAAACTTTTTTCTTTTTCTCTTTCTTTTTCTTTTCTTTTTCTTTTTCTTTTTCTGGTAAAGATAATAAATTATTGTTTAGGAAGAATGAAACAGAAGCACAATATGGAGGACAAGAAATCCTCCTAAGTTCAAACGAGAATTAGCTATATAAAACATAAAACAAAGCTAAAACAGCAATGCCCTGTTGGTTGTTATTGTCATTAGTTTTACAATCTTTCATCTACTGTTGGCAACATTAGGTAATTCTAAAGAATAATAAGATTTTAGTTTTCTACATTTAGCAATGAAGAGTTACTCTTGTGACTGTTGATTTAGCTGCACTGCTGCACAAAATAAATGTTGCATCATTTAGATTCTTGGAATCTTTAAATTAGGAAGAACTTCCATGTTACTCTCTCCAGCGTGGTAACCCAACATGAATAAGTTGAAACCTGTGCCAAAATTTTTTTCATCAGAAAGAATGTGCAGGACAATGGCAGACTCACGATCGCATTTCCCCAAATTTGTCGAGTGTAAGGAGAATGCTAACTTTCACTAATAAGCATGTTTCTAAGAAATCCTTCAGTTAATTTTTCAAAATGTACTATATATACAAATACTTCCTGCCTTTATATTTTTTAAATTTTTTAAACATTACATTTGTTTTGTTATCTCTTAATGAAGGTTGGAAGAGCATACTACGAGCTCGTAGATTACATGAACTCTGATTATGCCTTTAGTCTTGCACATCAAGTATCCCCTTACACTTTGGAAGGAATGGATATCTACTCCACAGTACTTTATGTGAGTTTTTTTTTTTTTTCCTTTCATTGGATACACCAGTAGCTAGTTGCATAAAACTTTGCCTAGTTCTCTTTTGGTGCAATATGAAGTTTGAACCCTCTTTTCAGCCTTTCTCTTGCATTGGTTATTTAGAAAATGATTCATTATGTACACTGCATACAATTGTGAATGCGTGTAATGAGTCTCAAAATCTGGTCATTGGTCTGTTTTGCTTATTTGTAACTGTTCAATAAATGGCCTAAATGTATTATGTTTAAAAGCTATATATATATATATATATATATATATATATAGTATCTTTTGCCGCGCGAAGTTGGATTGCACCTTTATTTGGGAGCAAAATTTTATTTGATCAATGTACAATAAATTTTTGGAAACAAAGTATATAATGACCATTGTATAAATGTTGAAGTTATAACTTTGACATCCATGTAAATTTTGTTGGTTGATTCTATAGTCTAGCAATTTTGGTGAACTTTCTGGAGGATTAAGGATCTTCCAATTGATCCAACTGTGATAGCAATTTGGTTTTTCTTTGAAAAGGGGGAAAAGAAATGGAGATCTATTGAATTAAAAAAAACACAAGTAATTTTTTAGCACGATCTTATCAGGATTACATTTATTCCAGAGTCAATAACTCGCATATTTTTCTGAATGATGTATGTTTATCATTCATTCCATTTTCTTTTATCTTTATCTTGCATGTATTACTTTGGTCCAAAAATCTTTTCCTCCTGTTTGCAGCATTTGCAGGAAGATATGAAGTTAAGCCACCTAGCTCAAGAGCTGATACTAATAGACCGTTTAGCTCCCCAGTCTTGGTACTTGCTTCAGACTCTTGAACCAATTTTATGGGAACTAACTATCCTATACTTCATATTTTACTTTCTGAATGCTGAAATTCAGAGGATTGTAGCTAGATCTCTTATTGTGGCATCTAGAAATTTCCTGATTATTGCTTTCACTATTTGTCCTTTTAATTCATTCACTCATGACAGCAAAGAAATCTTTGAATGTAATGGTTATTGCAGGTGTGCTATTGGAAACTGCTATAGTTTGCAGAAAGACCATGAAACTGCACTCAAAAACTTTCACCGAGCTGTGCAGATTAATTCAAGACATGCATATGCCTACACCCTTTTGGGTCATGAGTATGATACTTTGCATTAAATTTATAATCTTCATTCTAACCGGTGTGATTGAATAGTTTAAAGGAAGGAAATGATTTAACAATGTGAATGTCTTATTGACAGGTATGTAGCATTGGAGGAGTATGAAACTGGAGTCAAGTGCTACCAGAGTGCCCTTCAAGTAGATCCAAGACATTATAATGCCTGGTATGGTCTTGGAATGATCTATCTCCGTCAAGAAAGACTTGAATTTGCTCATCACCACTTTCAAAATGCTTTCTACATAAATCCTTGCTCTTCAGTTATCCTGTGCTATGTAGGAACCACTTTGCATGCA
Source organism: Jatropha curcas (assembly GCF_041381405.1). Taxonomy (NCBI): domain Eukaryota; kingdom Viridiplantae; phylum Streptophyta; class Magnoliopsida; order Malpighiales; family Euphorbiaceae; genus Jatropha; species Jatropha curcas. Next base: position 32,241,698 of record NC_143151.1, on the reverse strand, counting down.
CTAAAGGTTGGGCTTCTTTCTTAACTGCAATTATCCATTGTTAGGGTGACAAAATTACGAAAGCAAGGTCCAAACTATCAACTCCAGGACAGTGCTTGATTTTTAATGGAATCCTTGTATTTTCAAAATGTGAAGAAATAAATTTAAATTTGTAACTTTTTATAGTCTTACAACCAAACATTAGTTTCTAGTTCAATGCTCCTCTGTTTCTATTGTGTTTTCGTTCTTTCATTTTTCAGAGAAATGAAGAAGCCTTGGGGATGATGGAGAAAGCTATTTTTGCGGATAAGAAAAACCCATTACCATTGTACCAAAAAGCAAAGATACTGATGACCCTCGGAAACTTTGACAAAGCTTTGGAGGTTCTAGAAGAACTCAAGGAGTATGCTCCTAGAGAAAGTAGCATCTATGCAATGATGGGTAAAGTTTATGAACAGTTCAAGATGTATGATGAGGCAGTTCTTCATTTTGGGATTGCAATGGATTTAAATCCAAATGCACCTGATGTGGCCACCATAAAGGTAAATGAGTTAAAAATTTTTCTTCTAATGGGATTTGCGGAAATATAGCTGCATTGCTGGTTTATGACTCATACTATAACTCCAACAATGCAAGTTCTTGGTCTAGATTTATTTTCTTTGGATTTTGAAAAAAGGACCATTATGCTTTATATTGAGACATTATGATTTACATTGAGATATTGGAGACAGCCACATTCATTTGGGAACTCTTCATTGTGGTGCAGGCTGCTATGGAAAACTTGCTTGCACATAGTGAAATAGAAGATTAGTTCTAATTGCTCCCAAAATATGGAGTGGATACAGTGATAATCTTGAGCAGAAATCCTTATGCATGAGCTGCTTGACTTGCTACACTTCAGGATCATTTATGACACTAGATAATTTTCCCTTTTTATTACTTAATGGAAAGGAATAAAGCATTTTTTTTCTTCTTATTTATTATTTTTGGCTTCCAAAATTGTTAATTTCTGGTTTGTCTTGTATAGTAGTCACAGGCTAGGGCAACTGAAGGTCCAACTCCTATGAAGCAGTTAACTTTTTGTAGGATTTGTTCTATAATATTTTCCTTCTGATGAAATTCCCAGACTCATTTAGCTCTGCAGTGTCTGGAGTTGAATTGACAAAATAGGAAGCAGCGTCTGGTGGAATCCCATTCTCATCAAGAAACGTTTCAATTCTATTAACATTTTCACCATTATCTTCCACAATCTTCATTTGAGTGTCTTGATTTGCTTGTCCATCAATTTGCAGTGCATTCTCAATGTCTTCATCAATGTTCATATCCAGCTCATCGTCTCCTACACCTCCATCTTTTCTTCTTTCATATGCCTCCTCTGAAGCATTTTTATCTTGGAATTCTACAGCAACTCCATTTATATACTCCAATATCCCCTTGCGTCCCAAAATTATGGATATATTTCTCCCACTAGAACTTTGAGTAATCCCATTGTAGCTCTCAGGTTTATGGTTTGAGTTCTTGATTTGGTATAGTAACCACATGCAAACAGCTAACAGCGAAACAACCTGAAGAACGTTCTTTTTATCCAGCCCTTTTATTCTGGAATTTCGCCCACTTGAGTGGTGAGGGATGAGATTTTGTTCCATTAATCCCTGGAATTAATAAATGAAAGGAGAACTTACGAAATCTCTATATGCTTTTCAAGTTTGACAGAAATGTATCTAGTATGAACACCTGAGGTCAAATTGGATCTTCTGACAACAAAAAGGGGTAAAACACACACACACACACACACAAATCATCAATTTTTAGATACTGACAGTATATGATCCTATTCTTTACTGTTGATTGGTTCTCCATGAAATGAAGATAAACTTGATATCAATCTACTTAAGGTCAAGAATACTGCGCTTGTACTCCTACTTTCAAAGCTCATAAACAAGAAATTGCAGCTAAAAAAAAATTAAAAACCATTTCTGAGCAACAAAATCTCATTATTGACAAAGTAAATCGAGAAACATATATTACAAGGATAAAGTGGAATTACCTTAAGATTACTAGTTGACGATGATGCGAAGCCGTTGATCTATCAAGTTCAATCTTATAAAAGTGTTAGAATCTGTATAGAAATGAACACTGTGACTTGAGATTCTTGAAAGGAAACACTGTGACTTGAGATTCTTGAGAGGGGCTAGTTATAAAAGAAGTAAAGGACTCCAGGAACAGGAAGGCAAACTTTGTTTGTCTACTAAGAAAAATGGAAAATGAATTTCCTTAAAGGTATCGTTGAAAGTTACTAATATGGTGGGTTGAAATTCCAACGTGCAGCTTCCGCTTTTGTCAACTTCAATTCCAGAACACCCCTTACCATTTATTAAAGTGAAGTGACCATTAGTGTATCCACCGTAGGGTATTGATGGAAATATAGATTTTACACGGCCGTCTATTAATTTCCTTCAGAATTCGCTTTTTCAAATTACAAGCAATTGCCATGGCAATGGAACTTTGACTCTGAAGAATCAAATCCTGCAAATTCGGCACATGGTAGTGGTTGATGTTGAGACATTTTTCTATGTATACTAATTGTTTTATAATATTGTATAAATTACGATTCGTGAATTTTTAATGAAAGGCAATTGAATATCATTAAGTGCATGTTTTAAAAAATATTTGTATTAAAAATACATTTAATGACACTTAATTTTGTTAAATGTACATTGCTTAATGTTTGGACTTGTTGCAAATAAATGTTATTTAATTTATATATTTTTTATTAATTTTTTGTTATAAATTATAATAGTACCAACAGTTTATATTACTAAAAATCTAAGAGTATTTACAAAATAAAAAAATAAAAAATTTTCTCAAGATGAGAATTAGCTTGACTTGATTTATTACACTTTTTGAATTTATATTATTGATATTATATATTATAGATACATAGTTATTATAACATGACAACTAAATTTTCATGAAAATAAAATTACCCATCAAGCAATTTAAATTTTATTATGCTAATTTAAATTCAATTAACTTAATTTTTTCATGTATGACATAATACCATAAACTATCTACATTACTAAAATATGAAAACCTAATATTAGCTTCCATATTTTGGCAATTAAAATAATAAATTTTTATTATTACATTAGTTCGAAAAAAATTTTAAAAATATGTAATCACGTACCGGTGAATTTTCCCTTTATAAAAGCATGAAGAATAGGTATGTTACTAATGTAGTGTGTAGACTAAGAAATTTATTTTCTTGTCATTGTTCCATTGAGGTTCACACAAATTAAGAAAATAACATGAATCAATCAAAACATAATTATTTTCTAAAATAATTTTATTTAAAAATATAAAGAAAAAAGTAAATAAAATTACTCATAAACTTAATAGGATTGTTTTTTAGCAATCTCAATATTCCTCCATCCATATACACACTAGTATTTCAGAACGTGCATTGTGCTTAATTATTCATCATAGTATTTGAGAATATTGCAAGCGATTAGTGGTCATGATTACTCGATATTAAATTTATAATATTTTTTATTATTTTTATTATTCAATTTCAAAAGTTAGTTATGTGCATGATAAGTTGTTGAGAAAATATAGATAGACTCTATAAATTTTATTTAATTACTTACTTTAATACTACACACACACACACACATATATATATATATATATATATATATATATATATATTGAGAATTAATACTACACATTTATAAATGCTAAAAAAAATTAATATAAAATATTTTAAAAAATAATAAATATAGGAAACTGTATAACCTTTTATAAATAGGAAGTTATATAGTGTTTAAAATAAAAAATTACATAGTCCATGATATATGTAAATTATATAAAATTAATATAATCAATCAAAATTAAATTTTAAATGGAAAATTAATAATAACCGATCAAAATTAAATTTTATTTTTTAAACTAATTAAGTTAAATTGAAATCATTAAAAATATTTTGGTCAATCTATAAATTTAAAAGGGTTATTTCAGATTATAGATAGATAAATATAGATTACATTATATCTCATTATAATCATCAAGCTAACCTAAATCATTGGTAAATTGATCTAATGATCTCTTACATGGTTGAAAAATAAGTTTAATTGTTCAATACAAAAGGCCAAAAATGGGTCAGGACGCGATGCAGGCCCATGTCCATCAATAAGACCCAAACGAAGCCCATTCTCTCTCTCTCTCTCTCTCTCTCTCTCTCCCTCCCACATTTTGCTTAGTAGAAAACAGAAACCGTTGAGGGGAAAATATTACTCCTGTTCTTCTTCTTCTTCTTTCCTCGCATTCACAAGCAGAGCTCCTTCTCTCGATTGTCTAAAAGCGTCGTTCCAGCTCCTATCCAGGTCTGAGTTTCACTTCTAATGCATCTGTATATTCTTACAAGCTTATATGCGTTATTGACTTATTTGTGTATTTGTATTTATCTTATATTAGGTTTTTTCTTTTTTATAATTCCACATTTGATCCGGGTTATGTAGAACTGAAATTCAAAATTGTGCATTTATTCTCTAGCTGATTATTGATGTTTTTGCTAACTGTCATTAGAAATAGATTTTGTGAATTTTGCTAAATTTGGTAGTTAAGACATGTCTAATAGTAGGAGGAATTGGAATTCTGAGTTTTAGATTGATCTAAAATGAGTAACGCACACATTAGCTATTGGAATTCGGATGCATCATTGGACTAAATTTTAACTGGTTTTCATTCTTAAATCTTATTCAGGAGAAAGAAACAATTTTTAATATAGGAGAGATTTGTAAGTGGTTATATTCACTGGAGCAAATGCTTCCTCAAAAGATTGAGTCAGGTCATGAGGACACAGTCCATGAAGTTGCAATGGATTACTATGGTAAGCGCGTTGCAACCGCATTGTCAGACAACTCAATAAATATAATTGGGGTTGGCAATAATACCTCTCTGCCTCTTGCTAAACTGAGTGGTCATCAAGGTCCTGTTTGGCAAGTAGCTTGGGCTCACCCAAAGTTTGGGGCTTTGCTTGCTTCATGTTCTTATGATGGACGTGTCATAATATGGAAGGAGGGCAATCAGAATGAATGGACTCAAGCTCATGTTTTTGATGATCATAAATCATCGGTTAACTCTATTTCTTGGGCACCTCACGAGGTTGGTCTTTGTTTGGCGTGTGGATCTTCAGATGGAAGTATATCAGTTTTTACTGCACGAGCAGACGGTGGTTGGGACACAGCCAGGATTGATCAAGCTCACCCAGTTGGTGTGACTTCTGTGTCATGGGCGCCATCAACTACACCTGGTGCTCTTGTTGGTTCCAGTTTGCTGGACCCTGTTCAGAAGCTTTGCTCTGGTGGTTGTGACAATACCGTGAAAGTGTGGAAGCTCTGCAATGGGATTTGGAAGTTAGATTGTTTTCCAGCTCTTCAAATGCATACTGATTTGGTGAGGGACGTAGCATGGGCACCCAACTTGGGGCTTCCAAAATCAACTATTGCTAGTGCCTCTCAGGATGGGAAGGTTATAATATGGACTGCGGCAAAGGAAGGGGAAAAATGGGAGGGCAAGGTCTTACATGATTTCAAGGCTCCTGTTTGGAGAGTCTCTTGGTCACTCACCGGAAACATATTGGCTGTTGCTGATGGGGTTAACAATGTTACATTGTGGAAAGAAGCTGTAGATGGGGAATGGCAACAGGTGACAACGGTTGATACCTAGAGCTCAAGTACTTTTTTTTTTTTTTTTTGGTTTAATTCCTGGTCGTGTTTAGTTGCATCGCATTCACATATGATGATAAGCTATTTTTGCCTGATGTTATTCCGATATTGGAGTATTTATGTTGGATATTCTGGACTGCAGCTTCTATCATAAAGCCTTAGTTTTCCAGATCATATCCATTTTTGTTCTATGAATGCATACATCAGCTGCTGTTGGTTGTTTATAATTTTGTCTCGCAAGATTTCTTCTTGTAATAATTTCTTCAATAATTTTGTAAATTCCGTTTGTGATGAGCAAAGTTCTGCGTTTGGCTTTATCGAGTATCCTCCTTTGTCTAGTTTTAAATGATCTATATAGATGTGATACTTGATGTTTCTTTATGTTAGCAGTATAAGCAGGGAAGCTAGAAGAATTAGAGTGGTTAAGTTTTCTTTTCTCTAGGAAAATGGTAATTAATGTTTGTTAGATTTACCAACTGCCTATGCCAGTAGATTGTGTTTTATTAATCTATCAATTCTTCAATTGAAATGGGAGACATGGATCTATGGCTGACTACAGAAACAATAGAAGGGGCTTCACCATAGTTGAGTTGGTTCTTTGAGGCGATGTAATGTTTATGCAATCGTGTTTCCTTGTAAGCTGTTTTTTTTTTTCGTCAAGGAAATTCTGAAGGGAAGATTGAACTCTACGTTCCTTTGAATGATATTTAGTACTTTTTGGTGGCACATTTTGAAATCTTATTGACTAACTATATTGTAACGTAGGCGTTCAACCATTGGATTATTGGTTGAGCTCTTCATTTTGATATTTTTCACTTCGTGATTGTAACTGAAGGATGCGGTGCCGGTAGTTAATGTATTATTTAGTGAAACTACTACCTTCATTTTGATATTTCACTTCATGATTGCAACACTGAAAACTCTTAATTCCCCTGTTTTCACTCCCCTATATAGCCTTTCGGGCCTTGGGCAACAGAGTTTTTAATGTATTACTTAGTGAAACTACTACCTTTATTACTAGAATAAGAGCTACTAAAAATTGTTTTTTTAATACAATTTGATCAACATGGGATGATAGGATGACGCGATAAAATTTCATAGCCAAAACTACAAAATGTGATTGGTTATTTTATTAGTTGTTTATGAAAGTGTAAATTGGATTTGCCAATAAACGAATGGTTCAATCCTTAATTTTGATTTGTTTCAAAGTTTTATTTAAGTTTGGGCTGGGCTGAAAATCAATAATTTTGAGCCCAAACTCAATTGGTTTCAGTTTGGACTAGGGAAAAATTACTTCAAATATGCCCCTCGCTTTCGATAAAAGTATATATAAATATTATATTCAGTTTGCATCTTTCATTATAACGGCTCTACTCGTTGTGGATTCAATAAGCTCATGCTTCCTTGTAGCCCAATTCAATCAGTCCTAACCGTTAGATACTTAAATTGAAATTTCACTTGTAAAAAAAGAATAATTTAAGGAAGACAACCTAGAGGTCTAGATGTCATCTACCCCTATCAAAACCTTCCATATAAACTTATGTACTTACCTGTACTATTGGAATCATAACATAGTGGTGTAAGAAAATGTGAATATTTGAATATATAAAACTTAATTAAGAAGATCATAATTGTAAACAAAGCAATATGGGAATTCATAACTTGGAGGGAGGGCCCTCCTCTTGTCCTTGTCTACCTTAGTCCTTAAACAATTGAGTTCTATTTTTGTGCATATTGGAACATATAATGATAATAAATTCCTGAAGTGGGTATCAATGATTTTGATGCTACAACTCTCTAAATTCCAAGGAAAATAATGGGCCCTAAGTTTAGAATTTTGAGATATTTATTATTACTCTTAACTTATTAATTTTAAGTTAAGTTTAAGGCTTTCAAAGGAAATAATATGAGTGCTCACTCAACGGCCAAACCATAGTCATACATGACAATACACCAAGAAGGAGGATCACGTGCGGTCCACGTGATAACTTAGCACGTGCTACCATGTTAGTCTTGGACATGAATACGTGACCGTCGAGCACAAACGCACGTGTGGAGAAGCATCAAAGGAAAGTCTCAATTGGTTCAAGCCACGTGGAATTTGACCCACCTCCTCAATTGATAATTGGTTGGCTTTTGTAAATGAGCCTAAGACTAAAGAAGGAACTCACATGATTGCTGACAATACCACCTCCCTTTGTCACGTGCTCTTCTGGCCCCACTAACCGTTTTAAATTAAAAGTCTTCATATCATATGTTTATTTAATTAAATAAATAAATAAATATCAGGGATTAGTTGAGAAGAGAGTCATCATTTTTTATTTAATTTTTTTCACTTGTTGTAAAAAAATTGAAGCAATAATTAGGTAAGCATAATAAAAACTGACATTAAAATCTACAGGTAATAAAAAACTGTAAACAAACCTTATCCATTTTACCAATGTCAATTAACATTAGCATAGGGATTAGTGTTTAATGACTCGGACCCAGCTGACTCAGTCTGTAACTATTGAAAGAAATGTTTAATCCGACACTATGGCATTTGGATAGAGCAACTTCAACATTTTAAAGATTTCTTACAACTAAATATATAGTTAATTCAGCATTTCATTTCAAGATAAACCTATGGTTTCAATTTCCTAATTGTGATACAACTTATATTTATGCAGATTTATTTATAAACTCAATTTTTATAAATGGAGAAAATTTTTATTGAGAACGTTTTTTCTCCATGAAACTGACGTGAGGCGATCATGATTAAATTTTGTCCGATGGACTAAAAACATTTATAACACGGACTAGAAAATATATATACAAGAAAAAAGAAATATAAAATTTATATCGCGATTATAACAAGTTTGAAATTAAAACTTTATCCTTATTTTTATGGATGTTGCTGTTTAATGTTTGTGATTGTGAAGCAGTCCTAGAAAAAGCGGTTAGAAGTTAAAATGAAGACATAATATTAGCTTGGATAAGCATTAAAGGGTTTAACTTTAACCTAATTGATTAGAGGAAATAAAAAGAGAAAATTATCTCTTAAGAGGCCACGTGGATGAAATCATGACCGTCAGTTTGATTAAGTTGAGCTGTAACCATCGTGCTTAAACGTGGGTAGGGAATAAAATAGCAGGTAATGATAAGCCAAATTGTAGTAGAAAGAGAAATTAAGTTTTTTAAAAATTAATTAATTAATTAATTAATAATCCGGTGCTAAGAAAATAATGTACGTAGAAGAGAAGAGCACAATTCCCAAGAGAAAAAAATTATTTGGAGCAGAGGAATCTGGCTGTAAACTTGGACATTAATGGAGGAATCACAGCGACAAAATCTGCCACGGATCGGTTCTTTAGGGGTTGAATTTCGTAAAACAACATTTAATTTTTCTATTTAAATCTTAATTTAAGCTGTTTAATTATTTGTTAGGGTTGCAGCAATTTAATTATTTGTTAATGCATGATAATTAACCTTTATTGAGGTGACTTTTCTCTAGATAGAAAATTTTGAAGGTGCAAGTTGTGAGAATTCATAAGGATAATTTTTTTTTTAGTGCATTGATTTAGTATCAACGATGATTAGAAAAAGGAGATGAATTAGGGCTTGAGATTTGAAGAGAGAAGTGTAATTAAGTGCGTGTTTATGTGGCCTGGCTGTCGCCCTTTTAACTGACGGCTTCGCTGTTAATACTAATTACACTTCATTAACTTAATCACAACTAAACCCTCTGTATTTTTTGTTTTTTGAAAATTTGTTTTCCCGCTAATAAAATAACATGCACTACTCACCGTTTTGTCTGCGAGAGTAGATATAATTTGAATTGGCGTTACTGATGAATTTAACTGGCAATAGCCATTAAGGTAAAAAAGTTTGAGGTTTTACAGCTCAATTATAGTTACCGTCTAAGTCACCTGCAGTAATAAATATATAAAGTGAATCCAAATTAGCATAGCCTAAGCCCACTGTTTAGCAAATAGCAGCAATTAATTGTTGATTAATTATTATTAATCTGCTTTTTAACTTTTGTATTAAGCTTTGTTTAAAGTAACAATATTTTGAAGCTAACAATTTCAAAGGTTACCAATTGCCAACTCATTATTTCACAAAAACAAATGAAAACAAAGAAAAATCCAAAACATAAAAGCAAAAAACAAGAAAATAAAGATTAAAGAGAGGGATTTACTTTTTTTTGCAAAAATAAATATAAGTATTTTAACTTCCCTATAACAGAAAAATCATCTTAGTTTATTGAACTTTACAGAACTTGCAACTTACTTCCCTATTATTTTATTCATATTCCTCTGCCATGCAAAAAGATGCTCCTGTTTTCCTTTATTTACACTTTGGCTCCTCCTTTACTCCTCAAAACCCACCCAGTAGTCCACCACCTCCATCATCTTCACTCTTACTCTCAGACAGAGAGTCTCTTTCTAATAACTTAAAACTCACATTTCCTCTCTCTAAATTCACATTTCTCTTTCTCTTCCCTAATTTCACAACAGCGCCATATACATACACACTGCAATGGAGGCACCCGACTTTTTCATCGGTGGCTACTTCTGCGGAGGAGCAGCGACTGAGTTTTTGCCAGAGAAGAGAATTTCCGATCAGAAACCGGGGGAGCATTTCGCAGTTGATGACCTCCTTGATTTGCCCAACGATGACGATGCAATAATGACGGACGGTTTCTTCGATAATATCACTAAAAATTGCACTGCTACTACCGATTCTTCTACGTTTACTTCTAATGACAGCTGTAATTCTTCCGTTTCCGGCAACCACGTCGGTTACCAGAACTTTGCCGATTCTCACTTCTCCAGCGAGCTCTGCGTTCCGGTAAATAAACTAATTTAATTGATAATTTATTAATCATGAAAAAGTATTTTTAAAATTATAAATATACTTTATACTATAAATTACTACACGTCAATTCTCTTTTTTGTTTCATTAAAATGAAATTATTACTTCTAATACAGTCTTCTCCAATCAAATTTTCAAAAATTTTAATCATTATTTACACAGCAATTAAGCTTCTTAATTTAATTTTCTAATTAAGTTTGGATTTTTTTTTTTTATTGTTATTACAGTATGATGACTTGGCCGAGCTTGAATGGCTCTCAAATTTTGTGGAAGACTCCTTCTCAACACAACAAAACCTGCAACCTAACCTCCATATTCTATCTGGATCCAAACCACACACACCCGAATCCTCATCATCCGAATCCCACCCGGAACCATTGGCCCGTAATCCTAACAACCCAATGTTTCAGCCTGAAACTCCATTACCCGGTAAAGCCCGTTCCAAGCGGTCTCGGGCGGCTCCGTGTGATTGGTCCACGCGTCTTCTCCATCTTTCAACTACCACCAAAGCACCCTCTAAAAAACATGGAAATGTTAATTCGAATCCGGAAACTGATACTCTGGTTAGGAAATGTCTCCATTGTGCGGCGGAGAAGACACCTCAATGGCGGACTGGGCCCATGGGCCCAAAGACTCTGTGTAATGCTTGTGGAGTGCGGTATAAGTCGGGTCGGTTGGTACCCGAATACCGGCCTGCAGCAAGTCCAACTTTTGTGTCCGCGAAACATTCAAATTCGCATAGGAAAGTTTTGGAGCTTCGGAGGCAAAAGGAATTGCAAAGAGCACAACATGAACAGTTTCTTCATCAAAGTTCAATTTTTGGCGTATCCAATGGTGGAGATGATTTCTTGATTCATCATCACGGTGGGCCCAATTTTAGGCAAATGATTTAGTTGGTCCCTCACTAGGATTGTTTTGGTAATTTTTGTATCATCAGAATTTGAATTTGTAGTTTTTCCTTTTCTTCACTTAAAAGAAAAAAAAAAAAGAATTAAATGAAAAAAAGAAAAGAAAAGAAAAGAAATGAGAGGGAAAAGGGGGAAGCCATTCATGATAGACTTTATAATGGAACTCTTATTTATTTTTATTTTTTGGCCAAAACAGGCAAAATATTAGAACTGATTTTAATTTAATTAGAGATTTATGCAATTTTTATTTTAAAAAAAGGAAAATAAGAAATATCTAGTAACAATTTTCTTGATCAGTCAAATGGTTCAACACTTTAATGAAACCTTAGGCCCACAGAAAGTATGGTGTGTCCATACTTAAAAATACATTTGCACATGAAAAGTTAGTTGGCAAAATTTCATGGTCCTTCATAGCCAATTTTTAGTTGTTCTTTTTTTTTATTTATTTAATTTCCTTGATTCAAAGTCAAGTTACACAATTTGACTGCCCAGATTTAGTGATACTTAGCTTTCTCAAATTTTGCAGAATTTTCAAATTTCTTTATAGCTACTTTCTGGCAACTATATATATAAAAAATGATTCTAATATCAACTGTATATAATTCTCCTTTCAATATATATATATATATATATATATATAAAGGGTTGTTTCCAAAAAATATTTTCTCTCGAAGAAAATTGTACAGAGCCCTTGACATTATTTAAAAAAAAAAAAGAGAGAGAAAGAAAGAAAGAAAACGTCACAGACAATGAGACAACGTTGTTTCATTGTTTGTTATTTTAATTTTTCTTTATTGCTTTATTTGTAACTTTTAGATTAAGAATAGTAAAATGATGATATTAATTAGGGCTAAGCAAGGCTCTTCTTTTTAAATTCCTTCCTTGCTCCTCGTTATTTCTTTATTTCATTTTTTTAATAAGCAAAATTACTTTGGCATGGATTTCAGTGAAGAATAATGAAATGGGGATTATACACCAGCTAAACATCGTCTTCTGCACGTACCGTTTAAGGTGAAAAATAAATAAATGAAATCAAGGTAATGATAAGATCGAGAAAGAGAAAATAATTTAAGTCTAAAAGCAAATTTAGCTGCTTAGCTTGCAAAATGGTGCAAGATCATGAGGTACTGGAACTGATATTTTTTTTTTTTTTTTAAAAAAAACACTACTCCATAATAATACTTAATAAAATTAAAATTAGGTGTTGAATTGAGGAGGATATGAAAGTGTCCACTTGATCCTAGACATTTGCTCTTCCTTAGGGTCCCACAATATTGTATATGGGTCAATCTCTAATATTCTTCCTTCCTAGGTTGTGATTAATTATGAAAGTGGTCATTGGTCAAGTTTTTTTAAAGTTCTATTGGTTGATTTATTTCAATTAAACTAGCATGTTACTTATATTTTGATAGGAGGACATATTCATTACGAGGTTCAATAAGCTAAATAACACGAATGACTACATAACGGGACATTTAATTCACCAAATTGATAAATCTCTTGTAATTAAAAGGATTTGAACTTGAAGCTTCTCACCCCTTATACTAGTGAAACAGACCAATCAAACTATATTTGATTGGTTGAAATATTTCTTTTTTATTGAATATCTGAATTTGCATGGAATATATATAGATATTTTGGCAAAAAGAGAGCTCCCATTGGGAGATTAGGTCATGATATTCATTAATTTGGAAATAATTATATTTGCAGCCCCACAAAAGCCGCGAAAATACTAAGGTTTATGTATAAAATTACAGTACATTTAAAGTACAGAGTATATACATACACATATGTGTAAGGCGGTTATGAATAATATTTCTCTTGTAAGTCTTATTGATACAGAGTACTCCTATTTGTAATACATTGTAGAGAGAATTTAGGTGTTACAGATATAATACAATACAAACTATATTTATCTCTATTAACAGAATACAGCTAGAATAGTTATCCAATACCCTCCCTCAATCGATGTGTGGTTGAACACAGAGATTGCTTCGCAAAAACTGAAAACGTTGTGCTGTCAATCCTTTCGTGAATAAGTCTGCTGTCTGTTCTTTTGACGGAATATGTCTAACACTTAGCTGGCCTGCACTTACTTTTTCTCTAACAAAATGAATATCTAATTCAATATGCTTAGTTCTAGCATGTTGAACTGGATTGGCTGCCATGTATGTTGAACTTATGTTGTCACAAAAAACTTCAGGTCTGTCCTTCAAGGTAACATTTAATTCATGTAACAAATACCGAATCCATGTCAATTCTGCTACACAACTCGCAACTGCTCGATATTCAGCCTCCGCACTTGATCGAGAAACTGTTGCTTGCTTCTTAGAGGACCATGAAATCAAGTTGCTGCCAAAATAAACACAAAATCCAGTTGTGGATCGACGGGTATCATGACATCCTGCCCAATCCGCTTCTGAATAAGCTGTTAAACATGGTTCGCCTCCTTTATACAATTGTAACCCATAGTTTGATGTTCCTCGAAGATAACGAAGGATTCGTTTTACAGTGTGTAAATGCTTTTCACGTGGTGAATGCATATATTGACATACCTGATTTACTGCAAAGATGATATCAGGTCTTGTGAATGTCAAGTACTGCAGCGCACCCACTATGCTGCGATATAGTTGAGGATCCGAACAAAGTGGGCTTTCAACTGAAGAAGTAAGCACATCATTAATTGCCACTGGTGTTGAGAGAGGTTTCGCTGTCTCCATGCCTGACTTCTTTAATAAATCCAAGATGTATTTCGTTTGATGCATAAATAGACCAGATGAGTTTTTCGTAACTGCAATCCCCAAGAAATAATGCAATGTTCCAAGGTCTGTCATTGCAAATTCATCCTTCAACGAAGCCAAAATCTGTTCTAACAATTAACCAGATGAAGCAGTTAGAATAATGTCATCAACGTACAGAAGCAATACTGCCATATCCTCTCCCTTTCGCAAAACAAACATAGAATTATCAGCACGACTACATTGAAAACCCAATAGTTGAAGATAAGAAGTAAAGCGTTCAAACCACGCTCTCGGTGCCTGTTTTAAGCCATAAAGTGCTTTTCGAAGCTTACAGACATAATCTGGAAATTCTGGATGAACAAACCCACGTGGTTGTTGCATATAAACATCTTCCTTTAACACTCCATGCAAAAATGCATTTTTGACATCTAATTGATGTATCGGCCAGTCCCTCGAAGTTGCCAAAGAGAGCACAGTTCGAATAGTTGTTGATTTAACAACTGGACTGAAAGTTTCATCATAATCTTGTCCAGCCTTCTGCGCAAAACCTTGAGCCACCAAACGTGCTTTGTATCGCTCTAAACTTCCATCAGATCGAAGCTTGACACGATAAACCCACTTTGACCCAATGATATTACCACTTTGCAGCTTTGGAACAAGTATCCAGGTCTGGTTATTTAACAAGGCATTATACTCCTCTGACATTGCCTTCTTCCATTGTGGATCTTTATTTGCTTGTGTGAAACAAGTTGGCTCAACAAACTGTGTACTCTGAACAGCAGTCATAGAAAATATATTCTTTGGTTTGCGTATACCTGCCTTTGATCGTGTCGTCATTGGATGTTGATTAATTTGTTCAGTCGGCCTTTCTTCAACAGTTGCTAGCGGCATTGAATTGGAGGGATTTTCTGCACTTTCTTGCCGATCAGAAGAAGACACTTGTTGCGTGCTGAAATCTGTATCCTGCAGTAACAGAGGTGATGCTGGTTGTGATAACAGAACTGGTGCTGATTTTGCTTTTCTTTGCAATGAAGTTACAGCAGATGGAAAACTTGGTAACGGCAGTCGAAATGGAGTAGTGGCAGAAGATTGATGTTGTTCCATTGCAGCAACAAGCTTTTGATAGGGAAATTCATTCTCATTGAACGTGACATGCCTGGAAACAATGACTTTCTTCGAAACTGGATCATAGCACCTGTAACCCTTATAATTCAAGGGAATTCCCAAGAAAACACAATGAATTGAACGAGGAGCCAATTTATGAGCTGCAGTGGCAGAAACGTTAGGAAAACAAGAGCAGCCAAAAACTTTAACATGAGCATATATAGGAGGTTTAGCAAATAATTTCTCATGCGGAGAGACATAAGCCATAGTACTTGAAGGCAAAATATTATACAAATAAACTGCCATGTGCAATGCTTCAACCCAAAACTGCAGTGGTAAACATGCTTGACTCAACAATGTGCGAACCATAGTAATAAGTGTACGATGCAACCTTTCTACTGCCCCGTTTTGTTGAGGGGTATAAGGACATGAGTATTGAAGTTTTATACCATTTTCCCTTGCAAAATCCTGAAGTAAAGAACTTGTATAGTCACCTCCACCGTCACACTGCAAAACCTTAATCATACAATGAAATTGAGTTTTGATAAACATTGCAAATTCAACAAAAATTTGATAAACATCACTCTTGCGTTTCATTGGAAAAAGCCATACATAACGAGAAAAATCGTCCATAAACGCCACATAGTATTTAAAGCCACTAAAAGACAAGACAGGAGACGTCCAGACATCGGAATGAATTAATGTAAAAGCAGCAGAAGCTCGTACATGAAAATCAGAAAATGGCAGCCTAGTATGCTTACCCAATTGACAAGCATTACAACTTATTTTATTAAAACTAGAAGAATGAAAAATTTTGGACAAAATAGACGAGCTATAATGACCCAAACGACGATGCCATAATACTGGAGAATCTTGAAACGCAACATGACTTGACGAACCAGAAGACGAAGACAACGAAGGAGGAAACTCATAAAGATCACCAGGACTACTGCAGCTGAGAAGAGGATTCCGCGTCCGCAGATCCTTCACACAAAAGCCAAAAGGATCAAATTCAACAGTACAATTATTATCACGAGTAAACTTTTTAATAGAAACAAGATTACGAGCAACTGAAGGAACAACCAGAACATTTTTAAGACGAAAATTAGAGGAAGGAGTAGACAACATATAATTACCAACATGAGTAATTGGAAGTGAGGACCCATTACCAAACTTAACAGAATCATGACCTTGATAGGATTGAACATTATTAAGAATACCTGGATTGCCAGTCATATGAGAAGTAGCCCCAGTATCGGGTAACCATGGAGTTGGCACAGATTCTTGAAGATTGAAAGCTGCATATGATTGATTATAACCAGATGGACATGACTGAGACTGACGCAGAAAGAAGGGACAATCACGGGCTGAATGAGAAAATTCAGAACAGATTTGACACTGAACAGATTGATTTACTTGTTGAGGTATAGTGTGTGAAACTGGCGGTCTTGCTCCAAGAATTCCAGTGTTATAATTTGCTGTATAGTAAGGATTGGAAAATGATTGCTGTGGATAGGATTGTCCTCTTCTGCCTCTACCTCGCCTGCCACGTCCACGATTGTAAGAATCATAAGAATTCTGGTTTTGATTGTATCCTCGACCACCTCTTCCACGACTTGAATTGTTATTATTTGTAGGTGACCGATCGACAGCAACAAGAGCAGTTTGAGAAATAGACGTTGCTGTAGACGAGGCCTGCCTTTTTGTTCGATTCTTTATCCTGAGCTCTTACAAATATAAAGCAGTCCGAGTTTCAACAAAATTCGAAAGAGGTGTTTTGCTGGTGAGGCTTATAACCACATTCTCATATTCAGTTGGTAATCCTTCAAGAACCTGCATGACCAGATCATCTTCTCCAATTTGATACCCAATAGTACAGAGAGAATCATAAATACTTTTGAGTTTTTGCAAATACTCATCAATCGAAAGAGTGTCCTTAGTAACACTGTAGAATTCTGCCTTTAATTGAAGGAGCTTGGCATGTGCCTGATCTTTAAACAGAGTTTCAATAGAATCCCAGGCTTGCTTCGCTGTAAGTGTGACATTAGGTTTAATAAGACTTCTCAAAATTTCAGAATTAACCGTAGCTTGGATCCATGAGAGGACAAGAGAATCAACTTGCTTCCATGACACAAACTCTGGATTACGTATTGAAACACCATCCACAGTAATTTTCTCAGCAGAAGATTGTTCAGAACCATCAATATGACTATAGACATTGTACCCTTGAAGCACGGGTACCATAAGTGATCTCCACACCAGATAGTTTGTGAAAGACAGGGTTTCACTAACATAATTTCTGATATTTGAAACAGAAAAGGAAGGATGAGTCATAAAAGGAATAGCAGAAGAAGACGACACACCAGTATTCTGAGTAATGGAAGGAGGTGTTGAGGGAGGAGTGACCATTATGATAGAAAGACACAGAAATTTAGCCAGAAAAACGCAAAGAAAAGATGGAAGACAGAAAAAAAAAAAAAAAAAAAGAATTTGGAACCCTAAGGCTCTGATACCATGTAAGGCGGTTATGAATAATATTTTTCTTGTAAGTCTTATTGATACAGAGTACTCCTATTTATAATACATTGTAGAGAGAATTTAGGTGTTACAGATATAATACAATACAAACTATATTTATCTCTATTAACAGAATACAGCTAGAATAGTTATCCAATAATATGAATATAAATTATCAGTATGTGATTACATGCATGCATGCATAGACGACATGTGACTTTATAGAAGAGTAAACATGCATGTGAGGAAGCACATGCAGTACATGACGTGCATGACTGTTTCTTTGCAGCTGTTTTGGATAATATCTCCAAATTCCACAATGGCTTTGTTGCCCATTGTCTAGGGATCTTTCCATGTTATTTGCTTAGACGGTGATAGCCCTATTGTCGCCTGCCAACACCCACCACCACCCACCTATTTCTTTTTAACTCTTTGCCTTTTATTGCTTCTTTTTTGTCTTTTCTTTCCCTCTATTTTACATATATATCTCCATAAGTAGATCGAAGATAATATTCAGATAAAATTTATCTTTTATAATCATTTACTCCCATAGTTTGGTAATTTGGAAATTTTGAATTTGATTTTTCTAATTTTGTTATATTATATTGTATATGGTAATTATAAATTTGAAGTTGTTACTGAATTAAAAAGTAGTATGTTAGAGGAAATATTGGGACATTAGGAATAGGGAAATGAGTAATGTTATCATCTCGCACGTTATGGGCTGTGGATGGGTCATTGTCGGTAGGTAATATTGCACAGTTAGTGATTGCTTGGCTCCATGGAAATGGTGGGTAGTGGTCTTCTTTCAACTGTGATTTGGCTCCAACCAACCAATCTGGGAAATGTAAAGGTGATTGCCTTTCAATCCAAAAATACTCTCATATTACATTTACTGTGATATCATTTAAAAAAAAAAAAATGAAAATTGTGGATTTGAGAATGTGACGAGTACTTGAAATTAGCTAGGGTAAATGTGACATAGATTGCTGTAATCTTAACAAGTGATGTAAGTGCCTAACTGTAGACATCGTGTATGGGTTTTCTTCCTTTGCCTTTTCTTCTTCTGCTTAATTTGTTCAATAGCAGAAAATCCAAAACCCACTTTCCAAATTGCTAAAGAAAGGCATCTCCAAGACCGACATTGTAAAAAGATTTACTAATTTATGAAATAGAGTAGAGAATACATATATAAGGCTAAATTATGAAATGTTAGAAAATAAGGACCCCACATGAGTGGCAAAAATGAATATATTAATATTACAATACAAGAGTAGCTAGCCACATGAATATATATATACACAATAGTAGGTAATGGGCAAAGATTAATTGGTCTCTCTTCATCTTCATCTTCATGTACAGGGCCAAAAAGGCTCTCTTTCCAAAACAAGTAGTTCATAGCCACACACACTCTTCTATAACCTTCATCTGTGTGACAAACTTTCCTTCACCTCACGTGGCCATGAAGATTTTATTTGCTCTATCTCCATTTTTAATTCAGGTTGTGTTTTTAACTTTTAGTCTATATGGGTAGGGTGAGGTATCCATGATCAAAAGGCCATGATCAAAAGAGTGCAAATTGTAATATACATGATATCTAATGGTAAAAAAAAAAAAAAAAAAACGATTGTGTTTATAACTCTATGTAAAATAATTTGTTGATTAAACAATTTAAAAATACACAATTTATACACGGATCATCAACAGGACACAGAAAAATTCTTCATAAAACAAAAATAAATTTAAAAATATAATAATAAGGTTAAGTTAGTAATGGGACGTGATTTTGAAATTCAAATATTGTAGAAAATAATAATAATAATACTTAATAAAATTGACTTGCTTTAACGCACATGGGCACCCTCAATTATGCCATTTGGATATCCTATTAGTGTCCAGTTCATCACAGATTGTTACCAACGATAGACTGCTTTTGCATCTCTCTATCTACGGCTAACAAGTAGGCATGGCCATATTGCGGTTCCGGGAACCGGAACCGTCGGTTCGAACCGGCCCGGAACCGCAACCGGAACCGGTGAGAACCGGAACCGGGACGAACCGGAACCGAAACCGGAAAATTCCGGTTCGGTTCCGGTTCCAGCAAATGTGGAACCAGAACCGGCGGTTCCATAGAACCGGTCGGAACCGGAATGGAACCGCCGGTTCTCCGGCCGGTTAGAACCGCCGGTTCGAACCGGCGGTTCTAGCCGTTGTAACTGTCAGATTTTTGTTTTTTTTTTTTTTTTTTTTTTTTTTAAATTTGTTGTTAAATGTCTTAATTACCCCTCCCAACTGTCATAAACGGCTACATAACGGCTAGTTTGAAGGGTATTTTTGGAAAAATGAATTTTTGGATTTATTATAAATACCTCATTTTATTTACAAATTCATTACAAAAAAATCTCAACTCTCTCTACTTACTCTCTCTACAATATACTACACTCTCTACTTACTCTCTCTACAATATACTACACTCTACTCTATATTATTCATTTATTTTTCTCTACTCAACATTTATCTCTTATTAAGGTAATTATTCTCTCTAATTTTTTTTATTCAATTTTCCAAATTATATTTTATTATCATATAATGGCAAGTGGAGGAAACTCAAATTCGGGTAAGGGCAAGGGAAAAATTGGAGAATCATCTATCCCTACAAACGACATCTATGATATGATTCCCGACCAATTTAATTTTGAGGGTTTTCCAAATGAAAATTTGGATATTCCAACTCAAGAATCCGAATTTAATGAGCAATTTCAAGAAGATGAAGAGCAAGAGCAAGAGCAACGAGCAAAAATTGTTACAAGAGCAAGACAAAGTTCCGACATATTCTCCATTTATGTTCAAATAATTTTTTTTTTAGTTGGTCTTGATATTTTAAAATTTTTTAACAGTATTTTTAAATTTTTTATGTTAATATAATTTTTTTTTTTTAAACCGGTATTAAAAATTTAAAATTTCAAATTATGCGATTCGCCGGAAAACCAATCGGAACCGTCGGTTTTGTAATCGGATCGGAACCGGAACCGGAACCGGAACCGGACGGTTCCAAACCGGAACCGGAACCGGCCAATTTCGGTTCGGTTCCGGTTCCAGCTTTTCTGGAACCGGAACCGCCGGTTCCGGAACCGTGGCCATGCCTACTAACAAGTAATAACATCTCCAATTCAACTATAAAGATATTAGTTTTTGAAAATAGCTCCTAAGGAACAAAGAAAAAATCAATTTTAAAGGAAGAAATTTGATCGCGAATAAAAGAAAATATATAAAGTACAATAATAAATAAATAAATAGAAAAAAAGAATAAAAAATTGAATCATTCTATCTAACAGATTTTCTGAAAATAGAGAGCGTGATGAACATGTCTTTTTTTTTTATTGATACGTCAGACTCATAGATTAAACAAACAATAATATTAAAAAAAAATTTATTTTTAATTTTCAATTGTTCAACCGTGATAAATAAATTAAAACAATTTATAATTGTATCGGAGATACTGTAACAGCATATAATCCTTGTCTCTACGCTTTTGAATTTGACCAAAGCTTATATATGCTGGATAGGGAAGCAGCTAGCTATGGCTAAGCTACATGATCACTAGTAGGCACATTTTTGATTCTCACTAACTATAATATATATTATCATTTTGTTTTTTATATGACCCAACTCAGTTTACAGTTTACAAACACATGCACTTCTTTTGAAAATACACTGTTTTTTTCGGTAATTAAATTATTCAGTTATCCGTCTAAAAAAGTGTTATTTATTTCATCGACTAAGAGATTAAAATAAGACAAATTTTCCTAATAGAAAATGAAATCTTTATTGGGCTACATCTGACTCATCCATCTTGAAAATGGCTAAAGGAGGCCCAAGAGACCCATTTTTAAGGCCTATGAAGTTTAGGCCCAAATTCAAAGTTAAAAGGAAGAAGAAAACTGGAAAATGTTTCACCAATTTATACGGCATTATTATTACAACCAATGTTAATCACTTATAAGACTTGCCTACACATCAGTTTATAGGTCCAAAACAGTTAATTAACTACTTTTTTTTTAAAATTTATTATTATTTTATCTTTTTTTACCCAGTGAATCAGAAAAACTCTTTTTATAACAAAAAATTTATTTTTTAATTGATTTAGTGTACGGGTAAGTGTGTAAAATTGATGAATCTTTTCTATTAATCATATATAACCACGGAAAAGAAAGGATGGTTCACTTTCTCTCCCAAAGAGGAAAATGCTAAATTGACCCGTGAATTTGTAAGTACAATGGCACGGGATGTGAATGAACAAGATATAAACAACAAAAGGGTTGGGTTTGGTTTATAGCCTTAAGTTTGTGGTCAATTTGAAGCACAAAAAACCTAATCCGTGACTATATAATCTTTAATATATGGCTATTTATGCATGAAAGAGAGTGATAAGAACATAATTAGAGGTGATGGGCTGCAATTCACCTTTTATGTTTATGTTTCAAAGGTTTTTGTTTCTTCATCTTCCTCCATGGCTAAACTTTGTTGCCCTATTGAATTGGAGCCTAAAACCTTGAAAGAAGACCAGCTCATCCATGCTAGGGTAACTTCGTCTAACATACTGAAATAATTTTTTCATTTTCAATATATTCTATCATCCCGAAATTCGAACTTATTATATCTGTCATGTAGGAGGTGGCTGCAGATGTGGTTCAAAAGATGGAACCAGAAGAAGCTCAAGCCTCTACTATATTCATTAAGGTGTATTCTTGTATAAAATTTCTCTCATTCAAATACCCATGTTATATATATCTTTAGACCTTGGACCTTTTTGTTTTCTGTATTAAGAGGAATCGTTATTAGAAGCCTCATAACTTGCAGTTTTTGTAATTTTTTTTCTTGCAGCAGGGAATGACAGCAGTTGTTTCAATCAAGGAAATGGATAATATTGAAGAAAATGGATATGGGGAAGATGATAAGAGGCTTGCTGCTGATTGCAACAAGGAGAGTTCTGAAATTATTGACAGTCCTTGCCAATGCTCAGTGATTAGTACTAGTACTACTAACTTAGAATTTCCAGAACAAATTAAGGAGCCCCTTTCAGCCCCTTTTTGATTTTATTTTGTTAATCATGTCATAAATGTTTATTTGCTTGACTCTAGTTTCTGGAAACTAATTTTATGATGTGAATCAGCTTCTAATTGGTCATACTTGTTATTTAGATCACTTTACTATTTTTAAATCAATGTTCTCCACTTTACTTTACTAATTTTCGTAGAACTTTATATGAATTCATTTTGATGGATACTGATTTAAATGAACTCGACTGTATCTGTAATCCCTTAACGAGAATAAAATTATATTTTAAAAAATTATTATCGAAAAGGGTTTAATTAATCAATATTGGCACTTCATTGTAGCTTTATTAATAAATTATGAATTGATAAATTCTACTTCCTTTGGTAAAAAACTAAATTTTACTTTATTTTCATGAATTGATAAAAAATTTATTAAAATAATACATAAGGAGATGTATATTAATGATTTTCTTGATATATTAAAAATTAATATGTATAATTATCATATTAGTTACAATTTTGATGATTGCATAATGTAAAATTATGAAGCAAGCTAAATAAATTAACCAAACCAAAGAAATCAATAACAAACTATAGTGAAAATATAACTTAGTTGGCTAGTAGTAGAGTACAGTAAATCTTGCTTCCCAAAATTCCAGTCTATCAATATAAATTTTTAAATATTTATCCATATCTAGTAATTCTACATAATTATATATAATTGATAATACTTTTTATTTAAAGCAGTTTAGGAATGTTTTTGTTTTTAAAACAGAATTAGGTGTTTTTACTTTTGTTTTTTTTAAGAAGAATTTCTATTTTTTGTTTTTGGTTAAATGAATCTTATAAAATTTTGTAAAAATATATTTAAAATTTGAAATTTTTTTATTTTTTTAAAATGTAGATGTGTATTAATTATATTACTAGTCTGTATAAGCAAAATCTTATTATTTATAATTAAAATTTATAGTATAGAATCAATTTAATTCGTTTAGATTGATAATTCAATGAACCAACGGGCTAAAAGTTGCATAGAGAAATAATTAGTATTTAAGGACAAAATTACCCTTAGCGTGGTTGTTGGCCTAAAGCTAACGAGTAAGATGAAGAAAAAAAGGCTATTTTCGTCATCTAGCCATTAGCCCATTACTAAAATTTGAATTACGTTAGATCGGGGTTTAGGGTTTCAAATTTCTGGTTTCCGGCTCCATTTTAGCGAGAGCTTCCTTCTAAAGCTTTTGGGAGGGAAAGACATAAAATCCCAATTCACAGTGACAGGTATTCTCTCTCGCTTCTTATATATTTAGATTTATTTGCATTATCTGTGTCATAAAATTCAAGTGTGAACGCCAACCAGAAATCTCAGAAGAACTCTGATTGCTTTCTGAGAAAATTAAAGGAACAATAGTTATCGTTTTCTCTAAGCTCCTGAAATAAACTCTGATTGTTTGTATATTTTCCTTTTGTTTCCTTTTTTTTTTTTATTGCTAAACTGAAGACATAGAGTTCCAGTTTTTGACATTTCTCGTTGCTTTTGGTGCTTCCTAGTTCTTCTTGTTATGTAGCTTCAGTTTAATAACCTAGAGTGACATTTAGTATATATTTGGTTTTAAATTGTGCTGAAACTAAATGATCTGGCCATTAAGAACCTAGGTTTATTTTATGCACTTTGCTTGGAATTCAAATTTTATGTTGGAATTTTTGTGTGAAATTTGTCTTCATTGTTGGGGAATTGCAGTATCATGAGATGGCATTATAGCTATTAATTCAAATCATTTATGGCAATGAGTTACCTAGTTGCAATTAAGGTGGCTATATATACTTATCTTGATGCTAATATTTGTTGTTTGCTGATAAAGATCAATTTCTCTCCAAGGGAAATTAGCAAATGAGCACTGCAGTACATAGAACTCCCAAATCCTCTGGGAGTCGTTCGTTGTTTTACCAAGATTTGGCAACACCTGTCTCTGCTCGTAAAGGCAAATTCTCAAGTCCAGGTCAGGCAGCTGCTGTATCTGCTCTATGGCGTGAGAATTTTGGTGGTTCAGATCTTCCACCACCTCCCATGTATACTTTGGAGGATCGTTCAGATTTCTCTCCCGAGTCTGGAATTCCTGATTACCCTCTTTCCCCAGAAATGAAGTCGGACCCCAGAACTCCTTTCCAAAGTTCTGGGAGGGACCTCATGACTCCAGCAAAAAGCAAACCTGAGGCAAGCACTTCGTTTGCTTTGATGAGTGGGCATCAGAACCAGCAGGGTTCAACAGGTTCAACTTGGTGGTCACCAACTAAGGCTAGAAGCACTGAGCAAGAAGAGAAGGCGAAAGGCTCTCCAGTTGAAGGTGTGGTCTGGCCTGGTGCTCTAATTACACTTCCACCACCAAGAGAAGTTGCAAGGCCAGAGATGCAGAGAAACTCCTTTCCTGCAGGGAATCTTGATGAGGAAGAATGGGTTACTGTTTATGGGTATGATTTTGCCTCTCTTTTTATACGTACCTGGTGTTTGTATTGTTCAGTATTTTTTGCCATCTTGTGTATGATAACTCCCTTCCTAATTATTTTTTTACCAATTGTGCATTTTATGACCCTGATATTTCCTTTTTCTGAGCAAGTGTATTGATCGTTGTGGATTACCAAACTCAGGTTTGGAAGTTTAAAGATTGACTTCTGGAACAAGATAAACTCAGTTTTTGGTTCAACTAAAAATTTTGCATTTTAGAAAGGTGAAGGTGCAAATGATATTGATTAGCATTTTTCGTTGCAGGTTTCAGTAGATTGACAGTTAACTCATCCGGTATCTTTTCATCAAGAAAGATAATATTTACTGTTTGAGCCCCATCCAAAATTGATTTTCTTGATCCTGTCTTTGCCATATCCTTACTTTCTCTTTGGTATTTGAATCTGTGGTGGATTCTCTTCTCAAGTGTTATAGTCAGGGGAAATTGCCTCAACTCAGATGATTTTCTGAAACTAATTGCTTTTTTGTTTTTTCCTTATTGTGAATCTGAACATCAGGGGCGACTTAAGAATAAGCATCCAGCTACCAGCTGGGAGATTATAACCATAAAAGCTGGCCTTGTATTTCATTGTTTTACCTATCTAGCAAACTTGGAATTGTTATCATAATTTATTTGCTCTTTCTGTTGACATTATAGCTCTGCACCACTGATCCTAAATGTTTATTTCCAGGTTTTCTCCCGGTGATACAAATTTAGTTTTGCGGGAGTTTGAGAAATGCGGTGTTATCTTGAAACATGTTCCTGGTCCGAGGGATGCTAACTGGATGCACATTCTTTATCAGGTTCTACTTATTTGTATAGCATATAAAATTTGAGTTTGGGGAATCCATGGCTTTTGTTGATATGTTAATTCTTGATCTGTCATTTCATTGTTCCAACGCTTCCTGTGGCTGGTAACACCAATTTTATTAGTTCTGTTAAAGTAATTATGATATAAAGAATGCAATTGAGACGGTAAAAATGAGTTGCTGCTGCCTCCTTTTTGTTCTTTGCTTTCCTGCTTCCTTTTTTCAACTTCAAATAAATGTCAGTGTTTATGCTTTATTGGACGATTGTTATTATCCATCTATTTAGTAATTATATATACCATAAATTCATAATGGAGATTGTCTGGTCTAGTGAATCTTGTAGCTTTTGCTTCTGCTCTATAGTCTAGTAGGTATGACTTTTACTGTTAATTTTAGCCAACAATGTCGAGATGTGATATAATTTTCAGTTTGCTGATGATATATGGTGGTAAAACTAACTAACTGTGCCATTTTCTTATTGTAGAGTCGATCTGATGCTCAGAAAGCTCTCAGCAAGAATGGGATGCAAATAAATGGGGTGCTAATAGTTGGTGTGAAGCCAGTTGATCCAATGCAACGCCAATCTTTGAATGAAAGACTTAACAATCAGGGATTCATGACTTTACCACCACAGCCATCTTCTAGAAGCTCAGAGTTCAACACATTAAAACCCTCTTCTCGCTCATACTATCTTCAAAATGGTAGTAGCAGCACCCGTCAGTCAGGAGGTACTATTGCTTCCCCAACCAAGTCCATCGTATCCAAAATCTTTGATGTGATGTTTGGCATTTAGATTAATATTTTGTACACTCATATGGCTCCTTATTATCTTGTTAAAATGAGATGAGTAACTTTTTCGGCAAATTATTTGATTCAATATCTTGGCCATGTGGGTTATATTCCCATGATATTGAAATTTGAAATTGTAAAAAGACTGGAGTGATAGATGCTTGAAGGTTAAGTGATTGCAGTGTGCCATCAAAATCTGTAAGAGATTATAAAACCCTTATCCCGTTCTCTGTTTCTCAGTTTCCTTTCTGCAGGGCGTTCTTGGATACATAGATAACAAATTAATATGAGGGTTTTTCTGCAATGCTTTTAAGTTTCTCAATCCTAGAAAAATAACCTGCTAGGAGAGTCGATTAGTTCAAGTTTCTTAATGGAACTGAAAGCAAATATTTGTTAATTTAAACAATTCGTAAGTTAAATATTTGTTAGAAAACCAAGGAGAGCGTTATATACCTAGTATTATTGGGACCAAAACACAAAATGGGAATACTATCCACTACCAAAAAATTAGAGACTATGTTTTTTTTAATGCATTCTTAAATTATTTATTTGGTCAGAATTGGAAGCGTTCGACGCATGACCTCTCATTAATACGTGGGGTGAGCTTTTATCAAAAAAAAAAAAAAAAAAAAAAAAAATACGTGGGGTGAGCTTGCATGTCTTATTTGCATAATTGCATATTTATGAATAATAACTAAAAATCTGCATATTTCTGAGAAGTAGTAATGGAAGCCAACCTCCGGAGTTTTGTCTTTATTGTCTTGTTTCTTAGTAAATATCCAACGGCTGTTTAGATTTTCATTTCCAACAGTTAGAATAACATCATCAAGTTCAGGATATGAAGTCCACAGAGCTCCACCTGTAGCCATCCTCGATTTTGTTCCTATAATGTTATTCTTTAATTAATTCTACCATTTCACTGGTTGAAACCTAGAAAATTTAAACACAAAGGAGTTTGAATTCTCTTCAGTCTATCCTTATTTTATTTTTTCATCGGAAAATCTCGTAGAAGCATAATAATGTTCTTTCCCATAGTAGGGACACAGAAAAACACAGTAATAGTAAAAAATTTTACTCTTATTAAGTCACGGGGCAATGTTGTGGTCCACCATATTCCTGCCATATTTCCATTTCTTACAAGTGAAATAAATCTTATCATTTAATTATCTAATATTACCAAAATTTTCAATTATTAAAATAATTTTCTTTTTTATATCAATATCATGAAACAATAGTTAAGTTATGCAAATGATCTCTTGCCGTAGTGGTAAGGATGACGCTCTGGAATTAATAAGTTCCAGGTTGAATGCTTACGTTATAAGCATTTGATATAATTTGTATTTGTATTGCGGCTCTTGATGGGCTGCCAATAGTGCAAAGAATGTATAACAATTATTGTTAATATATATATATATATATATATATATTGACATATAAATGATTTGTTTTAAATACTTGATAAAAAATTTGTGAATAATTTTTAAAGGATCATTAAGGTTGCACATCATTCAAATTGCAGCCCTTATATTTGAAAGGGGAGTTGTTTTATTTGTTACGAATAGTAGTAATAGCCTCAAGATAATCTACAAATCTTAAAAGAACGAGTTCTATATTGTATACAAATTTTAAAAATTTATTAAATATGCTTAAATTTTCATTTATTTGATTCCATTTCGTATTTTCTCTCTGTATGCTTACAAAATACGTGAATAAGTATATTACTTTATAACGTAAGAAATTTGTGATTTAAATTTCATTTCGTATTTTCTTTCTGCACTTATGTGTGAGACTTGTATTGTCTTTTAAAACAATAGATTAGAGTTTTTATTTCCTTCTCGCAATTTCTTTCCCTTGGAAAATTTCTGCCTAATAAAAATCATGTCAAAATACGCTTTTCGTGCTCATAACATAGTACAGTAAGCAGTGAGTAGAGAGTACTCAACCCTCACCTTCTATATAAACCCACTCTCGTTCATCTCCTGCTCAACCAAAACCTCCATATAAACAACAGCCAAACACTGCCTAAGGAAAGGAGAAAAGAAAAAGAAAAAGAAAGAAACTTTTTATTTTTATATACATATCATTAATCATCAATCACGGGAGAGTGAAGTTATACATGATGATGAATGGCCAAAAAATGCCGCCACCAGCGGAAGTGGCTGTGCAGCTAGCGGAATCCAAAGTGGCCGCGACGGAGAACAGTGGCACAATGAGTGGGCCACTGATTGGGGCGGCGAGGCCTTTTGATCGGAAAGCTGAAGTCATGCACGTCACACTTAGGTTCTTGTGCATGGCTACCTCTGTAGCAGCTCTGTCTTTCATGGTCACAGCCCATCAGTCTAGCACTATCTCCATTTATGGGTTTATGCTTCCCATTCACTCCAAGTGGTCCTTCTCTCACTCTTTCGAGTAAGTAGCTACTAAAAATTTGGTAATTTACCTGCTCCTTTATTTTTTGGTTGCCGAGAAAATAAGGGAAAATTAAAGAAAATGGTCGAAAAATGAGAGTTTGGAGATAACATTATTGCCAAAGAATGGAGTTTTTTTTATGGTTTCGGACAGTGTATTTGCTTTATTTTCTTTACCCTTTCTACATTTTCCTAGCAACCAAACGGTCCATTACGGACTGTCCAGTTCTCTAATTATTTCATAATTACTAAAACATCCTTAGTCTATGGTTTGAATTACTGGAAGTTGACCGACAAAAGCGGGGTCCTGTCCTTGCACGTTTGTCATGTTATGCAAAAACTTATGATTCTATTGAACATCGTGTTGACGAAATTGCCCTTGGTTTTGTTGCTTGTCTGAAGTAAAAACAAGTTTTGGTAGTCCTACCTTTCCCGTTCATAGCATTTGGATGAACAGAACCAAACCCGTGAGCTTTTATTTCTAATTTTCATATTAATTATTTATTTTAGTCTTGTAATAATGCGATTTGGAGTTTTTTGAGAGAGAATTTTCAAGGCTATTGATGTTGAAATGAGTGATATTAATTAATTAATCGTTAATTACATGTATTTCTCCTAATTGTTCTAATTATGGCCTTATAGGGTGGTTAGCTAGAGATGTCTTAAACTAAAATTTTGTACCTATTTTAACATATTTGATTTCACACGTATCAACTGTATTATTCCTAAAATGGAAGGGTCGAAGCAGTTTTCAATATAATTCAATTCCAATGCATACAGATTAAGGAATGAATCAATCATTTGTAATTGTTGATTCTGTTATTTTTGTTGTAACGAAGGTATCTAGTTGGAGTGTCAGCAGCAGTAGCTGCACATTGCTTGCTGCAACTGCTAATTAGCGTGTCAAGATTGCTTAGAAAATCTCCAATCATTCCATCAACAAGTCATGCTTGGCTTATTTTTGCAGGAGATCAGGTATTCCATATCACACACACACTATATATATATATATATATACACATTTTTCATTTTTGACCACAAAGGTACTATCTTTGAAAAGTGTGTTTGTGTGTATATATTTCTTTTGTTATTTTTATTTTTATTTTTATTGGGGAAAAGAGATTCGATACACTAACAATTAGACTCGAGTACAATATTACGAGTTTCTGATGAACTAGTAAAATTTTGTTAGGTGAACTCTTTTTTAACTGTAATCAATGCGTTGTATAAGTAGGGTTGTGTTTGTGAACTCTTCACAAGTTTCCTTTTCTTTTTCTGGAAGAGTACTATATATATATATATGCATATGCTCCAGTAGTTAGCAATCTGGAAAACTATTAGAATCTTGCCAATTAATTTTACACAACAAAACCAAATTTAATAAGAAAGACAGCTGAAAAAATAACTTAAGCTTACGATAGAGGAGCCTATTCATAATGTGAAGCTATTTTCATATGGTAAAGAGCTGAAGTAAATAAAATTACATATTCAATGCTCTTTCTACATAACATAATGTGTTGTCAAGGATTCTATCATCATTTTGTGCTTAACTTGCTTATTTCCAATATTTCTGCTTCTACAATGCACTTAAAACTCGTGAATCAATTATCTCAAGAATTATGTTTCAAGTCATGCAAAATTTGCTGCTTTTAAGGTGTTTGCCTACGCAATGATTAGTGCTGGGGCAGCTGCATCCGGGGTCAGCAACCTGAATCGGACAGGAATCCAACATACAGCTTTGCCGAATTTCTGCAAGTCTATACATTACTTCTGCAATCATGTTGCTGCGTCTATCGCCTTCACTTTCTTCAGCAGCTTATTGCTCGCTGTGTTGGCTGTTCAGGAGGTTATCTGGCTCTCCAAGTCTAAGTCCTGAAGGGGGAAATTTCATTTGCCTGCAATGCTTAATGTCTGTGTTGTGTCAGTACACTTATAGGAATTATATGTATGCTGTGTCTAGTTGCAGATATTACTTTCTTAATGGAAATTTTTGTAGTTAACTAATTACTATGTTTAAATTGCCTTTGTAAAGAGCATGTTTGAGAATGCAATTGAAAGGACTAAAGCTTGATTAGCTATACAGACAGGTGGATTTACGTTTAAGTTCCTAATTTTTAGCTGTGAATGAGAACGGAGTTTGCTTAATTTGGTTTCCGAGCAAGCAAGCCACTCCACCAGTTAACAACAAATGCAAACAACAAAATCCATGTCTTTTTTTTTTTTAACCCTCTCAAGAAAGTGTTAAAGGGATTAACAGAGGTTGAAGATGCTGATGTTTTGAAGAAGAAAGCCGTTATTACTAATAACGGCTAGTAGCCAACGACACCGTTTTATAAAAGAAAGAAAGAAATTAAAAGCAGAAAAACGGCGTCGCACAGCTAACGAATGCAAGTGACAAAACATATGCAGTATACCTTCTTCTTGCTGATAACGAAAACAGTTAAGAAGTTGCAAATCAGTTACAGAGAATGAAGAGAGAAAGATGAGTTGTCATAGATTTTAAGAGCTAAATTTGATATGTCATTGGCGTCCGTAAAAAATGTATAAAGAACTGTATAAAGATCTTGGGTGGTGAAGTTTTCTAGAGTATTCTTCTTCTCCTTTTCAATATTGTAATCTTCCTCTGTTTTTAGGTCTCTCTTGTATCCGTCGCTCTCTCCATCTTCTTATTCAATAAGATGAATTCAGTTAATTTTTTCATGGTATCAGAGCAGTGCTGCGCAGGTTTATTCAGTTTCTTCTTTGATTTGATGCTTTTTCTTCTTGCAACTTATTACTGATTGATTTGGAGTTTTTTTTTCCTTTCTTTCTTTTCAATCGATTGCTGTTTTCTTTGATCTCCTTGATCTGTTGTTAGTTCTTCCATCTCATTCTTAATCTTTGATCCTGTCGTTCTTACTTTCTTTCTTTAATTTTGTTAAAATGGCTCAAAATGACTATTTGACAAATCCTTCTAATCCTTTCTATCTGCATCCAAATGAAACGCCTGCCTTAGTTCTTGTTTCAGTTCCATTGAATGATTACAACTATCATTCTTGGGCCAGAGCAATGAAGATAGCGCTAGCCTCCAAAAATAAGCTAGGTTTTGTTACTGGAGCGATACCTGCACCAGTTGATCAGAACAGTGAATTGTATAATATCTGGAGCAGATGCAATACAATGGTGATTTCTTGGATCCAGAAGGCTGTGTCTCCAAACATTGCACAAAGTATCTTGTGGATAGACAATGCTTCAGAAGTATGGAGAGATTTACAAATCAGATTTTCTCAAGGAAATAATTACAGAATAGCTGATTTGTTAGATGAAATTGCAAGTCTTAAGCAAGGAGATTCCACTGTGAATGATTTTTACACACAGCTTAAGATCCTATGGGATGAGCTGTTAGTTCTTAGACCAATACTTGCATGTACGTGTATCAATGCATGTAATTGTGGAGCAGTTACACAATACAGAAGAAACTTTGAGCATGAACAAGTCATAAGATTCTTAAGAGGCTTAAATGAGAGATTTGAGTCTGTTAAATCTAATGTGTTAATGATGGATCCTCTTCCTGATTTAACTATAGTTTTCTCGATGGCAATACAGCAAGAAAGGCAGATTAATCACAGTTCACAATCTGAGTCAAAGATTATGCTCAACAAGTCTTATAGACCAAATTTTGGTGCTAAAAGTTTTCCACAGCAGACATCCAGAGGACAAAGGTTTCCTGCACAAATTAATACAACAAGAAAATGCACTTTTTGCAATGGAACTAATCATACTATAGACAGTTGCTACAAGAGAATTGGCTATCCTCCAGGATTCAAGCCAAGAAACAACTACAATTTAGGGAGACCAAATGTGATTGCAAATGCAGCAGTCAATGCAGTTTATGGAGATCAACAGAATCCTTCTTATTATCAAAATGCAAGTGAATTTTATGATCCTAACTCTAATGTGTTTCCTATTCAAGCTGTGGAGAATAACTTCACAAACTGTTCAAGGAGTGCAACTCAACAACAACCATCTGAAGCAGCTATTTCTTTTACACCGGATCAATATAACAAGATTATGACACTCATTAATCAAGATTCAGCAGATGGCACAACACATACAATCAATAGAGAGCATGCAGTCAATAGCATCATGGCAACCAATGATCAACAATCAGCAATTTCCATATCTAATCAAACACAGAAAACAGGTATATTAAAATCTGTATCTAATTCTGTGTGGTTTTTGGACAGTGGAGCTACAGATCATATATGCAAGTCTCTTGATATGTTTACAACTTTCAAAAGAATTTCACCAATAAGAGTAAAGCTGCCAAATGGAGAATACCTATTAGCTCATTTTTCTGGCACTGTTGTTTTTTCAGAAGTATTTTTCCTTAAAGATGTGCTGTATATACCTGGATTTGCTTTCAATCTTGTCTCAGTTACAAGCCTTATTGCTCAACTACATTGTTCACTCTTTCTCTATCATGATTTATGCCTAGTCCAAGATTTCAAGACCTGGAAGATGATTGGTATAGCTAAAGTGTTCCATGGACTATACAAGTTGCTACAAAATGAAGATCCTAAGAAGTTTACTGATGTTAGACAAAATAAAGCAGTGCTGGCTGCTACTACATTGTTTAGTACTCAGTGTAGTAATAATAATTTGTGGCATTTTAGATTTGGTCATGTTCCCAAGACCAGATTATCCATTTTATGTACCAAACATCCAGAAATTCATATGAATAAGACTGATTTACCTTGTGATATTTGCCATATGGCAAAGCAGAAGAAACTTTCTTTTCCTGTTAGTGTAACTATGTCTCAATCTCCTTTTGATTTGTTACACATGGATATCTGGGGTCCAGTTGGCACTGTTTCATGGACAGGGCATAGATATTTCTTGACTATAGTTGATGATCATACCAGATTCTTGTGGGTCTACCTGCTAAAAGAGAAAAATGAAGTTAGGCCTTTAGTCAAACAATTTGTTAAGATGGTAGCAACACAGTTTGACAAAAGAGTTAAAAGCATCAGATCTGATAATGGTGCAGAATTCTTGATGAAAGATTACTATGCAGCAGAGGGTATATTACATCAAACTACTTGTCTAGAAACCCCAGAGCAAAATGCAGTTGTAGAACGAAAGCATCAGCATATACTCAATGTCACAAGAAGTCTTTTGTTTCAAGCTAATTTGCCAAAGAATTTTTGGAATTTTGCTGTATTGCATGCCACTTATCTCATTAATAGAATTCCAACTCCACTATTACAGGAATGCTCTCCATATGAAAAGCTTTATCATAGCCTACCAGATCTTTCAACCTTAAAGGTTTTTGGGAGCTTGTGTTATGCCAATACTTTACAGGCTGGGAGAACTAAGTTAGAACCAAGAGCTCAAAAATGTTTGTTTTTAGGCTACAAAGAGGGTACCAAAGGGTATTTAATGCTGAATTTGCATACTAGAGGATTATTGGTTTCAAGGAATGTCATATTCTATGAAACTATTTTTCCTTATTCAGAAAAACAGTTTCAACCATTATTGCCTCAAGTGAATGACACATATGCAGATGCAGACTATGTTCCTATGTCACCTGCAGCAGATGCAGTCACTGCAGCAGATGTAGTTGATGCTTCTATGCAAAATAATGGCTCAAGAAGATCCACAAGGACAAGGAGAGCTCCTCAATACCTGCAGGATTATCATTGTAATCTGGCATATGATAATCAAACTATGCCTATTGCTTCTACACAGCATTCTATTTCCCAAGTGCTTACATATTCTCAGTTGTCTCCTTCCTACAAACATTTTATTTTAAATGTTTCTTGTCTTCAAGACCCAAAAACCTATACACAAGCTGTTAAACATCTTGTATGGAGGGAAGCTATGGATAAGGAGCTTGAAGCTTTGGCTTTAAACAATACCTGGATTGTGGTTCCCCTTCCACCAAACAGGGTGCCTATTTGTTGTAAATGGGTGTATAAAACAAAATTGAAGTCAGATGGTTCTGTAGAGAGGCACAAGGCAAGACTTGTTGCCAAGGGTTACACACAAGTTGAGGGCCAGGATTTTTTTGATACTTTTTCTCCTGTAGCTAAAGTTACAACTATCAGAATTCTCTTAGCTTTAGCTACAATGAAAGGGTGGTTTTTGGAGCAGCTTGATGTAAACAATGCTTTTCTTCATGGCGATTTGCATGAAGAAATTTATATGGAGGCTCCTTTGGGGTTGCAGGTTCCTGTTGGTTCAGTTTGTAAGTTGCAGAAGAGTTTATATGGCTTGAAACAAGCCAGTAGACAATGGTTTCACAAGTTAACAGATTTCCTTGTTGCTATTGGCTATCAACAATCACAATCAGATCACTCTCTATTCACTAAATCAAAAGGGGAACAATTTACTGCCTTATTGATTTATGTAGATGATATTGTTCTAGCAGGAAATGATTCTTCAGAGATTAACTCAGTCAAAGCTTCTCTTGATGCCAAATTCAAAATAAAAGATCTTGGTAATCTACGGTATTTTCTGGGATTGGAAATTGCTAGGTCAAAGGCAGGACTGCATATATGTCAGAGAAAGTATGCACTAGAGCTCCTGACTGAGTATGGAGTTTTAGGTGCTAAGCCTTCCTCCTCTCCTATGGATTATAATGTCAAACTGTCCAAAGATGATGGTGACTTGTTGAATGATGTAACTGGTTACAGAAAACTAGTGGGGCAACTCTTATATCTCACTACCACAAGGCCAGACATCACTTATGCTGTCAATACCTTGAGCCAATTTCTATCTGCACCAAGAACATCTCATTATCAGGCTTTACTCAAGGTTCTCAGATATGTTAAATCTAGTCCTGGTAATGGCTTATTCTATAAAGCTAGTTCAGCACCAAAGCTCACTACTTTTAGCGACTCTGATTGGGCAGGTTGCCCTGATACAAGGCGATCCATAACAGGTTATGGAATTTACCTGGGAGATTCCTTGATCAGCTGGCGATCGAAGAAGCAGGTGACTGTGTCCAGATCCTCTTCAGAAGCAGAGTATCGAGCTCTTGCTGTTACAACCTGTGAGCTTCAATGGTTGAGCTATATATTGTCAGATCTTGGTCATAATTTATCTGCACCCATCAGTATCTTTTGTGATAATCAATCTGCAATTTATCTCACAGCTAACCCTGCCTTTCATGAGCGATCGAAGCATATAGAGATAGATTGCCATTTTATTCGAGAAAAAGTTAATTCTGGCCTTGTTCATCTTATGCCTATTTCTACAGAGCTGCAGCTTGCTGACTTGTATACCAAATCCCTTTCCCCTTCTCGCTTTAAGTTTCTCATGTCCAAACTGGGCATGTCTGACATCCATGGCCCAGCTTGCGGGGGGGTAACAGAGGTTGAAGATGCTGATGTTTTGAAGAAGAAAGCCGTTATTACTAATAACGGCTAGTAGCCAACGACACCGTTTTATAAAAGAAAGAAAGAAATTAAAAGCAGAAAAACGGCGTCGCACAGCTAACGAATGCAAGTGACAAAACATATGCAGTATACCTTCTTCTTGCTGATAACGAAAACAGTTAAGGAGTTGCAAATCAGTTACAGAGAATGAAGAGAGAAAGATGAGTTGTCATAGATTTTAAGAGCTAAATTTGATATGTCATTGGCGTCCGTAAAAAATGTATAAAGAACTGTATAAAGATCTTGGGTGGTGAAGTTTTCTAGAGTATTCTTCTTCTCCTTTTCAATATTGTAATCTTCCTCTGTTTTTAGGTCTCTCTTGTATCCGTCGCTCTCTCCATCTTCTTATTCAATAAGATGAATTCAGTTAATTTTTTCAGGGATTTCTTGAGGATCTGTAATTACTTCATATAAACATTAAATTCCCACTTTGTATAATCCTATGGCAATCAAAAATACCCTTAAAGACAAGAAATTAACTGTTGCTTATTCAAGCGTCATCCCCCTTGAAACCAAACGCATTGTCGCTCACTTGAATTGCTTTCATTATTGGAGGAAACGATCAGTCCAAATTGATTCTAATTCTGTTGTGGGAAACGCATTCTGATTGGCGAATAACTCACTTGCCTTTTACATGATTCGTCGTTCAGTTGACCAGAAGTAATCCTTGGCTAACGCTGGGTCCAAACTATGTAAACTAAACGACTTCGTCGTTCACTACTAACTCACCAGCATGTTAACGACCTGTCGTTCATTAAACCCGAGTAGTCCTTTTCAAACGACCGGTTCAAACTTAATTTTTAAACCAAACGACTAAGTCCCAACTTTGAGGTAGGGAAACGGTGCGTTCAGAAGACTGCCTTGTTTCCACTGTTAACTGTATCATCTCCACGCTCAGTCTATGGGTCTATCTACAAGCTCAAACAGAAGCAGGAAAATGGAGAACTATTTCAGTTTGCAATTTCAATTTGATTCTATTAAAGAGAGCTACTGTGCTTATAAAAAGGCAGCTTCTGCCATGTAAGTTTTCTTTTATTTTCCTCTCTTAAATTTCTTCAAATCATCTTTACATTTTCTAATGGCCACCCATTTTTCCCTTAGCTCTTCACTATACCCCCAAACCCACAAATTGCTGTTGAATCCACGCGATTACCCTTTCATTTCATGCCAAAAACAAGACCGAAGTCTTGAAAATGATAGTGAAACCAGTAAAACGCGTAAAGCTAATAAAACCGATTTCAATTTTCTGACAATACCCATAACTCTAACTGTAATCTCCACTTCTTTGCCGGCGAAGCCCGTACTTGCTGCAGCAGCAGCGAAGACTGGCCACAAAAGGAAAACCCATAAGAAAGCACCACCAGAAACCTTAACCCCAGACCAGCTTAAACAATGGTCTAAAGATCTCCCAATTGTATCAAATCGAATGCCATATACTGAAATATTGAGTTTTAAAGAAACCAACAGGCTTAAACATGTAATTAAAGCGCCCAAGGCTTGTTTGAAAGAACGGGCGGAGGCTGTTTTAGTGGTTTTAGATGATAATCAAGTTTTTAGGACTGTTTTGCCTTCAATGGAGAGTAATAAGAGGTTCTGGGATTCATGGGATGAGTTAAAAATTGATGCTTTGTGTGTTAATGCATACACTCCTCCTGTTAAGAAACCAGAGCTGCCTAAACCATATTTAGGATTTTTGTGGAAAGTTCCGGAGTTTATGTTATCAAAGTTTAAGCCTAAGAAGGAGTCCAAGAGAGCTATGGAGTTGAGGAAAGCAAGAGAGGAGTTTAAAAGGCAAAGGAAAGAGGAGTTGGAAAGAATGAGAGAGGAAAGAGAAATGATTGAAAAGGCAATAAAAATGCAAAAGAAAGAGGAGCAAAGAAGGGCAAAGAAGGAAGTCAGGAAAAAGAAGTATGAGGAGTCGTTGCGTGATGCACAGAGGAACTACACGCGGATGGCAAATATGTGGGCTGATTTGGCACAGGACTCAAATGTAGCCACATTGCTAGGATTGGTGTTCTTTGTGATATTTTATAGGACAGTGGTGCTTAGTTATAGAAAGCAGAAGAAGGACTATGAAGATAGGCTGAAGATTGAGAAGGCTGAGGCAGAGGAGAGAAAGAAAATGAGAGAGTTGGAGAGGGAGATGATGGGGATTGAGGAAGAGGAAGAGGATGAGAGTGAGCAAGGGAAAGCAGAGCAAAATGCTTATTTGAAGATGGCTATGCAGTTCATGAAGTCAGGTGCACGAGTTAGGCGTGCACATAATAGGAGATTGCCTCAGTATTTGGAGAGAGGCGTAGATGTGAAGTTCTCAGATGTTGCCGGGCTTGGGAAGATAAGGCTTGAACTTGAGGAGATTGTGAAGTTTTTCACACATGGGGAAATGTATAGGAGAAGAGGAGTGAAGATACCAGGTCAGATTTTGAAAACTGTAATAAGTTATTTTCACTTTATGGCACTATTCTGATTTCTACTAGATGTATTTTGTGATGTTTTTCTGAGTGGCAGTTTAATTTATATATTTTCTCTCCTTTGTTTGTGATCAGGAGGGCCTTTAAAGCTATCACATTATTTGTAATTTAGTTGCAAGAAACACCACTCTTTTGCTTTACTTGTTATGGGGTCATATTAATGTGTAAAGTTGAGAGTGAAATTATTCAAATAGACTTACCTTTGTGTGAAAGTGTTTTAGCAAAATAGCAAACCAGTGATCTTAATCTTCTGTGTTCTATTATGTTTTGCCCTGACCGGGAGAGGGTTAGTGTAATAACTTGTACAATATCGTATAAAACACTGCGCTTTTTTCTACTTCTTGTGAGATCACTTCCATGCAATAAATTTGATCTAATTAAGTTATCAGGTTGATTTTGGAACAGATTTATTCCATGATAATATTATTGGGAGGAAGAGAAAAAAATTTGGAGTGAAGAGTCATAGAATATAACTGCCCTAAGCTTTGTATGAATTTTTTTATTCTTGCTTATTTCCTTTTGTAAAGCTATTTCCATCTTCTATCACTTGTGCATGACATATTCTGCTTGAATTGGTTTTACTGTCAGGTGGCATACTTCTTTGCGGGCCTCCTGGGGTGGGGAAAACTTTACTGGCAAAAGCTGTGGCTGGTGAGGCAGGTGTGAACTTCTTCTCCATTTCTGCATCTCAATTTGTGGAAATATATGTTGGAGTTGGTGCTTCCCGAGTCCGATCACTTTACCAAGAAGCAAAGGAAAATGTAAGTGTTGTCTTCAGCTGCTGCATTGCACTTTTTTTCATAACTAGTACTTCCAAATAAGGTTCTGCAATATCATAGTTTTGAATAGCTGATAATAATGTCTGACATCATTGTTGATTTCCTTTTATGTTTTTGATTGAAGTACTGGATATCATACTAGAGCTTTATCATTTAATTAATTAACCTTTGAACATAAAATTTTGTTTCAGAATGCTACACCTTTCTTAATATTCTCTTTTATCTAAATCTTTCTGAAGCCAATATTTTTTTTCAAGCTTCTGATGCTTTTATCAGAAACAGATGGCTTTCAAC
Source organism: Jatropha curcas (assembly GCF_041381405.1). Lineage (NCBI taxonomy): Eukaryota > Viridiplantae > Streptophyta > Magnoliopsida > Malpighiales > Euphorbiaceae > Jatropha > Jatropha curcas. Next base: position 32,201,340 of record NC_143151.1, on the reverse strand, counting down.
AGCAATCATATATATTCTTGTTTGTGTAGGCACCATCTGTCGTCTTCATTGATGAACTGGATGCTGTTGGAAGGGAGCGTGGCTTGATTAAAGGGTCTGGTGGACAAGAACGTGATGCTACACTTAATCAGGTTGGTCATGACATTTATCATGTTTATAATGCAGGACAGTTGATGTTGTTATTGCAAGTTAAATCTCTATCTGGGGATTCATGTTCAGTGATCGTAAATTTCAGCTCCTTGTATGCTTAGATGGGTTTGAAGGAAGAGGGGAGGTGATCACTATTGCTTCCACTAATAGACCAGACATTTTAGATCCAGCATTAGTAAGACCTGGACGGTTTGATCGGAAAATTTTTATTCCCAAACCTGGCCTTATAGGCCGCATGGAAATTCTGAAGGTGATGTGATATATTCATCTGTTTTCATGTTCTACTGTTATGGTTCTGCTTGGGTTCAAAGTTTGCCAGCTTCCATTTCTTCTGTTTGATTTTTTTCTTGTCCAATATTGTAATTAGGTTCATGCTCGTAAGAAGCCTATGGCTGATGATGTGGACTACATGGCTGTCGCTAGTATGACAGATGGAATGGTTGGTGCTGAGCTGGCCAACATAATTGAGGTTGCTGCAATTAACATGATGCGTGATGGAAGGACTGAGGTAGTGCCTCCTTTTTAGATAGTTGTCCTCTTTATTGTCCGGTCACTATGATTAGACTTCTTGACCAACTTGCTAAGAGGAGTTGTGAGAAATTGTATAATATGAAACTTCGATAGTTTTACAATATTTTATGAAAAGATAGAAACTGCAAAGAAAGTGAGATGCCAAGGTCTGAGATTAAAATTGTTGGAGACAATGGAAACTCTTCTTTTGAATTCTCCACTTGATAAGGCAGTAATATTATCTTCCCCGGATGTTATTTTTAAATTTTTACTAATACTATATATGAGTTCATTTGTGCGTTTGTTGACTTTTTAGGAGGTAAAAATGCAAGGGGCAGACCAAGTATGTTGTGGTGGGAAGTGGTGAAAAAATTAATGAAGTGGCACCAGATCAAAATAAGTTATAGTCTGAAACGGGGTAAAATGGAGTAAAAGGAGTTGTGTCTGACCTAACTAGTTTTGAATTAAGGACCAGTTAAGTTGAGTGACTTAGTTACCTTACTGTCAAAAATTATTTTGCTAATCATTTGTTTTGCTTCAGTATCTTGATATTTAAATTTAATAATCTCCCTGTGGATTGTACATGTAAGTGAAGAATTTACTGTGTGCAGATTACAACTGATGACTTGCTACAAGCCGCACAAATAGAAGAGAGAGGAATGCTAGATAGGAAGGAGAGAAGCCCTGGCACATGGAAACAAGTAGCTATCAATGAAGCAGCCATGGCTGTTGTAGCTGTGAACTTTCCTGATCTTAAAAATATTGAGTTTGTACGGTCTTTAAACTTTGCGATCTCTTTATTGGATACACTAGGTTATACTTGCATGTGGATGCATAAATCATGCCTTGTTTAGAGTGAGATTTTGTTGATGATCCATTACAATAATATTTGTAGTCATTAATGGTAAATAAAAAGGGGCATAACCCAATGCTTGTTTAAATGCATCATCAGTAGCGTAGTTGTACATAGCATTACAACTTTTCTCTTGCACATATCTTTAGTCAGTAGACTTTGCTAGCCTAGACCTCTTAAATGGATAGTTGAATTGCTATACCAATTGCATTGCATTTCAATGGACAATAGAACTACGCAATGAGAAATTACTGAAAATAACGTGACATGATAGATTAACTTTTTTTTTTTTTTTTTTTTTTTTTGGCTTTATGACCAGGTCACAATTGCTCCTAGATCTGGCAGGGAGCTTGGTTATGTTCGGATGAAAATGGATCACATCAAATTTAAGGAGGGAATGCTTAGGTATATTATCCTTTGTATATTTTTTAATTTGCTTTTATTGTTCAGAGGAGTATCAAAACAATAAGCAACACTCCAAAAATATGTTTCAAATAAAAGCAACCATGCAAACTGTGGTTGATGCAACCATGCATTATCCTGAAAAGCTAGTTTTCTAATGGTACCGAGTCACCTCAAGTGATTTCATAATTTTCACTCATGTAGTTGTTCATTGAATTTCTTTAGGGAGTTATATCTGATGTCTTTCCATATCATCTTATTCTCATATAATACAGTCGGCAATCCCTTCTGGATCATATCACTGTTCAACTGGCACCTCGTGCAGCTGATGAGCTTTGGTTCGGTGAGAGTCAGGTAAAGAACCTTTTTTTACTATATATCTGTGTTGCTCCGCATCTTGGACTTAAATTCTTGTGCAGAAAGTGGTCATTACAGTGTGATGCTTGTCTTTTATGATAGGACCTGAACATGCCTAGTTACTATAAAACAGGGAAAATTGGTGTAGTCAGAAAGGAAATTATGGTATATGACAACCAGCAATTTTTCAAATGTTAAGTTTCTTGAGAAAATGAATTTCCTTGTAAAAATCATTTGAAAAGATATGGCAAAATCTTGTGTTCTCTTCAGTTGTATCAGATCAGCCACGGCTTTCAAACCACTGTATACTGTTCCATAATTCAAGCCTCAAAGCCGATAAGACCCCAAGATGCAACAGCATAGTATTGAATCTCAGCATGTTTAGTGTTTTCAATATGATTGCTATCTGGTTTGCCACATGATTGTTTTGTTATTTGTTTACTGGGACTTGCATTCTACTAATGTAACATCATTTTTCATTATGTGAATGATCTGCTAAAACTTGCCCTATTATGTGAAATTTTTCCAGCTGAGTACAATATGGGCAGAAACAGCAGACAATGCTAGGTCAGCAGCACGAACCTATGTCCTTGGTGGCCTTTCAGAGAAGCATCATGGCCTGTTTGACTTCTGGATTGCAGATCGAATTAATGTTTGTCAATGCTCATTTCTATGCCTTAATTACTGATTTAAGAACTGTGGATAAAATTTTTATTCCTTCATTATCATTTATTAACCAAGCTGAAAATTATGTTTTTGCCATTTCTGCCCAGCTAGTTGCAGACTGAAAATGGCTCAAAACATGACATGCACTTTTTATTCTCCATTAATTTTTATAGAATTTCCATCATCTATCATATGGATACCATTTGCTGATGCTTTATCTAATGGAGAATTGAAAATTGCAGGAAATTGATTTAGAGGCATTACGGATTTTGAACTCGTGTTATGATCGTGCAAAAGAGGTATTCCATATTAATTTTCAACAATAAACTAATCTGCAACTTGCTAATTTTCTTATATGAATCTGCTTCTGTAACAGATTCTGCAACAGAACAGAAAACTGATGGATGCAGTTGTTGATGAACTTGTTCAGAAGAAAAGTTTAACCAAGCAAGAATTTTTTCACCTAGTTGAGTTGCATGGTTCTATTAAACCTATGCCACCAAGTATACTTGATCTCAGGGTTGCCAAGCGTGCAGAGTTTCAAGAAATAATGATGAACCAGAAGGAAACAACCGCGAGCAATTTATAAGCAATATGCTAGGAGAACCCATGTGGCAACAGACTTGATCTTTGCTTGGGGTGGCAATGGGGGATTAGCCACGGTGAGCAGAGCAGTCATTACGTTGAATGATGGTGCAAATTGCTGAATAGCTGTGGTTGTATCTCTGTGAAGTCAACTTTGACTGAGAAATTTAAACATGCCAAAGTTATCAATTTCTGGTAAATTGGTACACAGCACGCAGAGACAATGGGGGATGTGTCGAGGGAAACTGAGTTGGGGTGTTTTGACATTACTCTGACCTTAGTTGGGGTGTTTTGGCGAGAATTGATTCAATTTTGTTATTGTTTATGATCCAATCATTAAATAGAAATCCTTCGCTTTGCTATTCCATGAATTATAGTAACAAAACCAGTTGAAGTGTTTTGTCATTTGATGGAGTTACCAGACTGAAAAATGTTGAAACTGTAATTGAATCAATTTTATGGTAATGGCTCTTTGAGAGCGCCTCCTATTGCTTTGTTTTCTTTCAAGTTGAAGCTTTTTAAGAGTGTGGAGTTACTTGCCAAATTCTAACTTGCATAGCATTTGTAAATCTCCTTCATGCCACCATCTACACAGCTGAAAAACAAACTAATGTGACTGGTTATGTATATGATAAATATGCACGTTTATCTGATCTACTTTTTTATATGTTCACAGGCTAATATTTCCGATTTATTTCAAGGATTTTCTTATTCACCCCAACCATTTAAAACCTTTAACAAAAAGTGGCTTAATAAGCAAAAGTATATTAAACTTTATGTATTAAGAGAACAAGCAGAAGATGAAACAGGGGAAACAGGGCAAAGAAGAAAAAACAGAGAACTTTATGGTAATAACAAAATTACAGAAGAATAAAGAGCAAGAAAGAAGAAGAAGATGATGGCGATGGTATGCAAAGGCTGTATTTCTAGAGATTTGTGTATCTTATTCCCTCCTCGTATGCGCCCTTGTTCATGCAAAGCTTGTGAAGATTCTTTTTTTTTTTTTTTTTTCTTTCCCTGTTTGTTCAACGAGAAAAAAGGTCAGCATTGAGGCTTTAATAGAAGATTTTCTAGGCTTCAAAATTTTCCAGGAGAAGTGAAAGGGAAAGAAAATTAGAATGGGAATGGACATTGGGTACTTAAAAATTAGAAAAATTAATAAAACACGTGTAAATTTCAGACTTTCGAAAATGTCAAAATTCCAATAAGCGCACCACTTCACTTCTGTTAAAAACTTTTAACCGCCTTCACAACTTGAAAGGCACGTTCACTCTCCAACTATCCATAGCTACTGCTAACCGCCAACCCAACACGTTTTTTGAAAATAACAATAAAAGAAAAAACTACCCACTACTCACCGGTCACCATGCTCTATATAAATCTCTTCGATCAATCACTCCCTACAAATATTACATTTAATTGCAGTAACTTTAGCTCCTACATTCTCTGATCAGTATATCTATTCTCGCTTTCCCAGAAAATGAAGATCAATAACGTTGTTTCTCTTATGGGACTCTTCTACATTTGTTTTCTAGCCTTTTTAGTAACCGTGTATGGTTATGCTGCTGATGCAGCAAGAGTCTTCAAAGTTGGTGATGAATTGGGATGGCAAGAACCTGAAGACAATAACACTGCACTGTATAGCAAGTGGGCTGCAAGTAACAGATTTCGAGTTGGAGATTCTCTCTGTAAGTTCTTGATTTCATATTTCATACTTTCTTGAATTTGAAATTTTCAAGTTATTGATTTTTCTTTTGTTTGCACTGCAGTATTTGAGTACAAGAATGACTCTGTTATTGAAGTTGAGAAATGGGGTTATTACCACTGCAACACAAGCAACCCCATTGTTGCCTTTAACAATGGCAGGAGTACTTTCAATCTTGAGAGATCAGGACCATTTTACTTCATTAGTGGGTTTTCTGATCACTGCAAGAATGGGCAACGTTTGATTGTTGAAGTAATGGGTCTGCACCACCAAAGATCATATTCTCCACCATCTATGGCGGCTCCACCTGAATCTTCTTACTTAGCACCATCACCACAGCCAAGTTCAGGGGCAATCGTCAATCAAGGATTTTGTTCAATTCTAATTACAACATTAGTAGCTTTAGTTTGGTCATTTTTGTTTTAGTTATTTGGTATTGAATTCTTTGTCAGTGTCAGATTCCAGCTGTCGGAATCCTTCTGTTTCTGATCAATTTGTGTTTGAGTCATTTGCTTAATTACCTGGAACATAATTTTTTTTATTTGAATATTAATACAAAGATGAGTTAATTGTGCCAAGTATGGTTCTAGATTTTTAGTATGGGTGATACCCAATAGAAATGGAACTTTCAACATCAGAATTGGAGGATTCAAATTGAACACCATCTTCATTGCTGAATTTCTCTGCTTCAAACTGAATTCCTCCTTCAACAAGTGCATCTTTTCCAATATTGACAGCTAACATATTATTTTTCATTTTGCGTTTTTCTTTCTTCCATTTGAGTTTCCTTAACCAATGTCGAGCCAACTTAAATCCCAAAAAGATAAAAACAGTTGCCATACTCCCTGCACTTATAGCCAGCAGAATGTCAAGCACCCATCCTCTTTTTCCATCTTGTGGCAGTAGTACCCATGAAGCCGCAACAAAAGCTGTTGCCATGAAAGACATAGCTACCCACATAACCTTGTGAATAACTACCATTAGCTTCATTAATTTTTTCCTCTCAAATGGTATGATGCTAACTAGAACTATTACAATGCACAAAGCTGTAAACAATGCAATGCTGTTACATACAGCAAAAATCTTGAAAGCTGTTTTTCCACCAACTGTTGATTGCCCTTTATCAATTCCTTCTTGATTGACACCTCCAGGTGGGTTTAAACCAACAGTAAAAGTAACTGATGCAATCAAAATGGCTACTACTATTATTGTGTTTCGCGCATTTAATAGTGCTTCTCTATGTGCTTTATACTGTTTATTGCGGTGATTTCTGTGCAACTCCCTTAGTTCTTTCATTCGCCTCTTGCTTTGATGCTTGTATCGTTCTTGCAATTCAATTCTTGCTGAGGTTTCTATTTCTGATGTACCATCCTCGATATCAGATTTCTCAATAACTTGATTTACAGGCTGGGTTTTGTTTGGCTCGTTGTTGATAACATTTCGAGTAATTAAATACTGCTCAGATGCATCTCTGAGCTGGAACGTCACATTCTGATTAATTGAAGTTTGAACTTCAAGTAGCATGGGATCAAAGCTTACTTGAGTTGAGTTGATCACAGTGTTCTGATTTGTGTTAACCTCTTCAGATAAAAGTGATGGCATTCCATTAGTCTTCACGTCACTAGCTTTGATCAACATTTCTCTGATGAGGTTGGTGTTATCAGTGACTCTAGTCCGGTTGACAAGGTCAAGCGCAGTATATCCTTGATGGTTTTCAAGATTGACATCAACTTTTGCTACATTGATTATGTAATCAATTAGCTAGCAAATTTGAACAGAACAAGTAGGGTTAGATACTTGGTCAAGTGATTCAAGAACAAAGCTTTAAGAATTTGCAGACAACCGGATAAAATAGCTCTCTGGATACTTACATTGTAATTATTGTTTGCAGAAACAGCAAGATGTAAAACTGTATTACCATGTTGATCTGGCTGGTGGAGAAGATGAGTGTTTGTGGAAATCCTTCCCATGCTAATGAAGGCATTATATTTACCAAATTTAACAGCAAGATGAAACACTGTTTGCTTGTTTTTCGCGAGATACTCAAATGCTGCTGGAGCATTTGAAATAAACTCAACAAGGATAGCATCGTCACCTTTTATTACTGCCAAGTGAACAGGTGTGTAGCCATTTTTGTTGAACACCTTGGCACTATCAGGAACATACTCCAAAAGAATTCTTGCAATCTCCAGAAGACTCTTTTGACAGGCATAGTGCAATGGCACACACCCGTCCTTGTCAGTCATCAAAGAAAAATTTGGCCTCCTTTCTAATATTGCCTTCACAATCTCTGTTTTAGAAATAAGTAAAATTAGGGTTAAACACCAATAAATTCCAAAGAATTTCATTTAAGCTAATGAAGATGACAACTTACTTATGTTTCCTGCTGATACTGCCTCGTGGAGACAAGTTGAGTCTATCCCATCTTCGGTGTCCAGCCATTGTTGATTCAGAAGGAGCTTAACAATATCAATATGCCCCAAACTACAAGCTATGGAAAGTGGGCTCTTGTTCATATTGTTAAGTGTAGAAGCCGCCCATGGATTGGTCTCTAACAGCAGCAAAATTATATCAGCATTTCCTTTTCGACAGGCTTCATGATATGGCGTCTCACCTCTAACATTCTTGGCTCCAACTAAGTGAGGACACAACTTAACTAATTCTCTAACCACTTCTGTCTGCCCAAATCTTGATGCCAGGTGCAATACTGTGGTCAAAGTATCTGAACTTCTGTCAAAAACCTCTATACCTTGTTCAGCTAACCTTCTAATTCCAACTATATCATTTCTTTCAATGGCTTCTATTAGTCTTGAATCCATTAATTATATTCAAGACAAATTAAAGAGCTCCCTTCTGCTTATATAACTATATTGGTAGGAGATTGGAAGAGAATTAGAAACATTATGGGCTCTAAATATATTCTGTCTCTTTTTTGTTCATCGTCATCAATTTCTTGTAACATTCCAGGAATTCTTCGTTGTATCTTCCTTGAAGATATCCTCTCTTCCTCCTCCTTTCCAATGGACCCAGCCACCCACTCCCAGGCACAGCGTTCTCTCCATTATTTCTTTTGGCGGCATGTATAGCAAATAAAAAACAAAGACTTTTCCTTAAATAAAACAAAATGAAACAAAGACTTTGATCCGTGTGGTTCGTTTTTAATCTAAGTCTATAGCCCTCCATTTGATATAGAAAAAAAAAAAAAAAAAAAAAATGAAAGACCGAAAGCAGCTGAACCAGGGGGGAAGAAAAAGGAAACTGACCCGAAACTTTGCGTTTTAAATTTAGAATTGTGCATTTTTGGAATAACTGGGAGTTACAACATGGTAGTTGGAAGCAAACAATTTCTCAGTTCTTGGGAAACAAAATTTAGTGAAATGAATTAAACTTCATACTCGATATGTTTGATTTAAAAAAAAAAAATTGAATTACAAAAGGAATGAATGTAGATGAGTAGAACCAAAATTAATGAATACACGTTTCTAAGATACTGTTAGCACTATTTTTCTGTTTTAAACTTACCCAAAGGACCCTAAATGTCTCTCTCCGTCTCTCTCTTTCTTATATTCTTTTTAATTTTGTTTCTAAACCACCGCCATCTTCTTTGATCTACGGGAGGTGATTTATTTTCTTTTTAATAATTTTTAAATTTATAATCGTTTGGAATGAAATTTGGATTTATTCTTATAGCTATGTGAATCTTGAGTGTTTTTGCTACCCTTTTAGTTGGGTTATTAATTTCTTTCCTTATCATGGGATTATTCCTCATTGTTGAAGAGTTTTTATATGAATCTTTTATTTCTCAAGTAGTTCGAGAATCAAGATAGATTATTAATTGTTTGTAGTTAGAGACTTTAGATCTTTAAATTTGGGTAAGTTTTCTTTACCAATGGAGCCTGCGACCTATCCCTCCATTTCTCAGGGTTTGGTATATTAAACTCTTGTATGAGCATCAATTGTAATAAGTTTCCAAAAAAATAAGATAATATCGTGGAAGGTTTTTTTTTTGTCATTCTATTTGAAAATGGACAATATTATGATGTATTTGACTTATATCATTATTAATGAATTATTAAGTTTTTTTTTTTAAAAAAAACATTTTGAATTCATTCGAGAAATTTGATTTCATTGAATTATCATAATTAAACCCAATTTTTATTAGGATTGTATAGTTTCAATTTCAATATGGTTCTTGAGAATAATATTAGAATCGGTTCCTTGTATTCTTTTAGATGTTCCTTCGGATTAAGAAAAAAAAAAGGATTATAATACAATAATTAATTTGTTTACCATCAAAATATAATATAAACTGTAGTAATAAAAATAATTTATTGTTAATCATAAAGTAGTATAGATATACTACCATAAAATTAACTAATACTTGTATAAATTATTTATTGTGAAAACATAATATATACTGCGATATCAATCATTGTAGAACAATTAAATAACATTGACATAACACCCGCATGCTATGATGACTAAAATCATTACTATAAATTAGTCGGTGAAAAAAAATATGATTTAGAAATAAATTAAATATAAAATATTTTATTTTTGTAAGTAGATATTGTCATACAACTAAATTTGATAGGTAATTTATTTGATAATTGGATATATATTTAAATTGTTAATTATTGTAAAGAATTGTATATACATTTATAAATTATGATGTTGTTAGAAAATTAAATGTAATAAGACATAGTAAGTTATCAATTATGCAGCTTTCAGATTACAAGGATCTGTTCTTGCAAAATCAAATCTTCATTTTTGGCTATTCTTTTTTGTCTAATTAAGAAATACAAACATTAGTATGTATGGTATCCTAAAGAAGTGGAGCTATCAACATCAGAATTAGTGGATTCAGACAGGTTTTCTCCTTGTTTGGATTTTTTGTGCTCTAAATGCAATCCTTTCTTTCTACCATTTTCTTTCCTCCACCTCAACTTTCTCAACCAGTGTTTGGTTATGAGAACTCCTAGATAAAAGCACACAATTCCAAATGTTCCGGAACTGATAGCTAGAATTGCCCCAAGCAACCATCCTGTCCCATGACCTTGTGGCAAAATCACATAGATGGATGCAACAAAAGCTACTACCATGAATGATACTGCAACCCACATTAATTTGTGAGTTATGGCCAATAGCTTCATCAGTTGCTTTCGTTGGAAAGGGATAATGCTAACTAAAACAATGACAATAGACAGAGATGTAAATAATGCAAAACTGTTGCTTATTGCAAATATCTTAAAAGCAACTGTTCTTCCCACGGTTGATTTTCCTTTCAGTGGTCCTGCTTCTGCTTGGTACACACCTCCAGGTGGGCTTATGCCAGCAGTAAATGTGACTGTGGCAATCAAAATAGCAACCAGTATAATTGTGTTCCTAGCATTTTGAAATGCTTCCCTATGTACTTCGTATCGCTTATAACGATGACTTGTGAAAAGGTTAGCCAGTTCATTCCTGTGTTTTTCACTGAGATGCTTCTGTTGCTGTAGATTGTTCGGCGTATTTTTGGCTTCCTTCAAGGATTCGGGTTCAGATGAACTGTCATCTTCAGTCTCAACTTTCTCTTTGGATTGAAGCTTGTGCAAACCATTTGTTGAGGTGACTTCCGCAGTTAGTGCAGGCGAGCGTCCTAGAGACTTACTGAGATGCTTGTGCTTAAGCAAATTGGTTGGTAAATCCATTCTTTCCATCAGGCATTCTGGATAAGATGGATCATCTTCTTGGTTAAGCAAACTGGTTATTGGGTTTCGCTTCCCCCTTGATTTATGCTTACTCCTAAACTGAAGAAGACTTGTGATTTTTTCCTCAAGTACAGCTTTGGGGTCTTCAACTGTCTGAATTTCTTCTGGATTAGCTTTTTCAGTATCTGTCATGGGCAATTCCATGCTCCGAGAGAAGTATTTTTCTAGCTCTAGCTTATCAGATGGCAATTCCATGCTCATATTAAGCCCGGTTGTCTTTAACATTTCTTTAATTAGCGTCTTAGCTGTTCTACTCCCAATCTCTTCAATCATGTCTAAAGCTGTTTGTCCTTTATTATTCTGACAATGCACGTCCACTTTTGCAGTCAAGATGAACTCCACTAACTGAAAGTGAGTTTCAAAGAATTGATATTACTCAACAATTCAAGTATAGAATGATACCAAAAAAGCACAAGTCTTCTTTTATGTTGTGTTTTTATGTTCCCACAAAATCTGTGTGCCTGTGATAAAATCAACAAGTGAAAGAATGATGCCTGAAGGTTTCCTGTAGAAACTGCTAGATGAAGTATGGTGTTACCAGCTTGGTCTTGTTGGTGTAGAAGGTGAGATATATCAGAAACCTCTGCTAAACGAATGATTGAATTATATCTATTGAATCTTACAGCAAGATGAAAAATTGTTTCTCCCTTCTTTGTGAGACAATGAAGCGAACTGGGAGAGGCAGAAATGAATTGTTCAAGGATTCTTACATAACCATTAATCACGACCAAGTGCAATGCTGTAAACCCATCGTTATTGTACTGCAAAGCAAGGTCTGGATCAGCACTCAATAACATTTTAGTTATACGAAGCTGTCCTCTGCTAGATGCACAGTGCAAAGGAGAAAATCCGTTCTTGTCGGTTTTTCGAGCAAAATTAGGCCGTGCTTGTGATATCTCGTTTACAATATCTGCAAAAATATATTGGTCATGAGTAAATGCAGAGATTTTCAAATAGTTGGGATTGGAGTTTATGAAATGAAATGATCATATTTTGACAATGAGATTGTATTCACCATTGTGGCCACTTGAGATCGCTACATGCAGAGGAGTTGCATATACTGCATCCTCTTCATGTTCCATCAAACAGGAGAGGTTCAACATGAGTTTCACTATATCAAGATGCCCTTCTTCACAGGCAAGTGAAAAGGCACTCTGCTTTTCTACGTTTCGCTTCGCAGCCACTAGTGGATCAATTTCTAGTAGTAGCTTTGTTACGACCTCGAAGTTCCCAAGACGACAAGCTGCATGCAATGGAGTCTCCTGATTTTTATTCACCGCTGCAACCAAATCTGGGCACAGCTTAACAATTGTCGCAACCAATTCTATATGGCCTACTCTGGAAGCCAAGTGTAACACCGAGTCCGAATTGATGGGTAATCTTCGTTCAAGAACTCTTTTATCCTGCTGAGCTATTCTTTTAAATTCAACTATATCATTTCTGAAAATGGACTCAAAAGGATTTAGATCCATTTCCTTGAGCTTGTAGAAAATCAAGAACTTTATCGAAGACTGAAAAACAAATAAAGAGGATATATTTTGAGATTGAAGTTTAAGCAAGTTCAGTTCTGGAAAGATATGACATGTTTAGTGATTTTACAAATTTTTATATAACTTGCCAGTTTCAAGAAATGGACATTCCTGCATTTCCGTTCAAGTTCCAGGCATCCTCAAGAAGACTTTGTTCCTTTGGTCCAACCTAAGTCTTTGCCAAATGGACCCAAACATTTTGACTTTAATGTTCAAATGGGTCCAACCTAAATTTGGGCTAGTTTTGGGGGAAATATGCGTACATGGAGTCGCGATTCATGAAACTCAAAACATATTTTAAATATGGGGGCAAAAATGTAACTTTAAATCCGTCCTGTCCTCAACATTTCCAAGAAAGACTATGTAATTTACTATTAAGGGGCCCAAAAAATGTATTTCCTGGAAGCAAAGCCAGCCAGTCGTCTCCCCATCTCTGAGAGGTACAACTTTTATCTCTTGAGATTCTAGGAAAGAAGGCATCAACTGAGACGGAAGGTGACTTGGAAATTTCTATACAAGTAGTACCATTTCATTTTTTTTTTTTTTTTTTAAATATATATATATTTGGGCTTCTTAAAGCCCAAATATAGATTTAGAGAAAAATAATTGGACGACCTGTCGTTGGAGAGTGGAGATAGCGGCCACCGCTAAATTAGGATTTGAGTACGGAGGTTTTGAAAATGATGACTTTTCTCTCGTTGCTCTTGAATGACATGGAAAAGTTTCCCTCGTCGCCAGAGAAATCCATCGAAAGCACTTGTCGTACGGAGTCAGCAGTCGTTCTCTCTATCTCCACCACTGCTCCACCATTAACCCAACCGGTAATGCTCTCGATCGCGTCCATCAATTTGAATGTAATTGTAATTGGTGATGTATGATTATGGAATTGCTATTATAAACTGTGCCTTCATTTTTGCTCATGTCTAGTTACCTCAAAAACCATAGTTCTCTAAAGTCTATGAAAATAACCAAGTAATGCAATTTTTTTTTTTTCTATTTATGTACTTTTTTTTGTTGATATAATTCTTGTGAAGGGTTAGTGATACCGATAAAAAGCGTGGAGGTATGAGATTAAAACTAAACGATGAGGCAAACTGAACAATGCACATACAGAAAGAGACAGAAAATGATGACTAATGAGAAAGGTGTCTGAAGAAGGATTCCAACATGACAAGAACCAATTGCTTTATTCCTTACAATTAAAGTCTAATGCTTGGTATTGGGTTTTTGTGAAAGACTTTATTGTTGAATTGGGTATTTCAATACAATCAAAATGAGTAATATCCTCGCTCATAATTAGTCTCAATATCTGATTCCGGCATTTTGAGTTTCCGTTCATCCATATCTCTCCTTCCATTCTTCTCTGACCTCCTTTGCTTTTTCCTCCACTTCTGCTCAACAAGCATCACCAATATCCCAATAAAAGTAATTGACAGTATAGCAGCACCCACTAACAATACAATGACAGGCATCCATTCTGTCCCTCGAACAGGAGACATTATCACCCATGAGGCTGCCAGGTAACCTGCTCCCATGAATGACACTGCTAACCACATTATCCTATCTGCAATTTTCAGTATTCTCTTCTGTGTTTTTCTTCGAAAGGGTATGATCCTCACTAGAATAAGAACCATGGAAAGAGATGTGAACAACGCAATAGTGTTAGTTATTGCAAAAACCTTAAAACCTGCAGTTCTTGCTAGAGTTGACTTCCCTTTCATAATTCCTTCCTGGTAAACACCACCAGGAGGACTTATCCCAGCAGTGAAAGTCACTGTTGCAATCAAAGTAGCAACTAAAATGATTGTGTTTCTCGCATTTTGCAGTGCCTCTTCATGTATTTGTTCCAGGCCACTAATGTCTTCAGTGAAGTCCATCTTCCTTGTGCTGCCACGTTTGTCCTTTTGTTTTGTAGCATTGCGTTTTGCTTTCAATCTTCTTCTTCTTTCACCAACTAGATGTTGTTGAGGTGATGAATAGCTTGCATGAGATAAATTAGGCTCTTGATCTTCATGCGATGAATTGTTTGTAGGAGATAAGATAGGCTCTGAATCGAAATTGTCTGCTTCTCTTTCATGATCCGCTGGCTTTGTATCAAAATCGGGCACTTGTTTATCATCATCCGCTGGCTTTGTATCAAAATCGGACACTTGTTTATCATCATCCGCTGGCTTTGTATCAAAATCGGACACTTGTTTGTCATCATCCGCTGGCTTTGTATCAAAATCGGAAACTTGTTTATCATCATCCGTTGCTCTAACAACATCATTGGTTTTTGATAAAATTTGTACTCCCTTGTTACCACCTGCATTTAATAAGGTTTGAATAACGCGTCTACCTCGATTAAACCTGTTCCGGTAAAGCATGTCAAGCGCTGTAAGTTGTTCATTGTTCAGGGCATTCACATTTATTTTCGTTTCCTTGATCAAGTACTCTGCAATCTGAGACAAACATATATTAACTTAATATAACAACTTATTGATTGTTACTATTATCGTTTCTTATATACGTAATAACAAGTACTTGTTAAATACCATTTAATACATCCTAATTTCTTACCGCGGGGTTGTTTTCACATGCGAGATGTAAGACGCTGTTACCCAATCCATCTGTAGAGTATAAGAGATGATAAATACTTGATTTCTGCAGTAGGAAAACGAAAGAATCATCGGATTCTGAACTTTGTTTTGCGGATAAGTGAAAAACTGATTGCTTAGTATCTCTGGTGAGCAGTTTGAAAGCGGATGGAGCTTTTTTCCAAAATTCTTCAAGAAATTGAACATTCCCCTTCATCACTGCCAAGTGCAATGCTGTGTATCCATCTTTATTATACAGCCTGTGTGTTTGTCTGCTACTCTTTCCAATTAGTAGCTGCACCATACTTAAGTTTTCTTTGATACAAGCACAATGTAGTGGTGAATTTTCATTTTTGTCAATCTTCAGGGCTAAATTTGGGACCTTTTTCAACAGGATTTCAACAATATCTGCATAACAACAGTTGTAATTAATAATATATACAAGTTAGTAGCAGAGCTAGTGAATGAAATAAGGTAAAATAAGAGAGAAAATTTTCATGGTGATCACAACTTCTTTTTCCCACTAATTAATTCCTATGAAGTAAAATTGATTGTACAAATTCTTGAACCTGTATATTCCAGCAAAACAGCAACATGAAGACAAGTCTGATCGAAACCATCAACTTGAATCAACTGAGGCCGCTGCAAAAGGAGTTCCACCAGCCCAAGATGCCCATGGCGACAAGCCAAGAAAAGTGGAGTCTGGTTCTTTTTATTAATCTTATTATGTGCGGCTTCGACATTGACACCAATCAAAAGCTTTAACATTTCAGGATTGCAATGGCGACAGGCTAAATGAAATGGAGTGTCGCCTTTTCCATCCTGTGCTGCAACCAGTTCAGGACACAGCTCCATAATTGTCTTAGCTACTCTTAGGCGTCCATACATTACAGCAAAATGTAACGCTGTGGTCCAGGTATCTTCTGTCTTCTGCTCAAGAATTGCTTTATCTCCTTCGACCAGCTCGTGAAAAGACTGCATGTCATCTTCAACAATTGCTTTAACAAGCCTTCTATCCATTTCGTTTCTGTTTCTAGTATTTGTGCTTAATCCTTATTAATTGCTTCTCTTGTAATAAACACAAGATCATATAGGACCTCCTTTCTTTTCTTTTCCCTTATTATTATTTTTTTTTCAATTTCTCAAGTCAAACACCAATAAAATCAGTCAATGTATTAGGTGATAAAAAAAACATTAATTTGCATTATATGAAGGTTCCTACATTCCCTTTCACATTAATTTGTTCACATGTCACCATCACCCACTAATTAGTGTTTGATATCCATTAATTATTGTTTGATCCAATGTTGACCGAGGACGACCCCGACTCCCATAGGTACTTGGCCTTTCCTTAAATTTAATTTGCGAAAAACACTTAATGACAGTTGTTAATGCATTGATTAAGAATAATAACTCAAAGACTTGTCCTCATTCTGGTCACCTTTTGACAAACTAAAGTAAAATCCAAGCTGGTTGGTTGAAACTTTTTCCTTAACCAGCTACCATCCCGCGTTAAGATGCTTCGACTGATTTTATTCTAATTTATTGAGAAATTCATAGCTTTTATTTGAAAATGCCATGTTTAATGTATTGTTGAATTGGGTATTTCAATACAATCAAAATGAATAATATCCTCGCTCATAATTAGTCTCAATATCTGATTCTAGAATTTTGAGTTTTTGATGCAGAACGGTTACGTGAATGAGAATAACGATTATACTCTATCAGGAGTTTTGATCAATAACGTATAATCTGACGACTAAAATAGAGAATTAAAACTTTCAAGAAGTTTATTGATATCAATAATAATCAAAGATGGTCCCTGTTCTTAATACAAAATAACCTATTTATAGGTTTAGTTTTTAAAACATTAAAACCCTAAACTAACACAAAAAGGTAACTAGATAAAACCCTAGTAAGGGCGGCAGCAAGGGCATGCTGGACAAAGTACGAGCGTGCTTGAACTCTCAAAGGCTAGTACAGGCGTGTTTGGCATGACAGGGTGTACCGGAACGCGAAATGTAATTGGACCCATTGGCACGGGGGTGCTAGGACTTCCAGAGGCTAGCACGGTAGGCTAGCTGTGGCACGGGCGTACATGTGCTTCTTGGTTTTGGGCATGTCTCATGTCCTGAACTTCTAGAGTCTAGCACAGGCGTGCTGGAGATAGCACGGCCTTGCTCCTTCTTCTTGGTCTTGCATCGATCCAAGTCTTTCATATACTTAACTGCCAGTTGCTCCGCATCAGTTTCCTATCATCTATATCTCTCCCTTCTTTCTTCTCTGTCCTCCGATGCTTTTTCCTCCGCTTCTGCTAAACCAGCATCACCAATATCCCAATAAAAGTAATTGCCACTATCGCAGCAGCCACTAACAAAACAATGACAGGCATCCATTCTGTCCCTCGAACAGGAGAAATTATCACCCATGAGGCTGCAAGGTAACCTGCTCCCATGAATGACACTGCTAACCACATTATCCTATTTGCAATTTTCAGTATTCTCTTCTGTGTTTTTCTTCGAAAGGGTATGATCCTCGCTAGAATAAGCACCATGGAAAGAGACGTGAAAAATGCAATAGTGTTAGTTATTGCAAAAACCTTAAAACCTGCAGTTCTTGCTACGGTGGACTTCCCTATCATAGTTCCATCTAAAGAGATTGAATGGCAAAGGAAAGTTGTATATCATTGTATTGCTATAATACGTATATATACACAAGTATTGATAAGATTGAGATACAAATACGTAACAGAAAAGCTAAAGATAAGTATACACCATAACAAACTTATCTTACACTAACATGCCCCCTCAAGCTAATGACTCTTTGGAACAAAGCAGTAGCTTGTTTCTCAGATCAAGAAACCGTTGCCGCGGAAGCGCTTTAGTTAAACAATCAGCTAGTTGATCTTTTCCAGATATGAAACGAACAATCAATTCTTTCCTTGCCACTTTATCTCTCACAAAATGAACATCAATTTCCACATGCTTCATCTTACTATGAAACATAGGATTGGCAGTCAAATAGGTGGCCCCAAGATTATCACACCACAAGATGGGTGGGTTCTTTAATACAATACCCATTTCTGAAAGCATACTTTGTATCCATGTTAATTCGACAGTTGTTGAAGCTATGGCACGATACTCCGCTTCAGTGGAAGAACGAGATACAGTCTTTTGTTTTTTGGAATTCCAGGAAACCAAGTTGCCACCAAAATATATTAAAAATCCCGTAGTTGACCGACGATCGTCAACAGAACTTGCCCAATCCGCATCACTATAAGCAGAAATTCGTGAAGACGAAGCTGGTTTGTAAAGAATGCCATACCCTATTGTCTCCTTCAAATAACGCAGTAACCGCTTCAACTGAAGCCAGTGCTCCTCCATTGGATCATGCATGTAATGAGACAATTTGTTAACAATAAAATTAATATCTGGCCGGGTCAAAACCAGATAATGTAAGCGCCCAACAAGTTGCCGAAATAAGGATGGATCCGAACAATAAGTTGAACCAGATTTTTGACTTGTTGAAGATGGTACTGCAGGTGTTGGCAACCCCTTACAAGCATGAAATTTGGTTTTAAGTAGCAGATCCTGTATATATTTAGATTGAGACAAAAACAATTGATCCCCATGCCAAGAAGCCTCAACCCCAAGAAAATAATTAAGCCGACCTAAGTCTTTCAACAAAAAGGACTTTTGAAGCTCACTAATGACTTGAGTTATGTGAGGGACAGAATTACCAGTTAAAATGATGTCGTCGACATAAACAAGACAATATTGAATGACGTCATTCTTCAAGAGAATAAACAAAGAGGTGTCCATCTTAGACTTAACAAAGCCAACAGAGAGTAAAGCATTAGCCAAGCAACTATACCATTAACGAGGAGCCTGTTTTAGGCCATAAATTGACTGATGGAGCAGACAAACATGATTGGCGAAAGTGGGATCTTTGTACCCCGGGGGTTGACTCATATAAACCTTCTCATTAAGAGACCCATGCAAAAAGGCATTAGACACGTCTAATTGCTTGACTAACCACCGATTGGTAACAGCAACAGAAAGAACCAATCGGATGGTCGTAGGTTTCACAACTGGAGAAAATGTTTCCTTGTAATCAATCCCATGACGTTGATTAAATCCCTTAGCAACTAGACGCGCTTTGTACTTGTCTAGAGTTCCATCTGCCTTCTCTTTAATACGAAATACCCATTTGCATCCCACTATATTTGCATCAATAGGTGGTTCAACCAAAAACCAAGTACCCAAAGCAATCAACGAATTAAGCTCCGCAGCCATAGCATTGCGCCAATTTTCTGATTTTTTTTGCATCATTTACCGTCAATGGTAAAGAGTGGGAGGGAGCAACAGATAAAAATACCCGAGGTTTCAATGAGCCAGTTTGAGACCGAATCACCATAGAGTGTGTTCGAGTGATAGGAGTTGCAACAATCTGATTTTCAGTGACTGCCAACCGAGAATCAGGTGATTGAGAATCTGCTGAACCAACATCAACTACAGAATTAGATTCTGCCACCGTTCTAATGTAGCAAGCGGATTGACAGAAGTACTAATAGTGGGAGAAGCAGACATAGGAACAGTATCGTGAGAAGATTCTGATGATCTATTATTTGCCAAAATCACAGGAAATTGGGAAGGATGTAAAACAGAAGCAGATGGGGCAGATGTCGTAGTAGATGGTGTTGATGGGGAGATAGATAAGATGCCTTTTCCAACCCATACATAATAGGGATCACAAGTCTCAGCCTTGGTCGAATTGGAAAAATTGCTACACACTTGTGAAAAAGGGAAAACAGATTCATTAAACACGACATGACGAGAAATAAAAATTTTATTGGTGGAAACATGGAGACACTTATAACCTTTGTGAATGGAACTATACCCGAGAAATACACATGGCTTAGAACGGTAATCAAGTTTATGCTTCGCATATGGACGCAAATAAGGAAAACGGAGACAACCAAACACTTTAAGATTATCAAGGGATAGGGGCGAGTGAAAGAGAGATTGATAAGGAGTGCTTTTGGAAGCAGGAGGCATTCGATTAATCAAGTAAACACTGGTTTCAAAGGCAAAATCCCAGTAAGTAATAGGCATAGAGGCATGATGCAACATTGCTAATCCAGTTTCCACTATATGGCGGTGTTTTCTTTCGGCTATCCCATTTTGTTGAGGGGTATACGGACACGAAACACGCAATGAGATACCATTGACAGAAAGATATTTGGCTAGAGATTGTTATTCCCCACCCCAGTCACATTGAAATTGTTTGATTGTAGTGTTGAAATAATTTTCAACTAATGACCGAAATTTAATTAACGTAGGCAAAACATCAGATTTTCTCTTTAAACAATAAAGCCAAGTGTATTTACTAAAAGCATCATGGAAAAGAACATAATACCGATTCCCAAACAAAGAAGCAACTGGAGCAGGTCCCCAAACATCAGAACATAACAATTGTAATGGTGCATTAATGTTAGAGATGGAATCCGAAAATGGTAATTAATGAGATTTGCTAGTACAACACGCAGAACACATAGGAAACTCAGATGAAGAAACAGAAATTTTATTATCGCGTACAGACTGCAATAAAGCACGCTTATTTAAGTGTCCTAAACGTGCATGTAAAGTAGCAAGAGTAACTCCATGAGCTTGACAAAGAGCAGCAGCAGGAACAGCAGTAGGTGGAAAAACATATAAGCCATGCTTATTCCGGCCTTTCAGCAGAGGCACCCTTGTGCAGATATCCTTGACATAGTAACAAGAGGGAAAGAATTCCATAGAAACATCATTATCTTTAGTGAATGCTTGAACAGACAACAAACTATTAGTAGCTTTAGGCACAAAAAGAATATTATTCAAAGAGAAAGGATGAGAAGAAGACGAGAGACTAGAGTGACCAACATGAGAAATGGGTAAGGTCTTACCATTACTAATGACCACCTCCTCAGGACCAGTGTACTCAGAATCAAGTTTGAGATTGTTGAGATTTCCCGTTAGATGGTGTGTAGCACCAGAATCAACCAACCAAGGCTGAGACTATTGAGAAGACCCTTGTTTAGCAGCAGCAAGATTGGATGAGGGATGATGTGAAATCCTTTTTGGGGATGAGCAGGTACGTGAAGTGTGACCAAAACCTTGACAATTGTAACACTAAACATCATGGAATGATGTAGCAGACTGATGATAGGAACCATCATGATTCCGAATGGAACGACCACCCCTACCACGAGTAGATCGTCCGCCGCGACCTCCTCCACGCGAAGTCGGCTTGGACGTATAAAAAGCAGTTGCAGGTTGAACAAGATCAGGAGAATCACGTTTAAGTTGTTTTTCCTCGGTCAACAACAACTCAAGCAAGTCATCAAAAGAGACCGGTTCCATTCGAGCCTCCTGAATCCGAACAAATGGTCGGTAATCACCACCAAGACTGTGACATCCTACCGAGTCGAGTCCTTGCATAGAGTCGAGTTGAGTCGAGTTGAACCAAACCCGGTTGGGGTAGAATGGGTTTATAAGTGGACTTACTTGAATGAGAGAAAAGATCAAAGTATAAGGATTAGGATTTATTTGCATTAAAAGATTAAGCTTGGGTATTAAGTTGGAACCTGTTGATTTTTGAGGTACTAGTTAGTAAGTTTGACATAAATCCCTTTATTATTTTGATGGTCTACCCGTACTACTCATTCCACTTTCCCATTTGTCATCCTTATCTTCATCTTCTTCATCTCCTTCATTCTCCATCCATTTTCATGGTAGTGCATTAAGACAACCTCTAGTTTTCTCCAAGTAAGTAGAATTTCTTGAATCTTTATGTTATTCAACCTCTAATTGAGTTATATTGTAGATAAGTTATAAGAATTTTGATGTGTATAGGAGAAGTGAGTTCAAAGAGTGTAGAAAAGAGAAGCTAAGGAAGAGCGCAAGCTTTTTGGCGTAAAAGGTTTGATATCTCTTTTCATTTACCATTTTCTTTGCATGAGCATTTGTGTGGAGTGTTGATAGTGAGACCATATATTGTTTTATGTTGAGTGGGAGGACGGGTAATGGTGAGAAAACAGGGGAGGAATTGAATAAGTGAAGTAGATATTGAGTTATGCTGAAACAGAGTTTGCTGGAAATGTTACCAGCAACTTCATTTTGATTTTGACCCCATTTAGTGATGGAATTAGGAAGTGTCATAGAAGAGTTATTTGTTTCTCTATGTGTTAGCTTTACATGGGTTTTTGAATCATCCAAATCGGAGTTGTATATTGAGAGTTATGACCAAAAGAGTGCAGACCGCGCAGGCTGGAAACACGTCGCGCGACCGCGCAGGCTGGAAACACGTCGAGCGCTCGCGACTTGCACTTGCGCGCTCGCGACTTGTGCCTGAAGCTCTCTGCCTCTCATTTTTCATTATACGCGATCGCGACTTTCAAGTGCGCGCTCGCGACTTTCACCTGAAACTCTCTGACTCTCATTTGGCATATTACGCGCTCGCGACTTTCGGTGCACGCTCGCGACTTGTGCTTTACGCGCTCGCGACCTTCATCACGCGCTCGCGACTTTGGCCTGGAAACTCACTGTCTCTCATTTTGGCCTCTCGCGCTCGCGACTTTGCAAGGCGCGCTCGCGACTTGTCTTTTCATGCATTTTTGGACTTCATTTTCATTGCAATTGGATTCCTTTGCTCACCATGTATGCCTCCAATCATTCTAAAACAAAAAGACAACATTAGAACATGTATCAAAACAACATGAAAGCATACAAATGATATGAATCAAGGAAACATTATGATTTATGAAGTTATGAACATACATTATGAACTATTAATGTGATATTGTGTTATACTATTGACATACCAACATTATGCTCCATTGAGGTTAGGTAGAAACCATGTAGATAAGACCATGTCGTGACATAGGATAGCAGATCTGCATCTCATACAGTTTGGTACTCCGGCTAAAGGCCGTTGAGTGGATATGATTATATATGGGCCATAGCAGCCAAGCATACAGTGTTCATACAGTTTTTCTTATCACTTCGGTTTCACTATAACCTTATGGAGCCATACAGAGATCTTGACTTAACATTTCATGAATCATACAGTATTGTATGTGTGCTTATATGTGCCATATGTGTTTACATGATTCTTTCTACACATGTATGTGTTTATTTGTTTCTTTTATGAGATATCCACTGAGCTTTCTTTGCTCAGCGAGTTACCTGTTTAACTCGCAGGTTTTGAGACTGGTCCGTAGAGAGTCAACGTACAACTGCTGCAGTTCATCTGTAGAAGACTCAGTCTTCAGGGTAGCTACTCTTTTGGATGTGTATTTTTGTCTATCCTTTCATGGCATGTACAGGGCACTCAGTTGGGCCCATTCCATTTTGAAACTAGTATCATGTCTTATAAATTTTAATTACATTATTAATGTAAACAACTTCAGCATGATATTATATTCAATAGACATTATGATTTCAGCATGTCAGGCCATACAGTCAACCAGTTTGTAACGTCTCGGCTCGGTTTATTCGGGTTTACGGGTGGACCGGGAAGGGATGTTACAAAGACCATCCAAAATAGCACCACATAAATCATCATTAGAGACAGGACTATCAAGAGCAGCTAAGTTATCTGAAATAGCTTTAGCCTTCTGCAGATATGTCTCAATAGAATCAGTACCCCGAGAAAGCCTGTGCAATTCATTTTTAAGATGACGAATCTGTGTTTGGGAACCAGTAGAATAAGCAGTCGCCAATTTTGTCCAGGCCTTAAGAGCTGTTGTAACACCAACAAGCTGAGCCATCATTGATTCAGAAATAGATTGCACAATCCAGGACAAAACAAGCTGGTCCTCACGAAACCAGATCAAGTACGCAGAATTTGGAGTTTCTGAATTAGGAAGAAATTTAGTGGGAGCAGTATGAGTAGAATCAACATGAGAATATAAATTGTATCCATGGAGAACTAGTACCAATTGCATCTTCCAGATCAAATAATTAGTAGTAGTGAGCTTAATCAGAAGTTGGCTAGTGATATTGGGCATTGCCATTGTTCCAGTGGAAGGAACGATCGACATGATAAAGCATAAAGAAAAAGAGAAAAAAAAAGAAAGGTTTTGGTCAAGAAGGCTCTGATACCATAAAGAGATTGAATGGCAAAGGAAAGTTGTATATCATTGTATTGCTATAATACGTATATATACACAAGTATTGATAAGATTGAGATACAAATACGTAACAGAAAAGCTAAAGATAAGTATACACCATAACAAACTTATCTTACACTAACACCATCCTGGTAAACACCACCGGGATGATTTATTCCGGCTGTGAAAGTCACTGTTGCAATCAGAGTAGCAACCAAAATGATTGTGTTTCTTGCATTTTGCAGTGCTTCTTCATGTATTTGGTGCAGATGATTAATGTCTTCAGTGAAGTCTATCTTCCTTGTGCTGCCACGAGGCCTACTTAGCTGTTGTCTACTTAATGAGGTAATGGGTTTTACTTTGGATCTTCTTCTCCTTCAATGTGGTTGAGGTGATGGATAGCTTGCTTGAGATAAGACAGGCTCCTTTTCAAAAACTTGACCTTCATTTGATGAATAACTTGTAGGAGATAAGATAGGCTCTGACTCGAAACCGGCCACTTCTTTCTTGTCATCTTCTTTTGCTCTAACTACAGCAAGATTGTTTTTGTACAAACAATAGAGAAGAATAGATATTTTCTCAATTTTATGAACTGTCAACTGATGGCTTTATATAGCCAAATACAATGTAACTGAAGCTAAGTTAATGGCAAAATATCCTGACACAGTTAATATACACAATAATCACGGAGTTAAATATATACATGATCAAGAGAATTAAACCAAACGTGTTGACCAAATCTGCTCCTTTATGTACTGATATCTTAACATGCCCCCTCAAGCTGAAGTTGGAGGAGCTTGAAGACGAAGCTTGTCACGATGGCGCAGAAAGAGGCCAGACCCCAAAGGTTTAGTCATTATATCAGCAATCTGGTCCTGACCTGAGATAAACTTGATTTGAATCTTTTTATGTTGTACTTGATCTCTTACAAAGTGAACATCAAGTTCAATATGTTTCGTCCGAGCATGGAAGACAGGATTTGAGGTTAAGTAGATTGCCCCAATATTATCACACCATAACGTAGCTGGTAAAACAGAGACTCCAAGTTCAGATAACAAAGACAAAATCCACATAATTTCTGATGTAGCATGGGCAATCGAACGGTATTCACTTTCAGTGGAGGATCGTGCTACAGTGGATTGTTTCTTTGAGGACCAAGAGATTAAGTTATTCCCAAATAAATAGCATAGCCAGATGTAGATTTACGATCATCAGGGCAGCCAGCCCAATGACTATCTGAAAAACATTGCAAAGAAATGGGAGAATCAATAGAGAGAAAGAGACCCATAGAAGCAGTACCGTGTAGATACCGTAGCAAGCGTTTTGCTGCTATCCAATGAGCTGCAGTAGGATGATGCATAAATTGGGCCAATTTATTGACTGCAAAAGAAACATCCGGCCGAGTGAGGGTGACATATTGAAGAGTACCAACCAATTTTCGAAACTGATCAGCAGTAGCCAAAATTTCATCGCCATGTTTAGAAAGTGGAGGAGTTGTTGCCATAGGAGTCAAAGTGGGCTTGCTGTCATTCATATTAAATTGGAGCAACAAATCTCGAACATATTTCTGCTGTGATAGTAGAATTCCATTTGAGGTTGGAATCACCTCAATACCCAAAAAATAAGTCAATTTGCCAAGATCTCTAACCGGGAAGGCAGATTTTAAAGCGTGCAAAAAGAACTCTAATTTGCTAAAATCAGAACATGTGAGTAAGATGTCATCAACGTAAACCAAAATAAAGCATTGAATGTTACCATCTTGATAAATAAACAAAGAGGTGTCGGCTTTGGAAGCCTTAAACCCAAGTTGTAATAAAAAATTACTCAACCTTTGAAACCACGCACGCGGTGCCTGCCGTAGCCCGTATAGTGATTTTTGTAACTTACAAACATAATCTGGATGAACAGAATCAATAAAACCTGGTGGCTGGTCCATATATATATCTTCATCAAGATATCCATGCAAAAATGCATTGGATATATCCAGTTGTCGAATTGGCCATTTACGCACAGTAGCAAGAGACAAAATAGTGCGAATGGTTGTTGCTTTGACTACTGGACTGAAGGTCTCATTGTAGTCTATTCCGGGTTGTTGAGAGAAACCCTTCGCCACCAACCGCGCTTTGTAACGCTCAATATCACCATTAGCTTTTCTTTTAATACGAAACAACCATTTATTTCCCACAATATTGGTATTAAGAGGGCGAGGAACCAATTGCCATATATTATTTTGTAAAAGTGCATTGATTTCACTTTCCATTGCCTGCCGCCATTGAAGATGAGGTTGAGCTTGATTATAAGTTTGGGGTTCATGAGTCAAATAATCAAGCTTTTTGGTACACAATGAAGCATATCTTTTCTGTCTTTGTCTAGTAGCTGGGCGAAGTTCCATTGGGTGGGTGCGGAGAGGGTGTAATGGTGGTTGGTTTTGTGGAGCTATGTATGGTACAATTTGATTTTGAGAAGAATTTACAGTTGGCAGATTATTGGTGGGTGAGGGGAGAGGTGATGGGTTCTGATTTGGTGAGGGTGCCAATAAATTAGACTCTGCAATTGAATTTGTATTAGATAACGTCATACCTGATTCAACCGGAGTGTCCAAGTGAGGTGATATCTGATTTGTAATGGAAAGCCATGGGGTAGGAGGTGGAACCGAAGTATTACTTGCAGATAATTGCGGACCAAGAAACAATTTTGGATCAAATTTGACATGCCTAGCTAGATAGACACGTGTTGTTGTAGGATCTAAACATCGATGAGCATGATGTGAAGGACTTGTTCCTAAATAAATACAAGGAGTAGATCGAAATGAGAATTTATGATGAGAATAAGGTCGGAGAAAAGGGTAGACAGTACAACCAAAAGGTTGTTGGACAAGATAATTTGGGGATGATTTGTATAGGGTCATAAAAGGACTATGATTTTGGAGAACCGGTGATGGCATTAAATTTATTGATTGAACACTAGTTTCAGCAGCATAATTCCAATATCTCAAGGGTATTTGAGCATGAGAAAGAAGCGTGAGAGTGGTATCAATAACATGACGAATTTTCCTTTCAGCAGTGCCATTTTGTTCATGGGTGTAAGGACATGCTATCCTATGAATTATACCAGCTTGCCGAAAATATTTATTCAATTTTTGGTATTCTCCTCCCCAATCAGAATGAAAAGCTAAAATTTTTGAATTAAATTGACGTTCAACAAGAGATTGAAACTGAAGAAACATGGCATACACATCACTTTTATTTTTGAGTAAATATAGCCACGTAAAACGTGTGAAATCATCAATGAATAACAAAACATACCTATGACCTAAGCTAGACATAACCGGAGCAGGGCCCCAAACATCTGAGTGAATTATTTGGAAAGGACCCGTGCTCTTATGTTCCACAGAAGCTAAAGAAAGTCTAGACAATTTCCCTAAATTGCAGGCAGAACATGGATTGAACTGAAAACTAGAACAAGGCAAATTGAAATCTTTAATTATTTTAGACACAGTTCGACGATGGGGGTGACCCAAGGCAGAATGCCAATCGGAAAAGGATGGGACTGTAGCTGACATGACGGACTTCAAGGGTAGTTTGAGAGAGTAGATACCATCTTCACTTGGACCCTGCAAAAGAATCTTCTTGGTGACCTGATCCTTAACAAAAAAACAATGAGGCCAAAATTCAAAAAAACAACAATTATCAGTGGTAGATTTTTGAACAGACAAAAGATTTTTAACAATTTTAGGAACACAAAGGGTATGCTTTAGTTGGAGAGCACCATTAGAAGAGGGAATGACCACTGTACCAGTATGAGAAATCAGTAATCCAACGCCATTTCCAACATGAAGATTATCATGACCTTGATATTCAGTGGTAGCACTTAAAGATTGGATATTAGGTGTGACATGATAATTGGCTGCAGTGTCAGGATGCCAAAGGTTTTGTGTAGGTGAGGCAGCGGAATAATTTGCCATGGGCGGAGATGGTGAGTAGTAGTTCGTCACTGATTGAGGTGATGAAAAATGAGATGAAGGTGAGGGATAAGGTGATGGTGAGGGATAACTATAAGAGTAATTGGCCATTGGTGGTGGGTAACGAACTTGATTCTGATTTTGGCTTGGATTTGAGCGGTGATAGCGACGGCGACATTTGTCTGCTGTATGGTTTCGGTAGCCACAGATTTGACAAGGACCCTTGGCTTTGGAAAACGAGTTCTTTTGCCAACTGGTATTTGTATTTGGCGTTGAAAGTAGTGGTGGGAGAAAGTTGTTGGATGGTTGTCTAGAGACCATATTTGCTTGAGGTGGATCAAGACAACTTTTGAGGAGTATTTCATGAGCAACAAGTTGACCATGAAGTTCATGAAATGGTACTGGTTCAGCTCGGAGGTTTAAGGCAGTGATAATGTTATGATATTCAATACCAATATTCCTGTAAATAATAGCATTAAATTCTGCCGTCGAAAGAGGCCTACCAGCAGCTTGTAATTCATCTTTTAATTGCTTTGCACGTTGAAGATAGGCAGATACTGACAAATCATTCTTTTTAAATTCCTGAAGTTCAATATGAATTTGAAGTTGTCTGTTTTGTGAGAGAGAACCGAAAGCCTGTGCTAAGGCTTGCCAGACCTCGTGAGAGGTATTTAACCCAACAATATGCGAGAAAACTTCCTCAGATAGGGAGGAGTGAAGCCAAGAATGCAGGAGCTGGTCCTGTTTAAACCAAGATTGATAATCTGGATTTGGAATGTCAACTTCTGGGTTGGATGGGGATTTGATGGTTTTTGAAGGTGGAGAAGAGCCATCAATTAGGTGATTAAAATTATGATAATTTAAGAGAGGTTGGAATTGTGTTTTCCATGCTAAATAATTGGTGGGTTTTAGTTTAACAGAGAAAGAATGTTGAGCATTCATAGGATGGGAAGAGATTTGGTTTGTTGTTTCAGTCATGGCTCTGATACCATGTACAAACAATAGAGAAGAATAGATATTTTCTCAATTTTATGAATTGTCAACTGATGGCTTTATATAGCCAAATACAATGTAACTGAAGCTAAGTTAATGGCAAAATATCCTGACACAGTTAATATACACAATAATCACGGAGTTAAATATATACATGATCAAGAGAATTAAACCAAACGTGTTGACCAAATCTGCTCCTTTATGTACTGATATCTTAACAGTTTTTTGATATCATCTCTCTCCTCCTTTTGCCACCTGCACTAATTAATAAAATTTCAAGAGCTTCTTTCTCTTCACCAATGTCCTTATTCTGGTCAAGTATGTCAAGGGCTGTGAATTGTTTGTAGTTCAAGGCATTCACATCTAACATCTCATCTTCCTTGATCAAGTACACTGCAATCTGATTCAAAACAAAACTCAATCATTAATTTAAAAAATAAATTAATAATAAAATAACATAAACCTTCACTTTACTTCAGAACCTTGTAGTTGTTTTCACATGCGAGATGTAAGACTGTGTTACCCAATTCATCTTTGTAATATAAGAGGTGAAGAAGACTTGTTATCTGTGCCAAGAAAAAGAAAACGTCTTCAGGTTCTGATCTGCGTTTGGTTGCTCAGTGAAATACTGATTGCTTACTATGTCTCGGAAACTTTTCGAAACTAGGTAGAGCATTCGCCAGAAATTCTTCCAGAATTTTAACATTCCCATTCATCACGCCAAGTGTAATGGCGTGTAGCCATCATTATTATACCACCCGTGCGTATCTTTGCTACCTTTTTGAAGCAGTAGCAGCACCATTTCTAGGCTTCCTTTGATACAAGCGCAATGAAGGGGCATATTTTCATTTTTGTCAATCTTCTGGGCTAAGCTTGGAAGCTCATTCAATAACACTTCAACAATATCTGTAGTAAAAAATTTCTAATTAACTGATGCTCAGATTTAGTAATGAGCAACGCGAAGCTTTCTTGCCAAAAGAATTGAATTGAATATATAATTTACTTTAAGAGGTCGGAAGCTAAAATTATTTGGTTGAATAAATACCTATATGTCCCTTCATTACAGCAACATGAAGACAAGTTTGATCAAAACAATCGATTTGCACCAAATCAGGCCGCTTCAAAAGGAGTTTGAACACCTCAAGAAACCCATTGAAGCAAGCCAAGAAAAGCAAACTCTGGTTCTTTTTGTTAACTTTATATGCTGCCTCTGGATTGACACCAAATAGCAGCGTCAACATTTTCCATGGCCCACGGTTTAAGTTATACGCCTGTAGCCGACGCCTGTAGCCGTTTCAAGTGGCTATCGCTATAATATTTTATGTAATAAATATTTTATTATTAATAAAAAATATTTACTTTGTTTTTTATATTTTATTGTTTGAATCTTGGTAAAAGATAAAATTTATGAGATAATACTGCTTGTGGTTATAATTATAAGTCTTATATTTGCATTAAAGTAATATCTTTAAATATTTCTAGTCAATGCTCTTCTTATTATTGGATAACGAGTAAAACTGTTGAGATTGGTGCATATTTTGCTCTTTCCTTAGACAAACAGCTGCCCAAATAAGCTGAAATATATTTGATATCTAGAACTAATATGTAGATGCTTGTCATTTAAACAAGTCTATTGAATTGACCTAAATGAAAATTTCATATGGAGAGTTACATGTGTCTATGGAATACTCAAATAATGATTGTGTAAATAATCCTTTGACTTGAAATTACTAAGTTATTTTATATGGGGATGATTATTTTTTTATTCTTCATTTACATTATTCATTACCTAAATAATAAGCAATGATTAATTAAACATAGTAGGAACTGTATGGAGATACTTATGTGATTAAGAGATGATCCATCACTCTAGGTAAATCAGGAAAAATGTTCTAATTATTCTCTACTAGTATTGATTAAGAAATCCTTGAGCAAGGTAGAACGAAATTAGCAAATTAGATTTGCAATTTCATTCAAACGATCAATAGCTAAGATTAAGAGAACCAATATTATTTAGTAAAGTAGACACACTTGATACCTAATTACTAAATTAGAATATTAATGATGAAGGGATATTAATTACATTGATAAATCATGCACTAAAAGGTTAAGTCAAACCCACTGACTTTCTAAATATTTGGATAGTCTTGACATATTGCTAGACAATGTACTTGACCTTTAAATATTAATTAATTAGTTTAATTTATATTTATTACCAACATATTTGGAACTTAAAAGATCACACATAAGAATGGATATGAGAAAGTAAAAACAAGAAATCAAATCAAATATGACTTGATTACAAATCAGTTTTGGGACATTAAAGGGAAAATTGTAATTTATATTTAATTAAGTATTGACTTACTTGATTTATGTCTAAAATTTATTAAGATAAATTTTAGATTAAATAAACCTAATATTTTAATTATGATTTATTTATTTAAATAATTAGATAAATAAATATAATTGATTAAATTGAAAATCCTATTAATATGTGTATTATGATTTATTTATTTAAATTGTTTAAATAAATAAATAGGCACATATATATTTTAGTTATAATTTATTTATTTAAAATGTTTAAATAAATAATTATAATTTATTTATTTATAACCTAGGGTTTTCATACGTAAAGTTTAAGATATAGTGTAAACACTAGTTGTTGTTTATAGCCACAAAACTAAAACACAAAGCCTATGATAGCTAGCACAATTATACGCCGTAATCTCTCAACCATTTAAAATAGTTTTAGAATTTTTCGATTGCTTATTCGCGTGGATACTACTAGATGCCAGACACTTAGACGACTTGTAGTTTGTGACAACATAACAACGTAGATTGAAATTTCGAAGAATCTGCAAAAAGGTATTCTTCTAAATAATTTTTTAAACGGATTCCTATAGGTATAATTAATTTATTTTAATTATATTATTTTACTGAGTAATATTCATATTAAAATCCAACAGGGCGGATGAGAGCCGTATGAAATGGAGCGTCGCCATTTGCATTCTGTGCTGCAACCATTTCAAGACGCCACTCGATGATTATCTTGACCACTTCAGGGCGTCTATACATTAAAGCAAAGTCCAACACTGTGCTTGATGTGTCGTTTGTTCGTCGATCAAGAATTTATTGTCTTCTTCGATCAGATCCAGAAAAGACTCTGCATCATTTTCAACAATTGGTTTAACAAGCCTTGTGTCCATTTCCTTTCAGTTTCTAATAGTAACTGTTACAACAAAATAGATTTATGATATGATATAAATCCATAAGAGCTAGCTTTCTTTCTTCCTTTGCTTTAACATGGAAATTGGAAGTCAACACCAATCAAGTCGACTTTAACGTGCAAGTTCCTGCAAATATTCTTTGACCATTAGCTGTTCATGCGCCAAGACCATCATCTTTCACTAGTTATGATATTTGGTTCTCTTAATTATTTCTTAATCACTCTCTAAAATTTGACTTGTATTTGTAACAGAGAATGTCGTATGGAACCACAAGCTTTGATACACGTTTACGACTTGTAAATTTTTGTGTTCGAAGAAAAGTATGTAGCTGAACGTAAGAAGAACTATGCATAACACATCCTACTGCTTGCATTTCCAATGAGTTTTTGTTAGTCTACAAAATGGGCCCCAAACCATTTTGGGCAAATAAAACTTTTCCACACTCTCAATAGAGAAGCAATTAAGAAGCCCAGGCCCATACCACTCACAACATAGTCGATATTTTGGGCCCGAAACCATTAAAATGGGCTGAAATTTGTTGTTGCTCAGAAATCCCTTTTCACTGTCCATTGCAATTTTTTGCAACTTGTCTTTATTTAGCTTTTTTGTTATTTTTCTTTTTTCTCTCTATTAATTAACCAAGAAATAAACATCAACTGCTGCTTTAGTCTAGTTATTATTACTAACAATGAAAATATCTATTAGCTTTTAACTCTTAGCAGTAAACTGTTAGCTTTTCGCATATAATTGTTTATATAATAGGTAAATATAATTATTTAATTAGTTATTTAATTTAAAATAAAAAAAAAAGAAAATTAGGTATTTAATTAATTGAATTCAAAAGTAAAAATGGATCTAATTGTCAAAAAATTTAATTAATCTATGTGAAAGGGTAAATGTTAGAGTGAGTATGTTAATGTTTCATATAAAAACTCACTCAGATCCCTTAAAAACTATTAGAAAAACTATGTAATCATGGTGTAATTGATAAATATAGAATTTTAATTTCATCAAAACGCTAAAAGTCAATTCAAAAATGATTGTCGAAAGAGGGTTCAGCTAAAAGCTGTTGCGGAACAAGGCCAAAAACATCATGTAAAACATGACCTAAATTTTATTTCTTTTAAAAAAAAATGAAAACAAATTGAGCTATCATCCACAGAAGCATGTATGTTGTGTTGAATATCTAGAAAGCAAGAAGGGAACACTAAAGCTTTATCTTTCGGGAAACATAAAAAAGGGACACACGTTACTAAATTTGTCTCCATTCCTTCATTTTCAAAAAGGTCCATCACCTCGGCTACCATAATCATTAGAGCTTAATTGTTTCTTAAATAAATAGATAATAACCTAAACAAGCAATTAACAAATCCAAATCAATCGAAACCCAATTCCAATATATGATAATAGCATTAGTTAACATTACCGGACACGATTATGTTAAACAAAGAATATATTATCATGCATATAGTGGGTTTTTTAATTAATCCGAATGGGTTATTTTCAACAAATCAATTTCAGTTAAGTATATATATGCTGTTAATCACAATCCCTAATTATTTAAGTAGGTCCAATTACTAAAACTCTCTTCCACAAGAAACTTCTTCCAACCAACCAACTTGGGTTGAATCAAGAATCATGCACAATTTGTCTTATCCATTTAATTAGCTATAGTAATACAATAATATGACATATTACCAACCTTAATGTATACTTGGAGGCGATAAAACACAGCCTAAAAGGGGATTAAGCCAGCAAATTAATGACATTACATTTTACCAACTAGGGTTTTGATTGTGCCATTTCCTTGTATCTAATTAAGCTTAAATGATGCAATTATGCAAATAGAGATACCCAAAGAGATTAAGATTTTTGAATTTGGTATAAAATCATACGAATTTAGTGGCATATGTACTCAATAATGATAATGTAGAAAATGTCAAGCACCGAGGTCTAGGATAATTGGTGCTAAATAGCTGCTCCTTCCTTTAATTTCCATTTCGGTGGAGCACTAGGTGGTAGGGCTGGGTACATTTTGGTAAATCCTACCCAACTCAATTTACATTCAATTTTAAAAATATATCTAAATTCATTAAAAAAATTAAAAAACTAAATCAACGAAATTGATTCGATTGATTGATTTATTTTTGTGCATAATAAATTAGTTTAATTTATTTAGTTTACGTTAATTCGATTTGGTTTGAAGAGAATCCAATTAACTGAATATCCATCTCTATTTTAATTTTTTATAAAAACTATTCATGAATAGTTCTATATATGAAAAAATAATTGATTGTCACATGAGAGAAAACTGTTACAATTTTTTACTAATTTATCATTCTTTTCCAATAAATTATTAATAATAATTTAATTTATATTAAATAATTGGGTATATAGACTCATCTATATTACCTAGCATAAGTAAGTTATTTTCTTCTTTGCCAACCTTGGGGCACCACAACCCAACCACCCCCGTGGCCCCGCCCAGTGTCTTAAACCCCATAAAAAAAGAACACGTGTTAAAGCTGAACGCATGTGAACGGTATTGATTCAATACTTCAATTACGTTGTGAAACATCTGAAATGCCCCTCAGTATGTAGAGATTAGATAATTGTGACAATAATGGCACGAGGCTGCGTGGGCCACAGCATGACACGTAGTTTACGCAACTAAAAAATTTCCCCTATTTATTGAGAAATTAATGGAGGTCTTGAATAAATGTTAAAATTTTACCTTCAATTGAACGAGTTAATCTATCTGTAATTTTAATTTTCAATCAAATTTATTTTAGTCGTATGACAATCTGAACAAAAATTAATTATTATTATTTTTTGTTTTATATTTCTTTATTAAAAATTTATATGCATTTATATATAAAATACATATACTTTCTGATCGAAGTATATAAATATTTTATATTCAAAACTTCTTATCTCCGTCACATTTCACTTTTCTTCCTTTCTGTTATAAATATTCCATGTTTTTCAATTTTTTTCTTTTCTGTCTTAAAATGTAGCATGCACATTAAAAAAATAAAATTCTATAATATCAAATACAAACATACCTAACCTATTTTATATGAAAACATAATTCAATTCGAAAATCTATTTAAGTAACTTTTGAGAATGAAAAATAGTGAACCAGATCTTTAAATACTGTCTTTGTGGGAAAAAAAAAAAAAAGAAAATCTGGATTAGAATACATGTATAATGTATTTATAAAAAAAAATATATATTTCAAAGCACCGGAAAATATTCTTCCAGAATAAAGTTCACGCCCAGTGCGCTCGAACTCACAATCGCCTGGTTAAAAGTCAAATGCCTTATCCATTAGACCATAGGCGCTAATCATTAAAATTATTTTTGATTAATTTAGAATAACTACACTGGCAATGTTATTCCTGAATCGCTGTGCGAAACTTCGAATTCTAGAAGACAACAGATCATGCTGTTGCGATCCAACTAAAATTTTATTTTAGAAGATCTTATTGAGGTTTTAAATTTTTCATTACAATGATTAGGATTTGAATATTATTTGGCGGAGTGAATAAAATGAAAAAAGAAATTAAGCAACTTATCCACTTAAAAATTAATAAAAAAAAAAAAAAAGAAGATAAATGGGAATGCCAATAGTGATGACAAGAGGCACTAAATAAAGCATTTATTATAAGGGCAACAAACAAGTAAATTGATTCCAGCTGGATATATATTGTATATTAAGGGCCTCAAAATTCCAAATGATTAATTCATCTTAACCACCAATTCAGATTCATTACATTGGACTTTGGCTAGCTCAAAGTTTCTAACTTGACAAGACTCAGCAAGGCAGCTTAGCATTCATATACGCATTTTAGGGCAGCCCCACCGATTGGATTGCAAACTACTTGGCTGCCTAGATTCATTTTAGCTCTTTCTAGAAAAATCCGACAATTTAGTATAATGTTAAGAAATGTAGTGTTTGAAATAGCTTTTAGAGATTAAGATAGCGTTTTATAAAAAATTACTTAAACAGTTAATAGTTAAACGGTATTAAAATAGCTAACAACTATAAAAACAACTAATTTTACCGAATAAATCCTTAATTAATTTAGCCAATCAACCTAGCTTGATTAGACTCCTTTGTTTGCCCCCATAATGCAATAAGATGGTCACTTTTCAAGGAACTACCTATACTTGTGCCTAGATTATATAAACCCCAAATGGGATTTTGTTTTCAAATTCATAGGTAGCCAAGAAGGGCATTGTACTGTGTTTTAAACCACATAAGAAAAGGAGAGGGTCCGAATGATCAAGCATGCGCTATATCATCTGCAAATAATACAAGCTTTCTATGGGACTAGTTGTAGGTGCAGAAGGGTCAATTTTGTTAATGGCATTTCCCTTTAAAATAGACAAAAATCATAACATCGATGGCATGTAAACCTCATATTTCCAATGCAAAACTAAGAACTGTAGACCCACTCCCCAGTATTGGCTAGCTTCTTTGTTGTTTGTTCAACCACATGCCCCATGCAACTGTGCCATTAAGCCCATGTCCTCCATGGTATGCAAAATCATGGTAGGGCAATTGCCCTTCAAGGACGTGGGCCTCACAACTATGTACCATCAACTTGGTAACATCAATATCATTCCCAACCACCTTGAAAATGTGTTTGCAATGGAACAAAAACCATGGATTTATAGAACAAAATTAAAGTAGCTTTGTATAATAAGTCAGCCAGCCCATTTAACATTTAACTTTTAGCGTTTTATGAAACGCTACTAAAACAGCTAACAGCTAATTATGTTGAACAGACCCTAAGTCCAATCACTTAGTATACATGCTTTTTTTATTTCATTCTATCCCAAGTGAATCAAACAAGTTTTAGGAGTTGGTTCAATTAATTAATAGATTAAGATTCAATTTATTAGACTATTTTGGCGATATTTCCTTCCATGTAAATCATCCGATCATGCTTGTTTAACAAGAAATTAACTTGTAGACATAGAGAAATACATCTCATTTGGCAAAATCATGATTTCCCTGTTTATTTTTTTTTCTATGTTCAACTAAATTTTGTTGCTATTGATCCAAATCAGTGGAAAATAGAGAGAGATTCTTTTCTTTTTTTTTTAATAGGCTCGAACTATTTTATAAAAAGGATAAATAAATATGGATACAAGTTGGAGGTTGTTAGATTGCTATATATACATCGGTCGGCTACTCCATAGTCCATACACCCTAATCCTAGCACCTAAGCCTGAAATGAATATGTTGATAAAGCAAATATTCTTTTCTAAAACAATGAACAATGAACAATAATTTTTTACTGGATAATCCTGAGGCTTGTTTTGAAGCACTAAAATAGCAGTTGTCTGGTCAGTTTCCCCTAATGAATAAATGTTTTATTTTGACCCGAACCCAAACAGGAAACCTAATGAAACTTTTTTTAGAGAATTCCCTACCCAATACGTGTTTTTATTTCTCTGTCTTTGTCTGTGCTTTTTGTTTTAAAAATAGTAAAAGAAAAATCTGACTCGCAGCTGTTTGCATCCCTAGATATTGACCTTTAATAAGAAAAAAAAAAAGAAATAATATAAAACAAATTTATGGAATATGATAACATAGGCTTCAATGGGTTTTCTTTTTCAATTATCTCTTGTCTACGCAAACTGACCATTTCATTTCTTATGAATGGCATAAATATAGGCTCCACTGGTTTTTCTTTATTTTTTTTATTCTGACTTTGGGATGCAATGCAAATCACGAGTTAAACCTTTCCTTTATGTTAAAAAGAAAAAAAATACTGTTATTTTATTTCCATTAATTGAAAGTCAATATTCTTAGAGCGGGATAGTAATTGGTAGAACTCAATGAATCGAACCAGAATGATTAGTTCAATTTAGTTTAAAAAAATAATTAAATTTTAAGTTCTAATAGAGAAATTTAATTTCTTTAGCTTGATTTAGTATTTTAGAAACCCTAAAAAATAAGTGAAAATCAAAAAATCAAATCAAGTCAATTCAATTGCATAAATAATTTAGTTCAATTTTTTATTTTTTCAATATAAAAATTTGATTCATTTAATTACATTAATTCGATTTAGTTGGATTTAATTTAAATCTAACCTACCAAACACCCACATCGACTTCAATTAGTGTTAAAATAAATGAAACTGGCTAAGAAAAAGTATCTGAAGAAAAAACCCAACAACTAAAATGATATGACAGTAACGGAAGTTTGTTTGAGTGAAAAAAATCCAGGTTCTTTGAATAAAAGATTGAAATTATATCATTATGAAAAGATAAAATTTTCATTAGATCATTTCTCCTTATGGACATGACGCAAATAAAATTAAACTTAATCCATATATGTTGTACGGAAAAAAATCATTGGATAATAAAAATAAGCTACAATAATTATTGGATACATATATTAAGAAGAGCAATTATTGGATTATTATTGAGACACGACAGGAAATTGACTATATGGAACTCTTTGAGCACTATTAATTGTTTAATATGCTGATAAAAACAAGTAATTTAAGGACTAATAGGACAATAGAGTGGTGTAAAATGTCTCCTTGGTCCTCACCAAAAGAGAATTTTACCAAATAATGTCCCCTAAAGTAAAACTCAAATGGAAGGACTAGGGTTCTTGATTTTGACATGTCATCATCTAGCAAACTCTACTGTGGTTCAGGATTTGCCACAATTTACATTAATTAATTAATTAACTAAAAGTTTTGAACTAGCGTGGATCTTTAATTAGGTATATTTATATATGCATATAGTACAGCCATAATTTCATGTGAAGGAGGATAAAAAAAATAATTAAGATTAGGCTATTTTTTGAAAGATTTAAATACTCAAATTGCATTGACCTAAACATTTACTTGTTTACATTAATTCTTCTATTGGTATTTGTTTATGTGTATTTTTTTTTTAAACAATAGTTAGCCCTTAGAAAGTTGTAAAAGACATTTTAATGTTGCCCTAATTAAAGCTTTAAAGAAAGCATTCATGTCAAATTACCATGTTAATAACCAACGTTGGTTAGGATGGACTGGTTGAGACTCATTCTCTTTTAATTAAAAGTCTCCGGTTTGAGTATTGGATATGAAAATTACCATGTTGGGAGAGTCTCCCCCTATATAGACTCTGCAATGCTTGAACTAAACGTGGTCGGAGTCTGATGGACTTTCAGACACACTTGATTATTAAAAAAAAAAACACTTGAATAAATTAATTTAACACAATATGTCAACTTGTGATGAAAATTTAAGAGCATATATATGGATCTTTATATTTAAACTTCTGACTTTATTTCACTTTAAATAGTATTAATCCAACCAACACTCAGGAAGCCGCGTACATATATAGTTACGTGCCACCCGAAACAAGTTATGTTCTGTGAAAAAGATCGCATTAAGGATTGGACACAATGGTAGGTGGAGAAGCAGTCTATTGGTTCGGATTTTTATTTTTATTTTTTAAATTTTGGGTTCTGATTTTTGTACCTCTCATCTTAATTACAAAAAGAAATACTATTAATAATTAAATTGATCAAAGATATAATTGATATTTCACGCATATAAAGTAAATATAGGATTTTTTTTTTTCAATTTGAAAATAATTGGAATGGTAATTGGATGAAATAAGATAAACTTGGGTCTTTCAATTTTCTTTTTTAGTTTAAGGACACGAGAAGGTGATTTAAATCTCTTATTTATTAAACAAATATATCAATAAATAATTAGATCATCGGAAATGAATTATATACCAGGTGAATTTTATCTATAATATTAAGGGTCTAAAATTTGTAGTCGCCGTTAATATTTACCATGAGCAAAATAATTAAAAAAAAAAAGAATTATTCAACATATATGGAGTAAGATAAAATTTTCATCTATAAAAATTAGCTAAAAAATAATTATTGATATGTTTGACCATAATTTTAGATAAAGTTCAATGGGTACAAAGATAATTCTAGTAAGGAATAGGGATTGATTTGAAAATAATTAGAATGGTATTTTTTAAATCAAAAAAAAGACGAGGTATCATTAAATAAAATCATCAAGAATAAAATAAATAAATAAAATTAGGAGGGAGAGTAGCCGCTCCTTCTAAGTTAGGAGGACTTATATATTATTATATAGATACGGTAAATATTAACGGCTAGGAACCCTCAACTGTTTAGGGCTACGTCCGCGGGACAAATTTCGAATCATTTTTCTACTATTAAAAATAGTAGTTACACAAACAGAGTAATACAAAAATAGTGACACACAAAGTATTTCCCAAAAATACCCCAAAATAATCTCCTCACTATTTTTCTCTCCCTAGTTTTAGGAACCCTTCCTAAAACTAGATAACTAACTCTCTACATTTTTCTTTTGTATTTCTACTGTGTGTGTTGTTAGTGTGTCTCAACTGAGGAAAATCCTCTCTTATTTATAAGAGAGGAAATGTGAGAGCCGTGTGTGAGTTGGTTGCTAACCTTCTGCCAACCTTTTGCTTTTTCAAACAGCACGTTTTTTTTTCTTTTTTTTTTCTTTTCAAACTGTGTGGGTCCTAGTGGGCACGACCACAATAAATCTCCCTCTGCACACTCAAGTGGGGACATTAGCCATCATCATCCCTGCAGCTATAATCTATTAGATCTGCCCACCATCTTGTACCGCCGCTACAACTTTGCGGGACACGCCGCCCGACCTCCTTTTGTCGGGAAGACTTTCAACACAAGGCACCACCTGCAGATCTTTTTCCGGTCTTGGTCTTGTTGTTATACCTTAGTAATTTGGACTGCCACAACACGGCTCCCCCTGCAAATGTGATTAGATATCCTGATGTAGACTTTCTCGAGTCAACATCCTCAGCCATATCTGCATCGGTATAACCGACTAATACTGGCTTCTCATCTCCAAAGCATAAACATACTTTGGTTGTACCTCGAAGATACCTG
This sequence comes from Jatropha curcas, assembly GCF_041381405.1. Taxonomy (NCBI): domain Eukaryota; kingdom Viridiplantae; phylum Streptophyta; class Magnoliopsida; order Malpighiales; family Euphorbiaceae; genus Jatropha; species Jatropha curcas. The sequence continues at coordinate 32,159,981 of NC_143151.1, read as the reverse complement.
AAAATCCATTTCACTGCAGACACTAGCTCACTCTGCTCTGAGTCGCTGGCCATTGGATTTTCTGAGATATTGTCCACCTCTGCAAACATTGGCCCACTCTACTCTGAGTCACTGGCCACTGGATTTTCTAAGATATCGTCCACCTCTGCAAACACTTGCGCACTATGCTCTGAGTCGCTGGCAACTGTGTTATGTCTCTTGTCCACCTCTACAAACGCTGGCCCACTCTACTCTGAGTTGCTGGTCACTGGACTTTCTAAGATATCGTTCACCTCTGTAAACATTAGCCCACTCTGCTCTAAGTCGCTGGCAATTGGACTTTCTGAGATATTGTCCATCTCTGCAAACACTGGCCCACTTTGCTCTGAATCGCTGGCCACTGGACTTTCTGAAATATTGTCCATTTCTGCAAACACTGGCCCACTCTGCTTTGAGTCACTGGCCACTGCACTTTCTGAGATATTGTCCATCTCTGCAAACACTGGCCCACTCTGCTCTGAGTCGTTGGCCACTGGACTTTCTCAGATATCGTCCACCATTACAAACACTGGCCCACTCTACTCTGATTCCGCCTCGATTATTAGTATACGTGAATAGTAGCTGTGAATAGTAACAGTATACGTGAATAGTATCAGTACACGTAAATAGTAACTGTACACGTCAATAGTACTATGCGTGAATAGTGCTGGGCTTAAGAGTCACGGCTCAGCAACAGTAACGCCAATAATACTGTTCACCACCAACTTTGAGTTACTGTTTTACTATTCACCACTAAGTCGATACTATAATATCTTTCCGAGCGGACAGCACCAATAGACTCGTCGTAATTTTCTCGTCGTCGTGGTATATTTATTTTCAAAGTATATCCACGGATCCGGTACCGCTATCTGATCGGCTGGACCTACCGAAACCTTCGGCTTTGATACCAGTTGTTAGGAATCAGCTCTGATACCAGTTTTTGGGCATCAGCTCTGATACCACTTGTTGGCCCTTTCAACCAATTAAGAGAAAATTAACACAGCGAAATAATCACCATTGTGACACACAGAAATTTACGTAGTTCACCCTCAACTGTTTAGGGTTACGTCCACAAACTCCGAATCATTCTTCCACTATTAAAAATAGTAGGTACACAAAGAGAGTAATACAAAAATAGTGACACACAAAGTGTTTCCCAAAAACAACTCAAAATAATCTCCTCACTATTTAGTAACCCTTCTTAAAACTAGATAACTAACTCTCTAAATTTTTCTTTCGTATTTCTGTTGTATGTGTTGTTGGTGTGTCTAGGAGAGGAAATGTGAGAGCTCTCCATTTAGGTTGGTTGCAAACCTTCTGCCAACCTTTTGCTTTTTCAAACAGCACTTTGTTTTTTTTCCCCCTTTTTTTTTTCTTTTCATACTGTGTGGGTCCACTTGAGTGGGCACGACCACAACGGTATCAACTTTCTCTTTGGATTGAAGCTTGTGTAAACCATTTGTTGAGGTGACTTCCGCAGTTAGTGCAGGCGAGCGTCCTAGAGACTTACTGAGATGCTTGTGCTTAAGCAAATTGGTTGGAAAATCCATTCTTTCCATCAACCATTCTGGATGAGATGGATTATCTTCTTGGTTAAGCAAACTGGTTATTGGGTTTCGCTTCCCCCTTGATTTATGCTTACTCCTAAACTGAAGAAGACCTGTGATTTTTTCCTCAAGTCCAGCTTTGGGGTCTTCAACTGTCTGAATTTCTTCTGGATTAGCTTTTTCAGTATCTGTCATGGGCAATTCCAAGCTCCGAGAGAAGTATTTTTCTAGCTCTAGCTTATCAGATGGCAATTCAATGCTCATATTAAGACCGATTGTCTTTAACATTTCTTTAAGTAGCGTCTTATCTGTTCTACTCCCAATCTGTTCAATCATGTCTAAAGCTGTTTGTCCTTTATTATTCTGACAACCCACGTCCACTTTTGCGTTCAAGATGAACTCCACTAACTGAAAGTGAGTTTCAAAGAATTGGTATTACTCAACAATTCAAGTATAGAATGATACCAAAAAAGCACAAGTCTTCTTTTATGTTATGTTTTTATATTCCAACAAAATCTTTGTGCCTGTGATAAAATCAACAAGTGAAAGAATGATACCTGAAGGTTTCCTGTAGAAACTGCTAGATGAAGTATGGTGTTACCAGCTTGGTCTTGTTGGTGTAGAAGGTGAGATATATCAGAAACCTCTGCTAAAGAAATGATTAAATTATATCTATTGAATCTTACAGCAAGATGAAAAATTGTTTCTCCCTTCTTTGTGAGACAATGAAGCGAACTGGGAGAGGCAGAAATGAATTCTTCAAGGATTCTTAAATAACCATTAATCACGACCAAGTGCAATGCTGTAAACCCATAGTTATTGTACTGCAAAGCAAGGTGGATCAGCACTCAATAACATTTTAGTCATATGAAGCTATCCTCTGCTAGAAGCACAGTGCAAAGGAGAAAATCCATTCTTGTCGGTTTTTCGAGCAAAATTAGGCCGTGCTTGTAATATCTCCTTTACAATATCTGCAAAACTATATTGGTCATGAGCAAATGCAGAGATTTTCAAATAGTTGGGATTGGAGTTTATGAAATGAAATGATCATATTTTGACAATGAGATTGTATTCACCATTGTGGCCATTTGAGATTGCTACATGTAGAGGAATTGCATACACTGCATCCTCTTCATGTTCCATCAAACAGGACAGGTTCAACATGAGTTTCACTATATCAAGATGCCCTTCTTCACAGGCAAGTGAAAAGGCACTCTGGTTTTTCTTCGTTTCGCTTCGCAGCCACTAGTGGATCAATTTCTTGTAGTAGCTTTGTTACGACCTGGAAGTTCCCAAGACGACAAGCTGCATGCAATGGAGTCTCCTGATTTTCATTCACCGCTGCAACCAAATCTGGGCACAGCTTAACAATTGTCGCAACCAATTCTATATGGCCTACTCTTGAAGCCAAGTGTAACACCGAGTCCAAAGTTATGGGTAATCTTCGTTCAAGAACTCTTTTATCCTGCTGAGCTATTCTTTTAAATTCAACTATATCATTTCTCCAATTGGACTCAAAAAGCATTAGATCCATTTCCTTGAGCTTCTAGAAAATCGAGAACTCTATCGAAGACTGAAAAAGAAATAAAGAGGATATATTTTCAGATTGAAGTTTAAGCAAGCTCAGTTCTGGAAAGATATGACATGTTTAGTGATTTTACAAATTTTTATATAACTTGCTAGTTTCAAGAAATGGACATTCATTTCCGTTAAAGTTCCAGGCATCTCCAAGAAACTTTGTTCTTTTGGTCCAACCTAACTCTTTGCCAAATGGGCCCAAACATTTTGACTTTAATGTTCAAATGGGTCCAACCTAAATTTGGGCTAGTTTTGGGGGAAATATGCGTACATGGAGTCATGATTCATGAAACTCGAAACATATTTTAAATATGGGGCAAAAATGTAACTTTAGATCCGTCCTATCCTCAACATTTTCAAGAAAGACTATGGAATTTACCATTAAGGGGCCCAAAAAATGTTTTTCCTGGAAGCAAAGCCAGCCAGTCCTCTCCCCATCTCTGAGAGGTACAACTTTTATCTCTTGAGATTCTAGGAAAGAAGGCATCAACTGAGACGGAAGGTGACTTGGAAATTTCTATACAAGTAGTACCATTTCATTTTTTTTTTTTTAAATATATATATATATATATATATTTGGGCTTCTTAAAGCCCAAATATAGATTTAGAGAAAAATAACTGGACGACCTGTCGTTGGAGAGTGGAGATAGCGGCCACCGCTAAATTAGGATTTGAGTACGGAAGTTTTGAAAATGATGACTTTTCTCTCGTCGCTCTTGAATGACATGGAAAAGTTTCCCTCGTCGCCAGAGAAATCCATCGAAAGCACTTGTCGTACGGAGTCAGCAGTCGTTCTCTCTATCTCCACCACTGCTCCACCATCAACCCAACCGGTAATGCTCTCGATCGCGTCCATCAATTTGAATGTAATTGTCAATGGTGATGTATGATTATGGAATTGCTATTATAAACTGTGCCTTCATTTTTGCTCATGTCTAGTTACCTCAAAAACCATAGTTCTCTAAAGTCTATGAAAATAACCAAGTAATGCAATTTTTTTTTTCTATTTATGTACTTTTTTTTGTTGATATAATTCTTGTGAAGGGTTAGTGATACCGATAAAAAGCGTGGAGGTATGAGATTAAAACTAAACGATGAGGCAAACTGAACAATGCACATACAGAAAGAGACAGAAAATGATGACTAATGAGAAAGGTGTCTGAAGAAGGATTCCAACATGACAAGAACCAATTGCTTTATTCCTTACAATTAAAGTCTAATGCTTGGTATTGGGTTTTTGTGAAAGACTTTATTGTTGAATTGGGTATTTCAATACAATCAAAATGAGTAATATCCTCGCTCATAATTAGTCTCAATATCTGATTCTGGAATTTTGAGTTTCCGTTCATCCATATCTCTCCTTCCATTCTTCTCTGACCTCCTTTGCTTTTTCCTCCACTTCTGCTCAACAAGCATCACCAATATCCCAATAAAAGTAATTGACAGTATAGCAGCACCCACTAACAATACAATGACAGGCATCCATTCTGTCCCTCGAACAGGAGACATTATCACCCATGAGGCTGCCAGGTAAGCTGCTCCCATGAATGACACTGCTAACCACATTATCCTATCTGCAATTTTCAGTATTCTCTTCTGTGTTTTTCTTCGAAAGGGTATGATCCTCACTAGAATAAGAACCATGGAAAGAGATGTGAACAACGCAATAGTGTTAGTTATTGCAAAAACCTTAAAACCTGCAGTTCTTGCTAGAATTGACTTCCCTTTCATAATTCCTTCCTGGTAAACACCACCAGGAGGACTTATCCCAGCAGTGAAAGTCACTGCTGCAATCAAAGTAGCAACTAAAATGATTGTGTTTCTCGCATTTTGCAGTGCCTCTTCATGTATTTGTTCCAGGCCACTAATGTCTTCAGTGAAGTCCATCTTCCTTGTGCTGCCACGTTTGTCCTTTTGTTTTGTAGCATTGCGTTTTGCTTTCAATCTTCTTCTTCTTTCACCAACTAGATGTTGTTGAGGTGATGAATAGCTTGCATGAGATATATTAGGCTCTTGATCTTCATGTGATGAATTGTTTGTAGGAGATAAGATAGGCTCTGAATCGAAATTGTCTGCTTCTCTTTCATCATCCGCTGGCTTTGTATCAAAATCGGACACTTGTTTTTCATCATCCGTTGCTCTAACAACATCATTGGTTTTTGATAAAATTTGTACTCCCTTGTTACCACCTGCATTGATTAATAAGGTTTGAATAACGCCTCTATCTCGATTAAACCTGTTCCGGTAAAGCATGCCAAGCGCTGTAAGTTTTTTATTGTTCTGGGCATTCACATCTATATTCGTTTCCTTGATCAAGTACTCTGCAATCTGAGACAAACATATATTAACTTAACATAACAACTTATTGATTGTTACTATTATAGTTTCTTATATACGTAATAACAAGTAATTGTTAAATACCATTTAATACATCCTAATTTCATACCGCAGGGTTGTTTTCACATGCGAGATGTAAGACGCTGTTACCCGATCCATCTGTAGAGTATAAGAGATGATAAATACTTGATTTCTGCAGTAGGAAAACGAAAGAATCCTTGGATGCTGAACTTTGTTTTGCGGATAAGTGAAAAACTGATTGCTTAGTATCTCTGGTGAGCAGTTTGAAAGCGGATGGAGCTTTTTTCCAAAATTCTTCAAGAAATAGAACATCCCCCCTCATCACTGCCAAGTGCAATGCTGTGTAGCCATCTTTATTATACAACCTGTGTGTTTGTCTGCTGCTCTTTCCAATTAATAGCTGCACCATACGTAAGTTTCCTTTGATACAAGCACAATGTAGTGGTGAATTTTCATTTTTGTCAATCTTTTGGGCTAACTTTGGGACCTTTTTCAACAGGATGTCCACAATATCTGCATAACAACAGTTGTAATTAATAATATATACAAGTTAGTAGCAGAGCTAGTGAATGAAATAAGGTAAAATAAGAGAAAATTTTCATGGTGATCACAACTTCTTTTTCCCACTAATTAATTCCTATAAAGTAAAATTGATTGTACAAATTCTTGAACCTGTATATTTCAGCAAAACTGCAACATGAAGACAAGTCTGATCAAAACCATCAACTTGAATCAACTGAGGCCGCTGCAAAAGGAGTTCCACCAGCTCAAGATGCCCATGGCGACAAGCCAAGAAAAGTGGAGTCTGGTTCTTTTTATTAATCTTATTATGTGCGGCTTTGACATTGACACCAAGCAAAAGCTTTAACATTTCAGGATTGCAATGGCGACAGGCTAAATGAAATGGAGTGTCGCCTTTTCCATCCTGTGCTGCAACCAGTTCAGGACACAGCTCCATAATTCTCTTAGCTACTCCTAGGTGTCCATACATTACAGCAAAATGTAACGCTGTATCTTCTGTCTTCTGCTCAAGAATTGCTTTATCTCCTTCGACCAGCTCGTGAAAAGACTGCATGTCATCTTCAACAATTGCTTTAACAAGCCTTCTATCCATTTCGTTTCTGTTTCTAGTATTTGTGTTTAATCCTTATTAATTGCTTCTCTTGTCATAAACACAAGATCATATAGGACCTCCTTTCTTTTCTTTTCCCTTTTTTTTTTTTTTTTTTTTTTCAATTTCTCAAGTCAAACACCAATAAAATCAGTCAATGTATTAGGTGATAAAAAAAACATTAATTTGCATTATATGAAGGTTCCTACATTCCCTTTCACATTAATTTGTTCACATGTCACCATCACCCACTAATTAGTGTTTGATATCCATTAATTATTGTTTGATCCAATGTTGACCGAGGACGACCCCGACTCCGATAGGTACTTGGCCTTTCCTTAAATTTAATTTGCGAAAAACACTTAATGACAGTTGTTAATGCATTGATTAAGAATAATAACTCAAAGACTTGTCCTCATTCTGGTCACCTTTTGACAAACTAAAGTAAAATCCAAGCTGGTTGGTTGAAACTTTTTCCTTAACCAGCTACCATCCCGCGTTAAGATGCTTCGACTGATTTTATTCTAATTTATTGAGAAATTCATAGCTTTTATTTGAAAATGCCATGTTTAATGTATTGTTGAATTGGGTATTTCAATACAATCAAAATGAATAATATCCTCGCTCATAATTAGTCTCAATATCTGATTCTAGAATTTTGAGTTTTTGATGCAGAACGGTTACGTGAATGAGAATAACGATTATACTCTATCAGGAGTTTTGATCAATAACGTATAATCTGACGACTAAAATAGAGAATTAAAACTTTCAAGAAGTTTATTGATATCAATAATAATCAAAGATGATCCATGTTCTTAATACAAAATAACCTATTTATAGGTTTAGTTTTTAAAACATTAAAACCCTAAAATAACACAAAAATGTAACTAGATAAAACCTTAGTAAGGAGGGCGGCACGGGCATGCTGGACAAAGCACGAGCGTGCCTGAACTCTCAAAGGCTAGCACAGGCGTGTTTGGCATGACAGAGTGTACCGGAACACGAAACGTAATTGGACCCATTGGCACGGGCGTCCTAGGACTTCCAGAGGCTAGCACGGTAGGCTAGCTGTGACACTGGCGTACATGTGCTTCTTGGTTTTGGGCATGTCTCTCGTCCTGAACTTCTAGAGTCTAGCACAGGCGTGCTGGAGATAGCACGACCTTGCTCCTTTTTCTTGGTTTTGCATCGATCCAAATCTTCCATATATTTAACCGCCAGTTGCTCCGCATCAGTTTCCTATCATCTATATCTCTCCCTTCTTTCTTCTCTGTCCTTCGATGCTTTTTCCTCCGTTTCTGCTCAACCAACATCACCAATATCCCAATAAAAGTAATTGCCACTATCGCAGCAGCCACTAACAAAACAATGACAGGCATCCATTCTGTCCCTCGAACAGGAGAAATTATCACCCATGAGCCTGCAAAGTAACCTGCTCCCATGAATGACACTGCTAACCACATTATCCTATCTGCAATTTTCAGTATTCTCTTTTGTGTTTTTCTTCGAAAGGGTATGATCCTCGCTAGAATAAGCACCATGGAAAGAGATGTGAAAAATGCAATAGTGTTAGTTATTGCAAAAACCTTAAAACCTACAGTTCTTGCTACGGTGGACTTCCCTGTCATAGTTCCATCCTGGTAAACACCACCGGGATGATTTATTCCGGCAGTGAAAGTCACTGTCGCAATCACAGTAGCAACCAAAATGATTGTGTTTCTTGCATTTTGCAATGCTTCTCCATGTATTTGGTGCAGATGATTAATGTCTTCAGTGAAGTCTATTGTTAGCAAGCTCGTCCAGGTGTACAAGAGGTTCACCCATGGACAGAAAGCTAAGTCAGTCAAGTCCAGCAGTTAGCTTCTTTTCTGTTTTGTCTGTCCAGCAGTTAGTTTCTATTCTGTTTTTCTATTTTTCCCATGTTCTGTCATGTGTTTGCTTTCCCTAAGTTAGTGGGTGGTTTACCAATTCCACTAAGGCAGTAACTTCCTTATTTGTAGAGGCAATTACTTATATTTCTATTTTTAATCTTTCATTTTTGTTAATGAAATTCAGTTTGAACTTTCTACAGTTTTTGAGACTTAAACTCAAGAGGTTTTCAGGGTCCCTCTATTGAGCCTGAACGTCTACAACCATAGGTCGCAGTAAACGCCCTTCGTCATCCCAATCACCCACCAATCCCTCATCCCATCTCCCCATAACTAGATCCTTATCTAGGGACCATAACAAATTGGTATCAGAGCCAATAGTTATGGGAGACTCAGTTTCAGAACAACTTACCAAACTCCTCCACATTGTCCTAGCCGAGCAGCAAGCCAACCAAGCTCGACAAGAGAAGGTGGACCAAATACAAGCCAAGCTTGATGCAATTTCTCTGGATTTGGAATCCTGTAAAAGAGGAATGTCTGCTGGTGCTGAAAGTCATTCCAAGGGCCGCAAAGATAAGGGAATTTCTGGTATATTTGTTTCTGAATCTACTGGAGGAAACACGATTGTACCGAAATTTACCAAACTTAACTTCCCTCGTTTCAATGGGCTTGAAGACCCCCTGATTTGGTTAAGCCGCTGCGGTCACTTTTTCCGTCATCAATCCACCCCGGAGGAAGAGAAAGTCAGCTTGGCTGCCTATCATTTAGAGGGGGCAGCATAGCTTTGGTACATGCAATTATTGGAAGATATGACGGGTCCCACGTGGGAGGAGTTCAGCCACCAGTGTAATCTTCAGTTTGGACCACCTGTTCGTAGCAACAAATTGCGGGAATTAGCCAAACTCAAACAATGGGGATCCATAGCGGATTATCAAACTAAATTTGAGAGTTTGGTATCTCGTGCCGGCACACTTACCCAATTCCAAAAGGTACAATTGTACCTTAGTGGGCTGCAGGAAGCAATTGCTGTGGAGGTTGAATTAAATCAGCCCAAGGATTTGGTGACAATAATGAGCATGTCCCGTTTGTATGAACGCAGGTTGTCTTCCAAAATCTCAAATTTTCGTGATACCAGAAAGGAAACAGCAGTGACAAACATAAGGCCTACCCGTTCTGTGAAAACATTAACCAGAGAAGAGATGGAGGATAGAAGAAAGAAGGGCCTTTGCTTAAATTGTGATGAAGCTTTTGTGCAGGGACATCAATGCAAAAAACTCTTCTGGATTGAATTAGTTGAAGGAGAGACTGAAAATGCAGTGGCTGAATTCCATGAAGAAGAATTCCCTCCAGAGATCTCATTGAATGCAATCACGGGAATCAGAAACCCTCAAATGATGCGTCTAGAAGGAAAGTGGAATGGGTAATCAGTTCCACCTCAAATATCCAAACTTTGCGTTTGAGGACAAACGCCTTGTGGAGGAGGGGAGTAATGTTAGCAAGCCCGTCCAGGTGTACATGGACAGAAAGCTAAGTCAGTCAAGTCCAGCAGTTAGCTTCTTTTCTGTTTTGTCTGTCCAGCAGTTAGTTTCTATTCTGTTTTTCTCATGTTCTGTCATGTGTTTGCTTTCCCTAAGTTAGTGGGTGGTTTACCAATTCCACTAAGGCAGTAACTTCCTTATTTGTAGAGGCAGTTACTTATATTTCTGTATTTAATCTTTCATTTCTGTTAATGAAATTCAGTTTGAACTTTCTACAGTTTTTGAGACTTAAACTCAAGAGGTTTTTAGGGTCCCTCTATTGAGCCTGAACGGCTGCAACCATAGGTCGCAGTAAACGCCCTTCATCATCCCAATCACCCACCAATCCCTCATCCCATCGCCCCATAACTAGATCCTTATCTAGGGACCATAACATCTATCTTCCTTGTGCTGCCACGAGGCCTACTTAGCTGATGTCTACTTAATGAGGTAATGGGTTTTACTTTGGATCTTCTTCTCCTTCAATGTGGTTGAGGTGATGGATAGCTTGCTTGAGATAAGACAGGCTCCTTTTCAAAAACTTGACCTTCATTTGATGAATAACTTGTAGGAGATAAGACAAGCTCTGACTCGAAACCGGCCACTTCTTTCTTGTCATCTTCTTTTGCTCTAACTACAGCAAGATTGTTTTTTGATAACATCTCTCTCCTCCTTTTGCCACCTGCACTAATTAATAAAATTTCAAGAGCTTCCTTATCTTCACCAATGTCCTTATTCTGGTCAAGTATGTCAAGGGCTGTGAATTGTTTGTAGTTCAAGGCATTCACATCCAACATCTCATCTTCCTTGATCAAGTACACTGCAATCTGATTCAAAACAACACTCAATCATTAAGTTAAAAAATAAATAAATAATAAAATAACATAAACCTTCACTTTATTTCAGAACCTTGTAGTTGTTTTCACAAGCGAGATGTAAGACTGTGTTACCCAATTCATCTTTGTAATATAAGAGGTGAAGAAGACTTGGTATGTGTGCCAAGAAAAAGAAAACGTCTTCAGGTTCTGATCTGCGTTTGGTTGCTAAGTGAAATACTGATTGCTTACTATGTCTCGGAAACTTTTCGAAACTAGATAGAGCTTTCGCCTGAAATTCTTCCAGAATTTTAACATTCCCATTCATCACCGCCAAGTGTAATGGCGTGTAGCCATCATTATTATACCACCACCAGTGTGTATCTTTGCTGCCTTTTTGAAGCAGTAGCAGCACCATTTCTAGGCTTCCGTTGATACAAGCGCAATGAAGTGGCATATTTTCATTTTTGTCAATCTTTTGGGCTAAGCTTGGAAGCTCATTCGATAACACTTCAACAATATCTGTAGTATAAAACTTCTAATTAACTGATGCTCAGATTTAGTAATGAGCAACGCGACAGCTTTCTTGCCAAAAGAATTGAATTGAATATATAATTTACTTTAAGAGGTCGGAAGCTAAAATTATTTGGTTGAATAAATACCTATATGTCCCTTCATTACAGCAACATGAAGACAAGTTTGACCAAAACAATCGATTTGCACCAAATCAGGCCGCTTCAAAAGGAGTTTGACCACCTCAAGAAACCCATTGAAGCAAGCCAAGAAAAGCAAACTCTGGTTCTTTTTGTTAACTTTATATGCTGCCTCTGGATTGACACCAAATAGCAGCGTCAACATTTTCCATGGCCCACGGTTTTAGTTATACGCCTGTAGCCGTTTCGAGTGGCTATCGATATAATATTTTATGTAATAAATATTTTATTATTAATAAAAAATATTTATTTTATCTTTTATATTTTATTATTTGAATCTTGGTAAAAGATAAAATTTATGAAACAATACTGCTTGTGGTTGTAATTATAAGTTTTATATTTGCATTAAAGCAATATTTTTAAATATTTCTGATCAATGTTCTCCTCATTATTGGATAACGAGTAGAACTGTTGAGATTGGTGCATATTTTGCTCTTTCCTTAGAGAAACAGCTGCCCAAATAAGCTGAAATATATGTGATATCTAAAACTAATATGTAGATGCTTGTCATTTAAACAAGTCCATTGAATTTACCTGCATGAAAATTTCATATGGAGAGTTACATGTGTCTGTGGAATACTCAAATAATGATTGTGTAAATAATCCTTTGACTTGAAATTACTAAGCTATTTTATATGGGGAAGATTATTTTTTTATTCTTCATTCACATTATTCATTACCTGAATAATAAGCAATGATTAATTAAACATAGTAGGAACTGTATGGAGATACTTGTGTGATTAAGAGATGATCCATCACCCTAGGTAAATCAGGAAAAATGTTCTAATTGTTCTCTACTAGTATTGATTAAGAAATCATTGCGCAAGGTAGAATGAAATTAGTAAATTAGATTTGAAATTTCATTCAAACAATCAATAACTAAGATTAAGAGAACCAATATTATATAGTAAAGCAGACACACTCTATGCCTAATTACTAAATTAGAATATTAATGATGAAGGGATATTAATTATACTGATAAATCATGCACTGAAAGGTTAAGTCAAACCACTTTGACTTTCTAAATATTTGGATAGTTTTGACATGTTGCTAGACAATGTATTTGACCTTTAAATACTAATTAATTAGTTTAATTTATATTTGTTACCAACATATTTAGAACCTAGAAGATCACACACACAAGAATGGGTATGAGAAAGTAAAAACAAGAAATCAAATCAAGTATAACTTGATTACAAATTAGTTTTGGGACATTAAAGGGAAAATTGTAATTTATATTTAATTAAGTATTGACTTACTTGATTTATGTCTAAAATTTCTTAAGATAAATTTTAGATTAAATAAACCTAATATTTTAATTATGATTTATTTATTTAAATAGTTAGATAAATAAATATAATTGATTAAATTGAAAATCCTATTACTATGTGTATTATGATTTATTTATTTAAATTGTTTAAAGAAATAAATAGGCACATATATATTTTAATTATAATTTATTTATTTAAAATGTTTAAATAAATAATTATAATTTATTTATTTATAACCTAGGTTCATACGTAAAGTTTAAGATATAGTCTAAACACTAGTTGTTGCTCATAGCTATAAAACTAAAACACAAAGCCTATCATAGCTAGCACAATCATACGATGTAATCTCTCAACCATTTAAAATAGTTTTAAAATTTTTGATTTGCATTCTGTGCTGCAACCATTTGAGGACGCCACTCGATGATTATCTTGACCAATTCAGGGCGTCTATACATTAAAGCAAAGTCCAACACTGTGCTTGATGTGTCGTTTGTTCGTCGATCAAGAATTGTATTGTCTTCTTCGATCAGCTCCAGGAAAGTCTCTGCATCATTTTCAACAATTGGTTTAACAAGCCTTGTATCCATTTCCTTTCAGTTTCTAATAGTAACTGTTACGAAAAAAATAGATTTATGATGTGATATAACTCCATAAAAGCTAGCTTTCTTTCTTCCTTTGTTTTTAACATGGAAATTGGAAGTCAACACCCATTAAGTCAACTTTAACGTGCAAGTTCCTGCAAATATCTTCGACCATTAGCTGTTCACGCGCCAAGACCATCATCTTTCACTAGTTATGATATTTGGTTCTCTTAATTATTTTCTTAATCACTCTCTAAAATTTGACTTATATTTGTAACAGAGAATGTCGTATGGAACCACAAGCTTTGATACACGTTTACGACTTGTAAATTTTTGTGTTCGAAGAAAAGTATGTAGTATTGCTTCTTCTTAGCATCTTCAAGGAACGTAGCTGAGCGTAAGAAGAACTATGCATAACACATCCTACTGCTTGCATTTCCAATGAGTTTTTATTAGTCTACAAAATGGGCCCCAAACCATTTTGGGCAAATAAAACTTTTCCACACTCTCAATAGAGAAGCAATTAAGAAGCTCAGGCCCATACCACTCACAACATAGTCGATATTTTGGGCCCGAAACCATTAAAATGGGCTGAAATTTGTTGTTGCTCAGAAATCCCTTTTCACTGTCTATAGCAATTATTTGCAACTTGTCTTTATTTAGCTTTTTTGTTATTTTTCTTTTTTCTCTCTATTAATTAACCATGAAACAAACATCAACTGCTGCTTTAGTCTAGTTATTATTACTAACAATGATAATATCTATTAGCTTTTAACTCTTAGCAGTTAACTATTAGCTTTTCGCTGATAATTGTTTATATAATAATTTAAATTAAAAGTGTTCGGTAAACATAATTATTTAATTAGATATTTAATTTAAAATGAAGAAAAAAAGAGATTAGGTATTTAAAATTCGAAGTAAAAATAGATCTAATTGTCAAAAAATTTAATTAATCTATATGAAACGTTAAATGTTAGAGTATGTTAATATTTCATATAAAAACTCACTCAATCCCTTAAAAACTATTAGAAAAACTATGTAATCAAGGTATAATTGATAAATATAGAATTTTGACTTGGTCAAAATTCTAAAAGTCAATTCAAAAATGATTGTCGAAAGAGGGTTCAGCTAAAAGCTGTTGCGGAACAAGGCCGAAAACATGACGTAGAACAATACCTAAAATTTATTTCTTTTAAAAAAAAATGAAAACAAATTGAGCTATCATCCACAGAAGCATGTATGCTGTGTTGAATATCTAGAAAGCAAGAAGGGGACACTAAAGCTTTATCTTTCGGGAAACATACAAAAGGGGCACACGTTACTAAATTTGTCTCCATTCCTTCATTTTCAAAAAGATCCATCACGTCGGCTACCATAATCATTAGAGCTTAATTGTTTCTTAAATAAATAGATAATAACATAAACAAGCAATTAACAAATCCAAATCAATCAAAACCCAATTCCAATATAAGATAATAGCATTAGTTACCATTACCGGACACAATTATGTTAAACAAAGAATATATTATCATGCATATAGTGGGTTTTTTAATTAATCCAAATGGGTTATTTTCAACAAATCAATTTCAGTTAAGTATATATATGCTGTTAATCACAATCCCTAATTATTTAAGTAGATCCAATTACTAAAACTCTCTTCCATAAGAAACTTCTTCCAACCAACCAACTTGGGTTGAATCAAGATTAATCATGCACAATTTGTCTTATCCATTTAACAACATAATTTAGCTATAGTAATACAATAATATGACATACTACCCACCTTAATGTATACTTAGAGGCAATAAAACACAGCCTAAAAGGGGATTAAGCCAGCAAATTAATGACATTACATTTTACCAACTAGGGTTTTGATTTTGCCATTTCCTTGCATCTAATTAAGCTTAAATGATGCAATTATGCAAATAGAGATACCCAAAGAGATTAAGATTTTTGAATTTGGTATAAAAGGAGCAATCGTTATACGAATTTAGTGGCATATGTACTCAATAATGATAATGTAGAAAATGTCAAGCACTGAGGCTAGGATAATTGGTGCTAAATAGCTGCTCCTTCCTTTAATTTCCATTTGGGTGGAGCACTAAGGCAGTAGGGCTGGGTACATTTTGGTAAAGCCAACCCAACTCAATTTACATTCAATTTAAAAAATAAATCTAAATTCATAAAAAAAATTAAAAACTAAATCAACGAAATTGATTCGATTGATCAATTTGATTTATTTTTGTGCATAATAAATTAGTTTAATTTATTTTCATTTTAAAACTTTTAATTTAATTCGATTTGGCTCGAAGAGAATCCAATTAATTGAATTTTCATCTTTATTTTAATTTTATATAAAAACTATTTATCTATATTTAATGCATGAATAGTTCTATATATGAAACAATAATTGAATGTCATATTAGAAAAAATGTTACAATTTTTTACTAATTTATCATTTCTTTTCCAATAAATTATTATTAATAATAATTTAATTTATATTAAATAATTGGGTATATAGACTCATCTATATTACCTAGCATAAGTAAGTTATTTTCTTCTTTGCCAACCTTGGGGCACCACAGCCACCCTACTGGCCCCGCCCAGCGTCTTAAACCACATAAAAAAAGAACACGTGTTAAAGCTGAACGCAAGTGAACGGTATTCATTCAATACTTCAATTACCTTGTGAAATATCTGAAATGCCCCTCAGTATGTAGAGATTAGATAATTGTGACAATAATGGCACGACTCACGAGGCTGCGTGGGCCACAACGTGACATGTAGTTTACGCAACTAAAAAATTTCCCCTATTTATTGAGAAATTAATGGAGATCTCGAATTTAATCTATCTGTAATTTTAATTTTCAATCAAATTAATTTTAATTAAATGACAATCTGAACAAAAATTAATTATTATTTTCCTTGTTTTATATTTCTTTGTTAAAAATTTATGAATTTATAAATAAAATATGTATACTTTTCGATCCGCGTATATAAATATTTCATATTCAAAACTTCTTATCTCCATCACATTTCACTTTTCTTCCTTTCTGTTCTAAATATTCCATGTTTTTCAATTTTTTTTCTTTGCTGTCTTAAAATGTAGCATTCACATTAATAAAATAAAATTCTATAATATCAAATACAAACATACCTAACCTATTTTATATGAAAACATAATTCAATTCGAAAATCTATTTAAGTAACTTTTGAGAATGAAAAATAGTGAACCAGATATTTAAATACTATGTCTTTGTAAAAAAAAAAAAAAAAAGAAAATCTGGATTAGAATACATGTATAATGTATTTATAAAAAAAACAAATATTTCAAAGAACTGAAGAATTTTCTTCGAGGATAATATGCACGCCCAGTGGGACTCGAACCCACAATCGCCT
Organism: Jatropha curcas; assembly: GCF_041381405.1. Lineage (NCBI taxonomy): Eukaryota > Viridiplantae > Streptophyta > Magnoliopsida > Malpighiales > Euphorbiaceae > Jatropha > Jatropha curcas. The sequence goes on along the minus strand of NC_143151.1, from coordinate 32,143,205 downwards.
GATTAGAAGTCAGACGCCTTATCCATTAGGCCATGGGCGCTAATTAATAACATTATTTTTGATGATATTATCCTCACTACATTCGCAATGTTATTCCTCCCTCCCTGTGGGAAACTTCGAATTCTAGAAGACAACAGATCATGCTGTTGCGATCCAACTAAATTTTTATTTTAGAAGATCTTATTGAGGTTTTAAATTTTTCATTACAGGGATTAAGATTTGAATCTTTTTTGGTGGAGTGAATAAAATGAAAAAAGAAATTAAGCAACTTATCCACTTAAAAATTAATAAATAAAAAAAAAAAGAAGAAGATAAATGGGAATGCCAATAGTGTTTGACAAGAGGCACTAAATAAAGCATTTATTATAAGGGCAACAAACAAGTAAATTGATTCCAGCTGGATATATATATATATATAGTATATTAAGGGCCTCAAAATTCCAAATGATTAATTCATCTTAACCACCATTTCAGATTCATTACATTGGACTTTGGCTAGCTCAAAGTTTCTAACTTGACAAGACTCAGCAAGGCAGCTTAGCATTCATATATGCATTTTAGGGCAGCCCCACCGATTGGATTGCAAACTACTTGGCTGCCTAGATTCATTTTATCTCCTTTCTTGAAAAATCTTACAATTTAGTATAATGTTTAGAAATGTAGCATTTGAAATAACTTTTAGAGATTAAGGTATCGGTTTATAAAAAAATTACTTAAATAACTAATAGTTAAACAATATTAAAATAGCTAACAATTATAAAAACAATTAATTTTACCGAATATATCCTTAATTAATTTAGCCAATCAGCCTAGCTTGATTAGACTCCTTTGTTTGCCCCCCATAATGCAATAAGATGGTCACTTTTCAAGGAACTACCTATACTTGTGCCTATATTATACAAACCCCAAATGGGATTTTGTTTCAAATTCATAGGTAGCCAAGAAGGGCATTGTACTGTGTTTTAAACCACGTAAGAAAAGGAGAGGGTACGAATGATCAAGCAAGTGCTATATCATCTGCAAATAATACAAGCTTTCTCTGGGACCAGTTGTAGGTGTAGAAGGGTCAATTTTGTTAATGGCATTTCCCTTTAAAATAGACAAAAATCATAACATCGATGGCATATAAACCTCATATTTCCAATGCATAACTAAGAACTGTAGACCCACTCCCCAGTATTGGCTAGCTCATTTGTTGTCTGTTCAACCACATGCCCCATGCAACTGTGCCATTAAGCCCATGTCCTCCATGGTATGCAAAATCATGGTAGGGCAATTGCCCTTCAAGGACGTGGGCCTCACGACTATGTACCATCAACTTGGTAACATCGAATCATTCCCAACCAACTTGAAAATGTGTTTGCAATGGAACAAAAACCATGGATTTTTTTCTCATTTTTCTTCATTTCAAATATTTTTCTTCTTTTATATTTAAAGTTGTATTGCTCAGCAGCTTTTTAATTAGCTGTTTACAGTGTTTTATTACATAGCATTTAAATTAGTTCTTAGAAATTAAAATAGCTTTTTATAATAAGTCAATTTATTTAACATTTAATTTTTAGCGTTTTATGAAACGCTACTAAAACAGCTAACAGCCACCAAAACAGCTAATTTTGTTGAACAGACCCTAAGTCCAATCACTTAGTATACATGCTTTTTTTTTATTTCATTCTATCCCAAGTGAATCAAACAAGTTTTAGGAGTTGGTTCAATTAATTAATAGATTAAGATCAATTTATTAGACTATTTTGGAGATATTTCCTTCCATGTAAATCATCCAATCATGCTTGTTCAACAATAAATTAACCTGTAGACATAGAGAAATACATCTCATTTGGCAAAATCATGATTTCCCTTTTTTTTTTTCTTTTTCCTCTATGTTGAACTAAATTTTGGTGCTATTGATCCAAAACAGTGGAAAATAGAGAAAGATTCTTTTCTTTTTTCTTTTTTTAATAGGCTCGAACTATATTATAAAAAGGATACAAGTGGGAGGTTGTTAGATTGCTATATATACATCGGTCGGCTACTCCATACACCCTAATCCTAGCACCTAAGCCTGAAATGAATATGTTGATAAAGCAATTATTCTTTTCTAAAACAATGAACAATGAAAAATAATTTGTTACTGAATAATCTTGAGGCTTGTTTTGAAGCACTAAAATAGCAGTTGTCTGGTCACTTTCCCCTAATGAATAAATTTTTTATTTTGCCCCGAACCCAAAAAGGAAACCTAATGAAACTTTTTTTAGAGAATTCCCTACCCAACAAGTGTTTTTATTTTTATTTTATTTCTCTGTCTTTGTCTGTGCTTTTTGTTTTAAAAATGGTAAAAGAAAAATCTGACTCGCACCTGTTTGCATCCCTAGATAGATATTGAGCTTTAATAAGAAAAAAAAAAAAAAGAAATAATATAAAACAAATTTATGGAATATTATAATATAGGCTCCACTGGTTTTTCTTTTTCAATTATCTCTTGTCTACGCAAACTGACCATTTCATTTCTTATGAATGGCATGAATATAGTCACAAGTTTACTTTGCTTTTTCTTTTTTTTTTTTTTTTAATTCTGACTTTGGGATGCAATGCAAATCACGAGTTAAACCTTTTCCTTTTTGTTAAAAAAAAAAATATACTGTTAGTTTATTTCCATTAATCGAAAGTCAATATTTTTATGATGGGATAGTAATTGGTACAACTCATTGAATTGAACCAAAACGATTAGTTCAATTTAGTTTTAAAAAATAATTAAATTTTAAGTTCTAATAGAAAAATTTAATTTCTTTAGCTTGATTTAGTATTTTAGAAACCCTAAAAAATAAGTGAAAATCAAAAAATCAAATCAAGTCGATTCAATTGCATAAATAATTTAGTTCAATTTTTTATTTTTTCAATATAAAAATTTGATTCATTTAATTACATTAATTCGATTTAGTTGAATTTAATTTAAATCTAACCTACCAAATACCCACATCGACTTCAATTAGTGTTAAAATAAATGAAACTGGCTAAGAAAAAGTATTTGAAGAAAAAACCTAACAACTAAAATGTAACGGTAACGGAAGTTTGTTGAGTGAAAAAAATTCAGGTTATTTAAATAAAAGATTGAAATTATATCATTATGAAGGGAGAAAGAGCGTGTCTCCTCATAGCCTGACACGACGCAAATAAAATTAAACATATTCCAAATATGTCGTACCGAAAAAAATAATTGAATAATAAAAATAAGCTACAACAATTATTGGATACATGTATTAAAGAAGAGCAATTATTGGATTATTATTGAGACACGACAGGAAATAGACTATATGGAACTCTTTGAGCACTATTAATTGTTTAATATGCCAATAAAAATACGTAATTTAAGGACTAAAAAGACAATAGATTAGTGTAAAATGTCTCATTGGTCCTCACCAAAAGAGAAATGTCATTTCACGACTCACTTTGTTAATTTACCAAATAATGTCCCCTAAAGTAAAACTCAAATGGAAGGACTAGGGTTCTTGATTTTGACATGTCATCATCTAGCAAACTCTACTGTGATTCAGGATTTGCCACAATTTACATTAATTAATTAATTAATTAATTAATTAATTAACTAAAAGTTTTGAACTAGCGTGGATCTTTAATTAGGTATATTTATATATGCATATAGTACAGCCATAATTTCATGTGAAGGAGGATAAAAAAAATAATTAAGATTAGGCTATTTTTTCAAAGATTTAAATACTCAAATTGCATTGACCTAAACATTTACTTGTTTACATTAATTCTTCTATTGGTATTTGTTTATGTGTATTTTTTTTTTTAAACAATAGTTAGCCCTTAGAAAGTTGTAAAAGACATTTTAATGTTGCCCTAATTAAAGCTTTAAAGAAAGCATTCGTGTCAAATTACCGTGTTAATAACCAACGTTGGTTAGAATGGATTGGTTGAGACTCCTTCTCTTTTAATTAAAGGTTTCCACTTTGAGTATTGGGTAAGAAAATTGCTACGTTGGGAGAGTCTCCCCCTATATAAACTCTGCAATACTCGAACTGAACGTGGTCGGAGTCTAATGGACTTTCAAACACACTTAATTATATAAAAAAAAAACACGTGAATAAATTAATTTAACACAATTTGTCAACTGTGATGAAAATTTAAGAGCATATATATGGATCTTTGTATTTAAACTTCTGACTTTATTTCACTTTAAATAGTATTAATCCAACCAATACTCAGGAAGCCGTGTGCATATATAGTTACGTGCCACCCGAAACAAGTTATGTTCCGTGATTAAGCATTGGATACATTGGTAGGTGGAGAAGCGGTCTATTGGTTTGGATTTTTATTTTTTTTTTATTTTTTTTGGTTCTGATTTTTGTACCTCTCATCTTAATTGCAAAAAGAAATACTATTAATAATTAAATTGATCAAAGATATAATTGATATTTCACGCATATAGAGTAAATATAGGAATTTTTTTTTTCAATTTGAAAATAATTGGAATGGTAATCGGATGAAATAAGATAAACTTCGGTCTTTCAATTTTCTTTTTTAATTTAAGGACACAAGAAGGTGATTTAAATCTCTTACTTATTAAACAAATATATCAATAAATAATTAGATCATCGGAAATGAATTATATACTAGGTGAATTTTATCTATAATATTAAGGGTCTAAAATTTGCAGTTGCCGTTAATATTTACCATGTGCAAAATAATAAAAAAAAAAGAATTATTCAACATATATGGAGTAAGATAAAATTTTCATCTACAAAAATTAGCTAAAAAATAATTATTGATATGTTTGACCATAATTTTAGATAAAGTTCAATGGGTGCAAAGATAATTCTAGTAAGGAATAGGGATTGATTTGAAAATAATTAGAATGGTATTTTTTAAATCAAAAAAAGACGAGGTATCATTAAATAAAATCATCGAGAATAAAAAATAAAATAAAATAAAATTAGGAGGCAGAGTAGCCGCTCCTTCTAAGTTAGAAGGACAACTTATATATTATTATATAGGTACGGTTTCTATTTAAAAATTGAAATGCTGTTTTGCCAATTAAAAACCGGCCGCATTGAATCATGTGTTAACTAATCAATAACTGATGAAGAACCCATTTGTGTACTCTTGTCACGTGCTGATTGGAAAGTAGCATGCGTTTGGAAGTACTGTTCGTTTGGTACTTTGATTTCTACCTCCCAGTTACACCGGAGAATTCTTACCACGTCAACCGTAATTATTTTTTTCTAAGTCACATCCTTCTTTCTAATTTATTCTCTATTAATTTTTTTTTTAAGAATTTTTCACCAGTTACGGCTAAGTCACATATGTTATTTAAAAATTTCAATCAACCAATGGCAGAATTAAAAATTAAAATTCAACGGAGTAATTAAATGTGATTTTTTAAAATTTTATGAGCAAAATGAATAATTTTTAAGTTTTAATAGCAATTTTTTCACTAAGATCTTTTTTTTATGTGGGGCCAATAAATTTTTTTTTTAATTTGGAGGCAATAGCCTTCGGGAGCATAAGCAATTTTATCCTTATTAATAACTGATTGAAGCCGTAAATGGTTAAATAAATAGCTAAACCGCAAAGAAATCAACCCTAACATTATGTATAAAAAGTGGGAGATTAGGAAAAAAAAAAAAAGAATTCATTTGTAATTGGAAGATAGCATCTTATTGAATCCGTTGGGATTGATACTGCGGTGTCGTTTGTTCGAGTTTCTGGACATTGGAGTGGAGGAAAATTACATTTGGCAAATTCCTGTAACTTAAAAATGTCGTAAATGATGTCCGAACATCCTGTTGCAAAGTCAACAAATTTAAAAAACAAGGACGAAATAAATAAATAAAATAAAATAAAAAGTAAAACTGCAACGGTACATTCTGCTTATGTCATGTCAACCAAATTCCAAACCTTCCAACGGTACATTTTGCAATTTGCTTGCGCTGAGTGCTGTCGTGATTGCGCCACTACACTGCTTACGCCCATTTAAAACTCACACATAATTTTATGTATTTAGGAATGGAATCAGGACAACAAATCAAACGAGTGTCCTAACATTTTGAATCCAATGTTTTTTTTTTTTTTTTTTTCCATTGCTTTAATAACAAATTTGAGCTGTGTTTCTACTTCCATATCAAAAGGCCATGATATTCTTTTTAGTAGTGTATATAAGATGCATAGACTAACAATATAATTTATAAATAGACATGCGCGATTTAATCTAATAACGTCTTTTATAAAATATAGGTAGCGGAACATTTTGACTCTTGAATTTAAATATTTTTTAGGACAAAAAGTGATGACAATTTTAATGAATATTAAATTTAGAGAAAATTATTTCCCCCACAGTATGAAAAATATCCCATTATTTTGAGAAGATTGTAATATTCTTCCAGCTGTGTATTACTGTGGCAAATATCTTTTCCAATAATTTGTTTGTGACAAGATAGTCTAGTAATTTAAACAAGTGTGACTGACTAACAGTTCCAGATTGAAAATTCTATATCTAATGTCACTTTGATGAAAAACAAACCACTAAACTTTACTGAATTAAAATATAATCTATATATAATAAAAGAAACTTATTAATATAAAAATCCTCCTAATTAATCATGTAATTTAATTATTCTCCTTAAATTATAAGAACTAATAATTAATAAATAAATATGAAAGTTGTTATAAAAAAAATTGAATGATTCAATTTGAATAGCTCTTTAACTAATCAATTGTTTATCTCATTTGAAGTATAAAAGTCAGATATTTTAAATTTTCATTGCCACTCTCCATTAAAAAAGAAAGAAAGAAATAGTAAAAATAATAATTAAGTCCTCCTAGTGTACGCTAAATAAATTAAAGAAAGACTTCTTAAACAGTTAGATAGAAGTAAATTATATTTTTTAGGTAAAATTTATTTAGAAGGTCGTAAGCGTCGAAAACGTATTTATTGAGAGGACTTTAATCGATTATTTCCTTCCAGTTGATGTTAAAAATAAATACGCGCATTCCAAGAATCAAAAAATAAACACCTTACAGGTTGTATATATTATTATATGCGTTGAGGAAACAAATTATTATTATTATTATTATTTTGTAATATCAAAGAAACAATTTAATTTTGATGTGTATGACCATGATTTTAGACATTAAAAAAAAAAAAAAAAAAATCAAAAGGACAAAGAAAAGCTACTGGTGAACAGTATATTACAGCAGCAGAAGTCACATGTCAGCAAAAGTAGCTCAACATTTGGCATCTAGTTAAAAGCTAAAATCACTATGATTAACCTAATAATGGACAAAAATTAAAATTAAAAAGTAAAAAACACACCCATTTAGCATTTAATCCCAAACCGAAGCTCCAAAGTTGCTGGAAATCAGACTTTCTAATCCCATTAACTGATCAGAAAATTCTCCACACATGTCCTGCGGTGGTGGATAAACCCACCCATCAACGGAATCAAACAATATAAACTCAGTCACGGATTCGGCCGAGTCAAAACTCCCTTCTATATTCGGCAACTCGACAATTTCACTCAATTCTTCAGATTCTGAAACATCATCGGACACAGACACCGAAGACGACGACGATGATGATGACGATTCCGACAGCAGCGAAGACGAAGAAGATGACGATGATAATGAGTTGAATTCAACCATTGAAGCAGCTTTGGCGGCGGCTGCTTGAATATCTCGCGGCATTAATGAAACTGGCCGAGGCAGTGAGTCAACGATTTCTGGAAAATTAAGAATGGCAGCATTACCTTTAATACTCATAGCGGCGACATCATGAGCACGGGCCGCCATTTCCGCCGTGGGGAATGTCCCAAGCCAAATACGTGATTTCTTTCTCGGTTCACGGATTTCCGATACCCATTTACCCCAACTTCGCATCCTAACGCCTCTATAGACTGGGTGTTTGCTACTGTTATCTCTTGCTCTTTTCGGTGCTTTTTTTTCTACTGGTTCTTGAATAATTTTGGACTTGCTAATGGCAGTGCCCACGGCGGCGGTTGTGGGCAAAGATGGTGATGGTAGCGGAGATGAAGAGGAGTTGGAGCTAGTACTTTCTTCTGACATTGCTAAAAGGGAACTGTATAGTATAGAAGATGATTTTTAAAGTGGAATAATAAATACTGGAAATGAGAGAGAGAGAGAATGAGAGAGAGAGAGAGAGAGAGAGAAGATAATGAGAAAGAAGAGAATAATGTGAGTGGGTTTTGTAGGGGAAATGGTTAAGGGAGTATACGCTCCTTTATAGTGACCCTTAACCTACCATGAATTATGAATATACATTTCCAATGACAAAAACTTGCTAACTCAGACAGTTGAGGAAAAAAAAAAATTAAAATACGGTATAATTTTGCATATCGTATTAAATTTTTTCTCAATTATATACAAATAATTTGGTGTATACAGTATTAGTAGATTGATTTGGTGTAGAAAGTAGAAAACTTGAGAAGAGGTAAAAGAAGACAAAAAGAGTAGGATGAGGGAGTGGGGGACCCAAAGAAGAATGGGTGTTGCTGTAAAGACAGAGCACGACTAGTAATAACGCTGTTGAACCAAACAACGTTCAATTAAATTTGGAATTTTTTTTATTTCTCTCTATTTGTTTTGTCCGTTACGGATTTGCCTCTTTGTCTGTAATGTGCTTTTTTAATCTTTTCCTGAGCAATGCAAGTTTTTAACAAGTTAAAAATGGAGGACAAAGACAAAAGAGCAAATCTTGTTGGATTCTTCATAAAGTTGGAAGCTAACTCACTGCAACTCTTTGGGTTTTTGCTATCACAAAATCAACAGCACTACTTATTTATATATATGTAGGTATAAAAAATCAATAACCTTTGGATTAGCACAAGCATAATAACAATTCATTTGAAATAAAAATTTCTCTAATCCTCACCTTTTATATGTTTTACGAGCCTTTATCTTTTTTTCTTTTTTTTAAAATTTTTGATGTATTATTCTTTTTTATTTTCCTTTTTTTTATATACACGATCGAAAATGCGTGTACTATTTTTACTGTATTATTACTAATTTGAATTGTCTCATTGGTAGTTAGAATTGCATCATCAAATCAAATTAAATATACAAAAAAAGACATTTGATTTGGATTGACATCATTCAACTGAGTTTTCTTGTTTTGAATTCTATTATAGTTTCATTAACGATACGTTACTTGAAGTCACACACAAACTCAATTTCTATAAAGATGAAAATATAAATTTGATTCTCAAAAATACACTTATTGCAAGTGCCAAATATCTTTATATCCTACGGCTCAAAGATTGGACTATATCTAGTGGTTCTATAAAAAATTCTATGGTAGTTTTTAGAAAACTAAAAGATTAACAGATAAGAGAGGATCAAGAAATGTCATTTTTTTAATAAAAAAAAAAAGAAAATCATTTATTTTGTTGTGTTAAATATGTGTGACATATTTCAAAAGCTAAAAACTTTCATATTTGTCTCCTCAAAGCAAGAAAGGGCAATCAAGTCCTTACATGATTCCTGAACGAACTAGCTTGCCTTTTCCTCTTATTCTGCACGTGTTCAAACATGGTAGTTAATTTGTAAATCAACCATGAATATAATGTATTATTCCGCTAAAATAATACACCACTCTAAAATAATTTTTATCTCTTGGAAACCCCAAATTTCACCTTTCATTTGAATTGTCTCCTAATCTCAAAATTGAATTTAATTAAAGAATTAAAAAGATAGCATATGAGACTCGTAGCTACATAATAGTTTAATTTAACCCAATATAGTGAAAGGTCGTAAAACACGCCGTTTTGCTTCTCTTACCCTAAAACAAAATTTACAAATTTCATTTTAAATAAAACGATCTGAAATCTTTCTCTGTTTCTCTTTCCATATATGTTATTTGTCGATGATTGAAAACATTAATAATGAGTGATATTTTTTTTTTAAAAAAAAAATAATCAACTATTAATTGAGTGCAAGAAAATAAATATATATTCCATAAATAAGAAAGTGTTTTCAATAAATTTAACATCATCATATTATTCTCATGATATTTATTAATTACATGGTACAAAAATCCACTTCAAAGCCATTAAACTGATTGAATTCTATATTAAAAAAAGATTATTAATTAAACCATAGAATCCTGGAGTTGGTGAGTTTACAAAACATAATTATTTTAACTGGTAGTTGAAGACTTGAAGTAGACATTCTATCCCAACATCTAAAAATAAATAAATAATTAAAAATAAATAAATAAATAAATATATGATGAATAAGAAGCTGGAAGAATTAGGAAGAAGAAAAGAAGATGAAGGAAAGAAAGCACCCATAAGGCCATAACCTTCCCTCTCTCTGCAAGAGCGGAGAAGATTCATGGCACCGAGCACGAGGATGCATGCATTCATTTTCATATCTGCCAGCACATTTATTTAAAAAAACAACTCAAAGATTTCACCAAATGGGTCCATTTTGCTAATTATTAGATTTTCCCATGCTTGTTCTTGATATTTTGTCTCTGAATTTCTATTTTTTTTTAAAAAAATTTCCTATTTGTTTGTTTGCTACTAGTTTAGATTTCATAGCTATAGATTCATACACCACAACTAGTTTAACTAAGATTTTTTTTTTTAATATAAGATGTTCTAAATTTTTATTATCTCTTCTTAGGAAACTTTATAATATAAATTTATGTAAGGATCAGTTTCATATTTTTGTCTCATTAGTCTCAATTTTAGGCCCCCAAATCCACAATAATTGGTTTAAATCAGTCTTACTCGAAAGACAAGATTTTGTTGTTGGTAGTTTTGTTGTTCACATTTTATAATCTCATCGTATCTTTTTGTTAATCAAATGACAACAAAGCTTATTTGTATTTTATACATGTGTATCCCAAAACAAAATATACAAAATGCTTATTTTGTATCTTGGTTGAAAATTTTTGTCTCTTTTATTATTGATTTGAAACGATGAATTATTAGGTTGAGATTAATTTTTTGATGTTGGATCTATACAACTGAACTGTATTTATAAATAAATTTTATCTATAAAATTTAATTAATTGATGGCTGTTATGAGATGTTATAAATATTACCGACAATTATTTAACACGAGTATCACAATTGTTTGAGGGGAATAGATTTGTGTATTGTCCCTATCACTTGAGTAAATATTCAGACATGACCATGTGGAATTTCAAATTTGTAAAAACTCATATTTATGTGGAAAGACAAGTAGATGAACGTAGGTTCATTTTTGTACTTCTTAGCGAAAAATTTTTACGGACTCTAAATTTTATGCACGATTTATTATGCCTCTAAAATTATAGATTTTAGTAACATTGTACACCTCTTTACACTAGCAACAATAATTTAGAATTTTTAGCTTTTATATGCATAATATTGATTTGATGCATTCTTAATATACCTTATGAATCAATAATTTTTATACTTTTGAATTTAAATAAGTATTTAATCGATTGAATTTTATAAATTAAAGTATTCAAGAAAATGATTTTATAAATTGAAGTGTTTAATATGTGCAAATCAAAATAACAGTTAAGAGCGCTACATGATTTTTTTTTATTTTTTTTTTACAAAAAAATATATCTTCGTACTAAAAGAATTACACATGGAAAAAAATGAAAACGACAAAGAAAAAGAAGAAGAGAACATAGAGTGGCAGAAATGCACATTCAAAGACATATACATCGTATGTTGTTCATAAAAATAAGACTATGACTTGCAGAAAACAATAAGAACAAACTTGAAACACCCAAGTCTACTCACATGCTAATTTGCTATGTCAGTATAAAAGTAACATGCCTAAGTGCTTAAGGTCCTTTTTTTTTTTTTTTTCCTTTAGGATTGCTGGAGGTCCTATTTGAGCGAAAGAGATAGATTCAGAGCAAATTCAAATGCCATAAAAAAATGTAAATGAGTTTCGGATGTTGTCCCTCAATTATTGTTTACACATGTTAGGACTATTAAATTCAAACATCATGTGGTTAAGATTGATCATCTCTATTACAACTCTTGACCAATTACAGTAAACTCCATTTTCTTAATCTTTGTTCAAACAAAAATCATGAATCCAAATTTCATTTCAAATAAAAAAAATAGTATTGATTCTTTTTTTGAGTACTGGTGTGATGAGAGTAATTAATCAAATTCATTAATGTTATAATGAGTTTGACTTTCTTTTAACACAAAATGACGAAACCATTTTAGTTTGTTTATCTTCCCTATTATATAGTATATATCATTTACTCATTTTATATTTATCCAATATGGGATTAACACGCAATTAAAGTCAATTTTACATGTAATCAATTTTTATTTTATAAAATATGAAAAGAAAAAGGTAAAAAATAATCATCATGTGTCCTTTTCTTTTCAATTTTACGAATTTAATACATTTTTAAGAAATCTTTTCTTTTGGGAATTTAATATAAGCATATGGCTGTATTGGCTTCTTTTTTTTATCAAAAGAACGGGTTTTCTTTTTCTTTCAAATATTCTATCAAATCACTAGGGCACTAGCTATTGTCTATTGTTGAGTATTGTTGCTTTTTCTTTTCTTTTTTAAATTCTTATATTATTAAATAATGAATTTATGGTTAGTCTTAAATAAATAATTATTTGGCTATTGATTATTTCAATGATAGCAATCTTTTTTGCTAACATATTGGTACTTCTTATATTGAAAGTATCCATCACATGTAATAAAAAAAAAAAAAAAAGGAAGTATCCATCACATGTTTGATAAATATTAGAGTTGCCCCTTTTGGACCAAAACAATAGCTGCAATTTTAATTTACATACCATTCCATTTCAATTTTATAAATAAGGGAATTTTGACATTTCGTGAAGAATTTGTTGATTTTACTCTCAAAAATGTATCCATTCCTACAATTTTCAATATATGTAAAAACAACGCATTGATCAATGGAAATAATAAACATACTAGCATGAGATAGGACCTTCCAAAAGTTTTTTTTGAAAAAAAAAAAGATATTACTTTTGTGTTGATGATGAAAATAAAATAATTTAAAATTTATTCACTTGAATATAATTGAAAATAAATTTGGAAAACTTAAAAACAGTTCTATTACTATAATATAATATGAAAATATTTAAAATAAATTAATCTCTAAAATAATATTGCATTAATTAGTTAATATGTTAAAGTGGGATAATCTTCCTTTGGATTGGTTGTGAACTCCTCCAGTGGAATTTTATTGTGAGCCCAGCCCACTTTATTCTAGCCCATATAGGCTTTTCTTTTATTTTAATCCCTAAGGAGTGCATTTTAGCCCATATATGCTTCCATTGCTATTATGGGGTTTTGCTATTTTTCTCCAGCGGAATACATAAATTTATTCTTTGAATTTGATTAATTTAAACTTATGACACCCTCAGTCTTTACTTAATCAAACGCTTCAATTTATAAAATTATACCTATTAAATACTTCAATTTTCAAATTTATTTTATTGAATACTTCAACTTGTAAAATTAGAACAATTAAACTTTCATTAAAAAGTTTAAATTTGAAAATTATTATTTCAAAAGTCATGCTAATTACATATTAAGTCGATATTCTACAAATAAAAGTCAAAAATCTCAAAAAATATTGATATTAGTGTCAAAAAGTGTGTCATTCTACTAAAATTTACAAATTCAAATGCATAATAGGTCATCTGTAAAATTCATGGTGTCACAAAATTAAATTATAAAGTTAAGAGGTGAATTTATGCATTCAATCATTTTTGACAGCTAGTTGTTATGATGTGGACCGCCTTTAAAGTCGATATTAAGTTCTATTTTGATTGGAGCACTGCCTGAGTGATTGTAGGTTAAAAGTAACCAAAAGAGTGTAAAATACTACAAATTCTTGTTGAAAATAAAAAAAAAACATATATTATTTGTACATTTATTTATTATTAGTTCTTTTTATGACGTGCATCGCACGTTGACTATACTCATTTTTTATATTTATTATTATGAAATAAAACATAATTAGACATAATAAGATAATACGTATCGACTATCATAGAAAAAACCTCATTATTGTTTTTTTTTTTTTCTAGTAAAAAATCATAACTCACGAATCATTCATTCCAAATTTAGTTGCAACTATACTATCAATAAGTGGTGCTTGAAATAAGTTGGATGGTCAAAAATATATTTATTCAAACCCTTCTTTTACAATTTACATATAAAATTCTAGCTAGAACTATTTAGATAAAAATTATAAGCTGCTATCATATTTAAAAACTAATTTAACAATGTCTAATTATATTTTTAGACAATGAAATTGTAAAAACATTAATTCACTCAAAATAATTAGAAACCATCAATTATATCACATTTATCAAATTCAATTTGAAAAATCACAATGAACCTACAAAATTTGTGAGTTAAAAAAAAATTAAAATATGGTAGGATTTAATGTGTAATTTAAATGGAGTAGGATAGAAAGAAACTAGTTTTGCTAAAGAGTTTGTTGACCTAATGTTACTTATTATTTTGATGATCTAACTTAACTAAAGAATTAAGGCTTCTTTTGAACTTCTTCAAGATGGTCAAAGCCAGTTGCCTAAACTTTGGATGGTAGTTGGTCATACACATATATTCAAATCATATACTCTTCTTTTTTGTTCCATGACATATTTTTATATCAATACAATTTCAAAAATATAATTATAAATTGCATCAATCTAAACTTAAATACATCATTTTAGATTATATTACAAATATATAAAGAGCGGAATTATAAATTTATAAAAGTCAAAGAAGGGGATTGAACATGAAACTATAATCGTTTTGCCATTCAGACTAGACATCATTTATATTTTAGATCATAATAGAGTTTGACACATTTAAGTGGTTGTTGGTCTTCCAAAACATATTTATATATAAGTTGTTAGAAAATTTAAATTGGTATTTCATTATATCTATTTAGGGCATGTAGATTTTGAAACTTTTGAGAAGTAGATATCCTATGGGTACATGTAACTCAATTTGTGTTGATTTAGTTGAACCTCCAAAATTTGTCATGATGATGAGACTTGAGATTTGAGAAGAGCAAATGGAAGGGTGGTTTTGTTGCATGACTGCATCATGCACTTATTCCCACCAACTTCATTTTCCTCAAAACATGGCCCATCATTTTTTCATTCATGCCAAAATTATTATTCATATGTTAATATTGATAAACAAAATTGTAAATTAATTATTTTATTTCTCTCATTATGGATAATTAACCTTAAATTTCTATCTATTAAGGTAAGGAAAAATTACCAAATAATTAAAATAGAATTTTAGATTTAATTTACTATGTTCTGTCTTTGATCAATAATTGAATATAATATAATTTTTTATTCTAAAAAATACACTTTAATTAACATGAATATTGATATTTTTAATTAAATTATTTTAATAATTATCTTAATAAATATATAATATAATTATGACTTTTTTTATGAAAACAATAAATAAATGCATGACTTATGAACAGAAAAAAAAAATTTGTAATTATAATAAAAGAGAAAAATATGGCAAAAATCATACAAGGGCAACACTTGCTATTTAGAATTGCGTCTATGTGCGTAATTGTAATTTACCATCAGTTTCAAAATTTAAAGCAACGCCACTTAGCCACGAACGGCCACGTAGATGAAGTGCAGTGCCTACATATGTATAAAGGCAACTCGCACCTGGAAATGCACGAAAAAACCGTAACTGAAAGTCTGAAATTTTGAACTGAATCAGAATCGCAAGTTATTTCGGTTTAGAAATGCCGAGAAGTATAGGGCCGTTTCGCGGCGAACTCGATGAGTCGTATCGTCCTCTCCCTTCAGTTTACTTCGCTTTACTTTCTGTCTGGTTGGTCTCCGCTTGTTCTTGGACTATCAACACCTATAAGAAGCGCCACTTTCAGGTCCTTAATTTTCTTTACTTCATTTTCTTTTCGAGCTATTTCGGTAACTGATATTTGAGGTCGGATTCAATAAAACGTTGAAATTGAATTTAAATTTTGTTTTTCTGGGTTGAAGTTCTTGTTTTTGGTCTGATTCGTTAGTTCGTGAGAAAGCAAAAGAAAAAAAATAAAATAGGAGGAGACAAGAAAACCCTATTTTGAATTTTCGTTTATCGTTTATTGTTCAAGAAAATAACACCATTTAGTTAAGACCTGAATTGATCAATTTTTTTCTTGATTCAGATGAATCGGAGCCAAAATTTAATGGAGTTCTGTTTTCTCAAAATTTTCCAGCAGCCAAACAACAACAGTTGTTTTATTTTAGTTTGTCTTGTTCGCAAATGGTTCCTATGATTTTATCTGTATTTTCTTTTTGTTTTAATTCCTGGGAAATTTTCAAATAGAAAAGGAAGTGAAATTGCATTTTATTGGGCTTTGATGAGTTTTGCAAGTTAAGCTGATATAGCTGGATAAGAAATTAGCTTTCCAAAATGTTTATTTGCTTCCATTTCTGCTATGGTAATTATTGGTATAGGACTAATTTGTTCTGTTTCATTACACAATTGTTTCAGCTTACTGTTGTAATTGGACATTTCCCTTTATTTTTTAAGAGAAATTACTAATTATTATTATTATTATTGTTTTGTGATTGTGTATCCTTTCATTGTGGTCATACTAGAACAGATGAACAATCTGCAGTGGATGCTGGCATCGGTGCCACTGATCAAAGCTTTGCAGCTAATGCTTTCTTTCCTCTTCTGGTAGGTTTCTTCATTCGAAAATAAATACAAAGAATAGGTTGTAAATTATGGCAAGTGTAAAAGCATAAATGACAAAATATTCTATATGATCAAGTGAGATAGAAGCTATCTCTGTGATATTGTTTTTCATTTTTCAATCAGATTTTGCTCCCTGCTTGCCAAATGAGAAATGTGAATAGCAAAGAAATTTTGGACATACTATTAAAGTAAGGAAGTTATTATAGTGAAAATTTATCTATATTAGAATGAGATGCACAATGTGCAACTTGTAATAAAATTTGAATGCAACAAAAGTAATCAACTATGTGCACTAATATTTGAATCCAACAAACAAACATTTTTACCTACCCGTGGAGCACAGGAGATTTTGGTACATTTTTTGGGGATGATGGTAATGGTCAAAATTAAGTCTTGAAAGAACCATACTAGACTCTCAAGGATCTTATAGAACATAAAAGAAAAGAAAGGGGTTTGCTTGAAGCCATTAAATTTGAGAGCCAGTATTATCTTTTTATGCATCTTGATCTTTTCATGGGCATCTTTGATGAATTTTCAGCAAGTGAAATGTGTATGCCTCTACTTTTTTGCAGGCACTTCAACTTTTGAAATATCCTTTTATGAAAGATTCTGTTTTAATTTTCCAAGCAACATTTGCAGGTATTCATGCTTTTATCATGAAATATGTTCACTGTGGTTGTCATTTGGGGTGTACATAACTGGAGTGCTTTTCCAGACAGCTTCTTTCGTTTCCTTCTTGCTTATCTCTCATGGTTACTGCATCATGTGTGAGCGCCTTTCAGCAACTGAGCGCCGTGCTACAGCTGCACTTGGCTGTGTCTTTTACTTGACTCTTGTTGGATACAGGGCTTCTGTCCCATACTTCACGGTAGTTTTTCTGACTCGTTATTGTTTTCTGATATTAGATTTGTAACAGCTGCTATGCTTTTCTGGTTTTGAGGAGTTACTAATGCTTATTCCCAACTGAATTGTACAATAGACACTGATTTCTTTCAATATGCTCTTTTGCAGGTCCTGCTGTTGCTGAATTATTTAATTTCATTCTATCTGATTTTCCGCCAGATATCTCAAAATCTATCAGTTTTGAGGGAACAATTAACTTTTATAGAGGATGAGGACGTTCGAGACATGCATGATGCAGTGTATACAAAGTACATTATGTTCAAGTATGTGTTGCTCATTAAAAATTCTAATTCCTGGTATTGTTGATTGGACAATACTATAATATTTTCTAGTGACCTTGCATTTAATTTAGCAAAGGTGACCTCAAATTTCTTTTCTCTCTTTACTGTCTAGGAAATTTCAGAGTGCAATGCAAGTAGTAGCTTTGGCTGAAACTGTGGTATGAATCTATCTATTGTGCCTGTTATGCATTCATTATAAAATGCAATATAGGCAGGACTAATGAGACGACTGAGCATATTAATTTTCAGATATGCATTAATATGGATACCTCTTCAGAAAATTACTGGCTACGATTGTTAGTTAAGGAATGGGCTCAGTTCTGCATCTTTCTGTTCATCGGGTATGTATAAATATTCCAAGAGCAAGACATCGTTGGATCATTTTACTAAAATAGAAGTATAAAGTAGATATGTTTTCCCCGAGTTAGATTTTTATTCATTTTAATTCAATCACTTCTTATTTTATTAGTTTCTCTTTTACAGATGGACTTTTCGGCCACAAGAATTAGCACCCCGGTTCTTTGTGATGCCAACCGTAAAATCTGAAGGAGAGATAATGTTGCCTCCAATTTACAGCATGGTAAGTGATTTCAAAATAGTAGTTCTCTAAACAACATACCTCAACTATTCCTTGACATATCTTCTTTTCTAATAATGAGAAGTTCTTTACTGCAGGAAATGGATGCAGCAACTTTCAATGACTTTAACCGTCATGCATGGCACATTGGAGTGGTAAGTAAATGAAATTAGGCCTCTATCGGTTGATGAGCCTGTTACTATTTGATTATCTGTTGGCTTGTGAACTGAAATGTTCTTTCTACTCATGCAGCCAATTTCACCGTCTTGTGATAAAAGCTCCAGGGATTCAGTTATAGTAGTTATTCAACATCCTTGTTCTCTCCCTCGAATTGCATAGCTTCCCATACTACAGATGCATCTTCATGACAGAGGAACAGAGTACAGTACAGTTTTTTTTTTTTTTTGGGCAAGACGGATGTAGCTGCAAATTGTATTCCAATTTTTCTCGCAGAATTTTACTTTTCATAGAAATTTGATAGGGTTAGCTCACTTTGAGATGATCTGTACTGCCTAGAAAATGTATTTGTTGAAATATTGTAATCCTGTAAAAAAAAGAAAGAAAGAAAGAAATGTATATATTTTCCATCTTTTTAATGTATAACTGTGTCACAAACATAGACATGGTCTAACAGAGTAAATAGGTATCAGAGGGCAAAGAGGGTTAAAATTTCAAATTTAATAAAATGTTGCAGAGGCTTTGTAAGAGAGATTTGAGTTGTCCATAGCTAACACTTTTACATATTCACGGAACTGTCTTGTTACCCTCCATGCCTTTTTGACTTTCTAGGGTTTCCTTTGCGCATAGTTTTAGTGAAAGACTTTGCCTTTGTATATGGAAATGCAAGAGCGCCAATCAATTTTGCTATTTCACTAAGGCACAACAGAGAGAAATATCAAAGCCCTGTAACGATCTGTCGTTCACGTCAGATGAGTAATTTGATTAAGAAGTCCATAGATGAGTAATAAAATACACTAGCCCATCACCAAAGCAAGCCGTTCTTATTAATCTTGAGGGCCATTAAAATATTCTTTTCCTTTTACAAAACAGTGTCGTTTCACGACTCCAGAATTCGGGTTGGACACCCAGAATGCAGTCCACCGATTCAATTGTCTTCGGTTTTTTGTATCATCATGTACCCCTGGATTCAAATCTGAAGAATCCCTGCAGAATATAAAAATACAGAGCAGAAAGCATCAAAATAATCCAAATGAGTGCAGGTAAAATCTTTTCTCTTTCTCTGTATATATACAACAGTGAATTCTTCTCAGGCATTCGAATTTCCATTGATTTGTGCAAACTCTATGGGTTGAATGGGTTTATTACCAATCAAAGGACCGAACTTTATTCTAAAACAGGAACTTTAATCTTTACTGAGTTTTACCCGATATTTAATTGCAACCCAAAAGAGGGAAAACAATACAGTGAACTGAAGCTCTGATTTCCTTTGATTATTTAGAAAATCTTGCGGACAGTACGCATCATATGTGCATTTGATTTGGGCAAAATTTTATTTTTTCTCCTTTGCTATGTTGGATGTGGGCTGTCTTAACGAAACAACAACTAGTCTTCTTAGAGTATTTCTGAAAGAGGTTTCCATTTGTAAATTGTAATCTTTATCCAATAAATTTTATGATTTTGAGATCAGTCCACATTGATAAACTGCATTTTCTGAATTATTGGAGTAAGATAATAAGTTTAAAGATTTCTTCATTTTGGATTTCCGAAACCAAACTCTTATATTATGATAATACTGCCCATATGAAACTCATGAAATAAGGCGAAAATCCATGGTCTGCTTCCTTGAAACATCCTCAACAGTTATTTTCCTGCAAAAGAAAAAAAATTAAAGAAATTTGGATTCTTTTATGTCTTTAAATCAAGTGGAAAACCAAAATATTTTTTAGGATTTTGGTTACCTAGCTCGAAGATTTGTTCGGATACTATCCAATACATTGTTTGCTCTAGTTTTGATCCCTTAAAATCACAGCCAAAATTTCAACTCGTATAAAATTCAATTTTGATTGAAAAGTCTTTCTTCCACATGCTTTATTTCATGGATTCTCTCTGTATTCTTGTGAAGTTTAAAATTCTTGGCAGGTGGTGCGTTTGGTGGAAATAGAGGACTAAGACCTGTACCTCCAGAAAAAGGAGTCTTCCCTTTGGATCACATGCATCAATGCGACGTGGTAATGATTTCATAAAGTCTCCACTGACTATAGATTCTTCATTTTGTAGAAGGATCACTTTCTTGCTTGTAATGGATCAGAAAGCAATGTTGATCTCTTCTTATTAATTAATTTTCCTTATAATTGTGTTTTCAATTACTATCTTTTATTGGTTACAGGAGAAGAAAGATTACCTTAATTGTCTGAAATCTTCTAGCCATCAGTCTGAAAAATGTAGACGTTTCTCCAAAAAGTACCTGGAATGCCGCATGGAAAAGTAAGTTCGTTTGTTTTCTATAGTACTACCTTCATATGTGGATGTTTATGCTTTTGGTACAAATTTATATTTTACAGCTTAGTTCACTTGGATTTTGCTTAAATTCTGAGATCTGAATGAGAAGCATATTTATGGAGTTTTATAGATGTTGTGGGTAGGATATGGCGGGGTGGGGGTGGGGGTAGGGTTTATGGTATGCCAGAATAAGTGCATACTTGTTTGGAATTTTTTTTTTCCACTTTTTACGGAAAGGAAATGCATAAATTTCATATGATCAGAATCTATCAGTTCCAATATTCTTTTTGTAGAATATCTATATATGATTCATAATATAACATTTATTGTTAGATAGTGCAGCTGCAGCCCTGGTTGAGACAGGTTCCATCTTGATTTCCGTTCCTTTTTTTTTTTTTTTTTTTTTTTTTTTTTTTTTTTTTTATGTGAAACTCAATAGTGAGCAACCAAGGTTATAGTTATAGTGGTTGCAACGAAAATGGAAAAGGAAAAATAAAGATAAGTACCATGAACAACTATATCCTAAATTATCAACATAATCCAATAGCTAAAAGCCATAAAGCATAGGGAATGGAAAGCTCTTTGTTTTGCTAAATATTTTCTTAAGAACCTCCTATATTTTTCTTAGTTAACACGTTAGAGATTCCACAAGCAATCAGCAGCACAGTTACTGTTAATCAAAGTTTTATTATGCAACCATTTCTGTTCATGGTATGTGCGCCCCCGTTCTGAGATATTTTTGACTTGGTAATATCACAGTAAAGTTTCTACTGGATGCCATTTCTGTATGTGCATATTAGGATATTGAATTGACCTAGATAGTTTTCCGGCTGCAATATTACTGAAATATGGCTTTGGATGCAGAAGGGATCGACTCAATTTTCATCAGTGGTTGATTATACTTGTATATCCTCTGACTGTGAAAGAATATTAACATTCAGAAAGTCCCAATTAATTAAGTTAGTAAATGGATGGGCATGTCTTTTATGATCCATTTTGACGCGACTGAACTGAAACAAGCTTTAAAAAGCCTAAGTTTAGCAAGCCTGTTGAACAACCACTGACGTAACGATTGATCGCTATTTTCAATGTCCTGTTTAATGTGTTTGATGGAAATGATAATTAAGGAGAACTCTACATTGTTGAAGTTTGCCTGAAGATTTCATGGGAAGCAGGCATCTATCACTAAGAAGTTAGAGAGCTAGTTCACTGTTCATACTAATCCTCCACGTTTGGTTGATATCTGTTTTTCAGCCAAATTGCTCTGCTAGAATGTTACATAGATACACAAGATACTTGCTGATAAAATTTATGAACTAAAAATAGAAATCAATGTGATTTTTGAAAATGGAAACTAATTCTTTTATCGGTAACATAGTACTCTCAAAGGGAGCAGAAGGATCAACTATAAACATTTTGTCCGGAGGTTACAATTGTCAGTTTTTTAAATTTGTTTTGTAGCCACTGAGGCATTTGCTTTCTTCTATTTTCTGGTTAGATAAATTTTGCGTTTCTTACACAAAATTTTCAATTTTCTGCAGAAACTTGATGGCAAGGCAAGCCATGTCAGAACTCGGGTTTGGAAAAGAAGATTCAGAAGCTTCTGGCAGGAACAATGAGAGTATTAATAATTGATTAACCAATGGAAGTAGGTCATATGGATGCACTGTGGAATCAAATACTGGAGATTTATGAAGTTGAAGAGCTTTGAATCCGCTGGTTGAATTGATCAGGATTCTCATTTCATTTGACTGTACACTTTTCATTGTTATCTTAGATATAGGGTTGTCAAATATAGGATTAGATTATTTTGGCTGATTTTGTAATTCAAATGATGATTTTTAGCAAGCTTGAACTTGATTTTAAGGTTAGTAGATGTTGCAATGAAGATCATATAATACCAAGTAGCTCTGGATAAAAAAAAAAAAAAAGAAAAAAAAGATGATTGTGAATTCGTACATCTATCTTGTCAAAGCTGAATTAATGAAAAACAATTGTAAAACCATCCAAAATTCTTAAGAGAAATTTTTTTTTTTTTTTTTTTTTTTTTTGGTTCTAGTTTTGGTATGTTTGATTTAATCTTCTAGAATGCCAGGTTGGGCTATCTGTCCAAGACAAGTTCAATGTCGTTGGTGATGTTTGTAAAAATTAATTCTAAAATGTAAAATCCACCATTTACAGGAGCTTGGGTCTCAGCAATCACACATAAGTATTTTCTCTGGAAATAAAAATTTTAACTCTTTCCTGATAGTCCAACAATCAAAACTTTAAAGCACTACGGCTGGCGGGAGACAAACCCTAAGCTTAGGTAAGGCACATTGCATTAAACAACTAACAAGAAAAGATAAAACAATTCTCTCTCCCTCGAAGACTACGCTAAACAACTCTCCCTCTTGTAAAACTGCCAATGGCTTCACATTTCCTTCTGTTTCTTCCTCTCTGACTTGTTCTTCTGCTTCTATGGCATCCCAATTCTCTCTGCAACTCCTCAAGCCATCCTTCTTCTCGTAAGCTTTCTCTATCTTTACTACAATGCACACGCGCAGATATTCATGTGTGTTAACTGTTTTTGGGTTCTATAAAAATTGATGAAAATAGTGATTCTTTAGAATATTTCGATCTAAAGATTTGTGTTCTTGATCTTCTTTTTTATTCATATTGATGCTTTTGATTCCTTAGCTTAAAAATGCTTTATCTTGGAATTAAGCATG